>NC_029789.2:101231854-101243086 GCF_000816755.2 Arachis ipaensis | reverse complement strand
GGTCCAAATGACGCGGATCTATTTGCGTTGGAAAGCTAACATCCGGGGCTTCAAAATGATATAAGATTTGCCATAGTTGCACGGTGCATAGGAGCACGCACATGCACGGTACGCGTATGCGCTGATGGTTGCACATGCTTCAATTAATGCAACTCGTGGCCAGCGAATTCTAAGGCATTTTGGGCCCAATCCAACTCATTTCTGATGCTATTTAACCCAAGGATTGAAGAGGGATGAGGCACCTAGTTAGTTAGTGAGTTTTATTTTAGTTTTATCATGCCTTAGTTAGTGTCTAGAGAGAGAAGCTCTCACTTCTCTGTAGGATTAGGATTATGATTAGGTTTAGTTCTTAGATCTAGGTTTTAATTCATACTTTCTTCTATTTCTTCTTCTTAATTCTTGTTGTTATATTCATCATTCTTCTATTGTTTGTTATAATTTCTTCTAGTTTGTTTGTAGATCTACTTTTGTTCATTCTATTTCCTTTTAATGTAATTTGATGTAATTCATGTAGATCTTGTTTTCTTTAATTGTTGTTGTTGATTTCTTACATTCAATTGTTGTTAGATTCTACTCTTGTTGTCAATTTACTATGATTTTCTTTTGTGCCTTCCAAGTGTTTGATGAAATGCTTGGGTGGATTTTAGTATAGAATTTTCTCCTCTTGGCTTAGGTGGAGTAATTAGTGACGCTTGAGTTATCTAATTCCCTTGTTGATTGATAATTAGAAATTGCTAATCGATTTGGATACCACTAAAGCTAGTCTTTTCCTTGGAAGTTGGCTAGGACTTGTGGAATTAAGTTGATTCATCCACTTGACTTTCCTCCATGATTAGAGGTTAACTAAGTGGTAGCAATGGACAATTTGTAGTCACAATTGAGGAGGATAACTAGGATAGGACTTCTAGTTCTTATAACCTTGCCAAGAGCTTTCATAGCTATTAGTTTAATTTCATTGCCATTTACATTTCTTGTCTAAAATCTCAAAAACCCCAAACATACCTAATAACCGATAACAAGACACTTCATTACAATTTCTAGGGAGAATGACCCGAGGTTTAATACTTCGGTTTACAGATTTTAGGGGTTTGTACTAGTGACAAACAATCTTTTGTATGAAAGGACTATTGTTGGTTTAGAATCTATATTGCAACGAGACTTCATTTGTGAATTCTAAACACACAAAAGTCCATTCATCAAAATAGCGCCGTTGCCGGGGAGTTGCAATGGTGTTGTGTTATTAGTTATTGTATATATGTGAATATTGTGAATATGTTTGCCTTTTGCCTCTTTGTTAGTTCTTGCTAGTTTTAGGATTTAATTTCCTTTCTTCTTATTTGATTTTGTTTTCATTTTCTCTTACTATCATGAATTCTCACTTTGGCTATGAGTTTGGTTCTAATTGTGTTGTAGGAAATATGGACTTTAATGACAACATGTACCAAGGATGGAACACTTCAAGATGGGAGGAGCCTCAAGGAATTGATCACTCCTATTGGCAACAACCTCCGGATGCGTATAGGTATAATTTCCATCCTAATGCATGTCAATTCAATGGCTATGGTGAAACTTTATATGAAAATCAACTACCACCATCATATGCCTATGACTCTTATCCTCAACATGAACCTCAACCATTCTCACAAGCCTCTCATTACCAAACACCTTCCTATGATCCACATCCATCACATGACCAATCACCCATACCATATTCTTATGACCATTATGAACAAGAACCTTTGGAACCACCACAACCTTATCATGACTACTATGAAGAACCACCTCAATGCACACCATCTCCATACCCTTACCAAGAAGAACCACCTTCCTACTATGAACCCTTTCTCCAAAATAATGAACCCTCTTATCCGCCCCAAGCCCCAATAGATGATTCTCTCACCTTGCTACTTCAAGGACAAGTGGATATGCAAAGGAACACCCTAGAGTTTGTGACTAACTTGACCAAGGTAGTGCATACTTTAGCCTACCAATGCTTGAACACTCAAGGTGCTTCCATAGCCACATGTGAAGAATCAATTGAAGAGCATAGCATGAAGGAGAGATTGAAAATTTTGGTGGAAAATGAGGGATGCCATTTTGTATTAGAGCAATTGGAGGAGCCTATGATCATTGAAGAAGAGGAAGAAGTGGTTGAAGACATAGGAGATGCGAAACCTCCTTGGGAACCTAGAGTTGAAGAAAACCTCTCCAAGAAGATTGAATTTGATGTTGAGGAGGAGAGTGCACAACCTCCAAAATAATTTTTGAATGAAGTCTTGGAGAGAATGAAGCAAGAATTGCATCCCCTTGGTGATGAAGATCATGCATCCAATCCTCTTGGTGGTGAATCCTTTGAACTTGAAGAACCTTCTCCCAATGAGATAGAAAGCAATGTGGAGGTAGATTTCTCTCAACCTCCTATTTATGATTTGATTGATGGAGAAGAGTTAGATGAAATTGATGAACAAAGGATTGAAGTTGAAGAAGTTTGTAATGAGGTGGAGACAACCAAGGAAGAACATAAGGGAGTAGAGCTTGCAAGGATATTAGAGACACCTCTCCCCAAGCCATTACCATCCATTCTCTCATTCAAGTGGGTAAATTCCTTATACTTAAGCTTTATTATTCCCCTTGAATATGGTTTGCTTGAGACAGATGGTCAACTTAGACATATTTGTGGCTTTAAGAGTAAAAAGGAGATGGTTAGTGGTTGGAAACATTCTTCTAGGTTTATGATGGTTACATGTTCAAAGCTTAATAGCAAGGGTTGGTGTAGAACTAGATTGCTTGGGTCTAGGATGATGTTTGGTCACTTCATTGAGAGTTCACCTTGTTTACCACCCATATGGGATAATGATAATCAACTTGAAGATGGGTGTGGAAACAAGATATGGGATCCGGGAATACATGAGGACCAATTTTGGGAGCCCATGGTTTGTGAAGAACTCCATCAAGGCTTGGAGTTATTACTTTTGAAGAATAGAGCTTATTGGAGATTCAAGTATTGGTGGATGTTCAAGGATGGATTCAAGCACAAGCATCCTTGATAAGGAGCTCCCCATAAGTCCAACTTAAGGACAATAAATAAAAGTGCTAGGTGGGAGACACCCCACTATGGTAAACTCTTTCCATTCTCTTGGATATATACTTAATAAGTGATTTGAGTTGCCATCATAGGTAGTTTTCTTCTTTAATATACTCTTATACATTTTATTTTGATTGATAGTTGTTATAGTGTGTTTTGATTAGTTTAGATTGTTGTTAAAGTAGGTTACTTGAAGTGCAAGTTGTGTTTGTTTTGTCTTTGAAAATTATTTTCAAAAACGTAAAGATTTTTGTTAAATTTGAATTTTAGTTGCTTTAGAATGTTTATAGATTAGGAGAGTGTTAAATTCTGTTTTATGCTTCTAAAAAAAAAAAAATCAATCCGCGCTTAAGCACGCATGGCGCGTACGTGCGGATTGCACTTCCGCAACTCTTGGTACAAAAACCCGAGAGTTGTGCGAGCATTGTGCTGAAATTGTGCCAGGAGCATAATCTCAATCCACGCGTAAGCACGCATGGCACTTACGCGCGGATTGCTCCTGCCGCATCCGCGCGTAAGCACGCATGACGCGTACGCGCGGATTGTCCCTGCTGCATCCGCGCATAAGCACGCATGGCGCATATGCGCGGATTTGCACCCTGTTTTTCTCCTTTCTCCTTTCTTCTTCTTTCTTCTTTTCTTCTTCTTTCTTTCTACCTTTCTACTTCCTCTCTTAAAAAAAATTTAAATAAAAATAAATAAAAAAATAAATAAAAAATTAAATAAATAAATAAATAAAATACTAAAAAAAAATTTTTTTCTTCCATTTTCTTTTATTGCATTTGCTTACTTTCATTCATTGCATTTTAATTTTGTTTTTTTATAGCTTGTTGTAATTTTCTTTTTTTAAGTTTCTTATTTTAATAATGGTGTTGAATTTTTCTATTCAATTGTTGAGAACTTCTTGCATTATTTTGATGCCTCTTGACTTGTTTGATATTGATGGGTGATGAAACTTTTAAATCAATGCTTAATCTTGTATGACTCTTGTGTCCTTGTGCATTGATATGCCCTCATATTGTTTTTCATGACCCACTCTTTCTTATTTGAACTTGATGCTCAATGTGCTCTTCATGCTTTGCCTTTACTCTTGCATCAAGCTTAATGATATGCCTTAGCTTACATTGTATTCTCACTCACATGTTGTAGCTACCATGTAGTAGAGAACCATACTTTTATTTGGTATTAGCCCCCGACTATGTTCTCTTTGCTTTGATATATTTGTTGTAGGCTTAATTTTCTTTCTTTTTCGCTCTTTTTAGGATGACCACCAAGAAGGGAGAAAAGGAAATGTCTAAAAAATGGGGCACAAACAAGTCATCCGCAGAACTTTTTGAACGAGCTCATCAATTGTAGCAACCCGTCCACGTTGCTTTTCTTTGCATGCACCGAGGACAGTGCAATCTTCAAGTGTGGGGAGGTCGTCCGACCGATCTCCATGTGTAACAATTTCTTTCTCAACACCAATTCTTAGTTTTCTTTGTTAGATTAGTTGTTGCATTGCATGATAGGTTGCATGTTAGTTAGAATTTGTACATATTTTTACCACTTCTTTTTATGCTAGGACTACTTGGTTATGGTGATGATTTCTTTTCCAAGAAACTGTTTTTAGGGCACCCTACCAATTTGAAAACTTTTTGTTGAACTTGCTTGAAAGAATATATTTTGGAACATAGTTTTTGAGCTAAGAACACAAGCTTGTGAGATTTGAGCCTAATGGTGTGGTTACATCTTATAACCACTTACTTTCCCTTCTTGTGTGCAATTGTTCTCTTTCTATGATTGTGATCTTTGATTTGTTTGATTCTTTATGTCCATTATTTTGTGTATTCATGCATTTATATGATTGAGGCCATCATTTCATTTAGCTCACTTACCCAAATAGCCCTACCTTTTACCTTCCATTGTTAGCCAATTTGAGCCTACGATTAACCCACTTTGTTCTTTAATTTAGCACATTACAAGCCTTAAAGTGAAAAATAATAAATGTCCTTAATTTGGATCTTTGATTAGCTTAGGCTAGTGAGTGTGAGTATCATTCAAGTGTGAGAAGACTTGAGACATTGGTTGGGATAAAAGGGTGTATTGTATTGTTGTTGGTAATCTTAGGAATTGGGTACATGCTCATGTGTTAATTAAATGTAAAACCATATGCATTGATACTTTTGTATATACTTTATTGCAAAAATAAAAAAAATGAATGAGAAAATAAAAAGAAAAAAAAATATATGTAGATATCAAAAGAAAAAAAGGAAAAAAATTAGAAAGAAAAGAAAAAGAAAAGAAAAGCAATAAAAAGGGGACAAAATGCCCCAAGTGAAGCTCAATAATAATAAATGCATATGTGTTGTGATCAAGGAAAAAAATGCATGAGTATGTGAAAAAGTGAAGAATGGGTAGTTAGGTTTGTTTAGAATTGTATAGGTTGCTATATAGGTTAGGTGGAAAGTTTAAGGTAATCAAAGATTCAAATTTCAAGTCCACTTGACCAAATATGCATCCTTACCTTGACCCTAGCCCCATTACAACCTATGAAAAGACCTCATGATGAATGTATGCATGCATGAAATAAATGTTGATTGTTAGATGAAAAACAAATCTTGGAAAGCATGATTAGGGGAGAATTGAGCGGATCGACCGTATACACTTGAGCGACTAGAGTGCAAACACTTCCGGTGAGGGTTCGATGCTCAATTCCGTGATTCTCGGCTTTCATGAGCGTTCTTCTTGCAAGTCTGTTTGAACTTCATTTTTATACTTGAATTGGTAGGATTCATGAGTCGTCATATGATCTTGGCCCTACTTTTGCATGTATGTCTTGGAGATTTATTTACTTTTAACCAAGTAGGTAGAATCATTTTGTATTTAGTTGCATTCATATAGATAGATGCATTTAGGTTATTTGCACTGAATAAATGTCCATACCCCTTCTCTTATCCTTCTTGGTTTAAGCATGAGGACATGCTTGGTTTAAGTGTGGGGAGGTTGAGAAACCCCATTTGGATGGTTTATCTTGTGTTGAATTTAGAGGATTTTATCGTCTACTCCCACATTTATTCAATGAAATAGCATGGTTTTGTAAATTCTCCTTTAATTGTGCTTAAGAGTGAAAACATGCTTTTAGGTCTTAAAATAGCTAAATTTAACTCACCTTGATTCCATTAGATGCCTTGATATGTTTTTTAAGTGATTTCAGGTTTAGGAAGCAAAGATTGGATCAAGGGAATAAAGGAAAAGCATGTAAAAATGGAGAACTCATGAAGAAATGAAGGAATCGCAAAAGTTGTCAAGCCGACCTCTTCGCACTTAATCGACCATAACTTGAGCTACAAGGGTCCAAATGACACGGTTCTAGTTGCGTTGAAAAGCTAACATCCGAGGCTTCAAAATGATGTAAGATTTGCCATAATTGCACCGCGCATAGGGGCACGCAAGTGTACGGTATGCGTACACGCCGATGGTTGCACATGCTTCACTTAATGCAACTCGTGGCCAGCGAATTCTAAGGCATTTTGGGCCCAATCCAACTCATTTCTAATGCTATTTAACCCATGGATTGAAGAGGGATGAGGCACCTAGTTAGTTAGTGAGTTTTATTTTAGTTTTATCATGCTTTAGTTAGTTTCTAGAGAAAGAAGCTCTCACTTCTCTCGAGGATTAGGATTAGGATTAGGTTTAGTTCTTATATCTAGGTTTTAATTCATACTTTCTTCTACTTCTTCTTCTTAATTATTGTTGTTACATTCATCATTCTTCTGTTGTTTGTTATAATTTCTTCTACTTTATTTGTAGATCTATTTTTGTTCGTTCTATTTCCTTTTAATGCAATTTGAGGTAATTCATGTAGATCTTGTTTTCTTTAATTGTTGTTGTTGATTTCTTATATTCAATTGTTGTTAGATTCTACTCTTGTTGTCAATTTACTATGCTTTCTTTTGTGCCTTCCAAGTATTTGATGAAATGCTTGGGTGGATTTTACTATAGAATTTTCTCCTCTTGGCTTAGGTGGAGTAATTAGAGATGCTTGAGTTATCTAGTTCCCTTGTTGATTGATAATTAGAAGTTGCTAATAGATTTGGATACCACTAAAGCTAGTCTTTCCCTTGGGAGTTGGCTAGGACTTGTGGAATTGGTGCACAAAATTGTGATCATCAATGGCGCCAACAACTTGGTACGCACAATTGTAATCTCAACTCTTTATCACAACTCCGCACAACTAACCAGCAAGTGCAATGGGTCGTCCAAGTAATAAACCTTACATGAGTAAGGGTCGATCCCACAGAGACTGTCGGCTTGAAGCAAGCTATGGTCATCTTGTAAATCTCAGTCAGGCGAATTCAAATGGTTATGGGGAATTGATAATTAAAAGATGAATAAAACATAAAATAAAGATAGAGATACTTATGTAATTCATTAGTGAGAATTTCAGATAAGCGTATGAAGATGCTTCCTTCTAAACATCTGCTTTCCTATTGCCTTCTTCCAATCATTCATACTCCTTTCCATGGCAAGCTTTAGGTTGGGCATCACCGTTGTCAATGGCTACTTCCCGTCCTCTTAGTGAAAATGTTCCAAATGCGCTGTCACTGCATGGCTAATCATCTGTCGGTTCTCGATCATGTTGGAATAGGATCCATTGATCCTTTTGCATTTGTCACACGCCCAACACTCGCGAGTTTGAAGCTCATCACAGTCATCCCTTCCCAGATCCTATTCGGAATACCACAGACAAGGTTTAGACTTTCCGGACCTCAGGAATGGCCGCCAATAATTCTAGAGGCTATACCACGAAGGTTCTAATCTTAGATTAGAAAACCAAGAAATACACATTCAATCTTGATTGCATGTAGAACGGAAGTGGTTGTCAGGCACGCGTTCATAGGTGAGAATGACGATGAGTGTCACGGATCATCACATTCATCAAGTTGAAGAACGAGTGTATATCTTAGAGAAGAAGTAGGCGTGAATTGAATAGAAAAACAGTAGTACTTTGCATTAATTCATGAAGAACAGCAGAGCTCCACACCTTAATCTATGGTGTGTAGAAACTCCACCGTTGAAAATACATAAGAACAAGGTCTAAGCATGGCCAAATGGCCAGCCTTCATAAAGGTCTAAGATAGCATAAGTCTAATCTAAGATCAAAAGTCTGTAAATACAATATCAAAAGGTCCTATTAATAGAGAACTAGTAACCTAGGGTTTACAAAAATGAGTAAATGATGCAAAAATCCACTTCCGGGCCCACTTGGTGTGTGCTTGGGCTGAGTATTGAAGCTTTCACATGTAGAGACTTTTCTTGGAGTTAAACACCAGCTTTTGTGCCAGTTTGGGCATTCAACTCCAGCTTTTATGCCAGTTCTGGTGTTTTGACGCCAGAATTTCTATGCTGAATTTGAACGCCGGTTTGGGCCATCAAATCTTGAGCAAAGTATAGACTATTATATCTTTCTAGAAAGCCCATGATGTCTACTTTCCAAAGCAATTGAGATCACACCAATTGGGCTTCTATAGCTCTAGAAAATCCACTTCGAGTGCAGGGAGGTCAGAATCCAACAGCATCTGCAGTTCTTTTTCAGCCTCTGAATCAGATTTTTGCTCAAGTCCCTCAATTTTAGCCAGAAAATACCTAAAATCACAGAAAAATACACAAACTCATAGTAAAGTCCAGAAATATGATTTTTATTTAAAAACTAATAAAAATATAATAAAAATTAACTAACATATACTAAAAATATACTAAAAATAATGCCAAAAAGCGTATAAATTATCCGCTCATCACAACACCAAACTTAAATTGTTGCTTGTCCCCAAGCAATTGAAAATCAAATAGGATAAAAAGAATAGAATACACAATGAATTCCGAAAACATCTATGAAGATCAGTTTTAATTAGATGAGCGGGGCTATTAGCTTTCTGCTTCTGAACAGTTTCGGCATCTCACTTTATCCTTTTGAAGTTTAGAATGATTGGCATCTATAGGAACTCAGAATTCAGATGGTGTTATTGATTCTCCTAGTTCAGTATGTTGATTTTTGAACACAGCTACTTTATGAGTCTTGGCCGTGACCCTAAGCATTTTGTTTTCCAGTATTACCACCGGATTCATAAATGCCACAAACACATAACTGGGTGAACCTTTTCAGATTGTGACTCAGCTTTGCTAAAGTCCCCAATTAGAGGTGTCCAGAGCTCTTAAGGACACTCTTTTTGCTTTGGATCACGACTTTAACCTTTCAGTCTCAAGTTTTCACTTGACACCTTCATGCCACAAGCACATGGTTAGGGACAACTTGGTTTAGCCACTTAGGCCAGAATTTTATTCCTGTGGGCCCTCCTATCCACTGATGCTCAAAGCCTTGGATCCTTTGTATTTTACCCTTGCCCTTTGGTTTAAAGAGCTATTGGCTTTCTCTGCTTGCTTTTTCTTTCTCTTTTTTTTTTTTGCCACACATATTTTTTTTTTGCAAGATTTTCACTGCTTTTTCTTGCTTCAAGAATCAATTTTATGATTTTTCAGATTATCAAATAACATTTCTCCTTTTCCATCATTCTTTCAAGAGCCAACAATTTTAACATTCATGAACAACAAATTCAAAAAATATGCACTGTTCAAGCATTCCTTCAGAAAGACAAAAAGTATTGCCACCACATTAAAATAATTAATCTGTTTTAAAATTCGAAATTCATGTACTTCTTTTTCTTTTGCAATTAAAAACATTTTTCATTTAAGAAAGGTGATGGATTCATTTTCATAGCTTTAAGGCATAGACACTTAGACACTAGTGATCATGTAATAAAGACACAAACATAAATAAACATAAAGCATAAAAATTCGAAAAACAGAAAATAAAGAACAAGGAGATTAAAGAACGGGTCCACCTTAGTGATGGCGGCTTGTTCTGCCTCTTGAAGATCTTATGGAGTGCTTGAGCTCTTCAATATCTCTTTCTTGCCTTTGTTGCTCCTCTCTCATAACTCTTTGGTCTTCTCTAATTTCATGGAGGAGGATAGAATGTTCTTGGTGCTACACCCTTAGTTGTCCCATGTTGGAACTTAATTCTCCAAGGGAGGTGTTGATTTGCTCCCAATAGTTTTGTGGAGGAAAACGCATCCCTTGAGGTATCTCAGAGATTTCATGACGAGGAAATTCCTCATGCTCTTGTCCATGAGTGGGATCTCTTGTTTGCTCCATCCTTTTCTTAGTGATGGGCTTGTCCTCATCAATGAGGTTGTCTTCCTCTGTGTCAATTCCAGCTGAATTACAGAGGTGACAAATGAGATAAGGGAAGGCTAACCTTGACAAAATAGAGGACTTGTCTGCCACCTTGTAGAGTTCTAGAGATATAACCTAATGAATTTCTACTTCCTCTCCAATCATGATGCTATGGATCATGATACCCCGGTCTATAGTAACTTCAGACCAGTTACTCGTGGGAATGATTGAGCGTTGGATGAACTCCAACCATCCCCTAGTGATGAGCGGATAATTTATACGCTTTTTGACATTGTTTTTAGTATGTTTTTAGTAGGATCTAGTTACTTTTAGGGATGTTTTCATTGGTTTTTATGTTAAATTCACATTTCTAGACTTTACTATGAGTTTGTGTGTTTTTCTGTGATTTCAGGTATTTTCTGGCTGAAATTGAGGGACTTGAGCAAAAATCTGATTCAGAGGTTGAAGAAGGACTGCTGATGCTTTTGGACTCTGACCTCCCTGCACTCAAAGTGGATTTTCTGGAGCTACAGACCTCGAAATGGCGCGCTTCCAATTGCGTTGGAAAGTAGACATCCAGGGCTTTCCAGCAATATATAATAGTCCATACTTTGGCCAAGAATAGACGACGTAAACTGGCGTTCAAACGCCAGCTTCCTACCCAAATCTGGCGTCCAGCGCCAGAAAAGGAGCCAAAACCAGAGTTGAACGCCCAAACTGGCACTAAAACTGGCGTTCAACTCCAAGGAGGACCTCTACACGTGCCACACTGAAGCTCAGCCCAAACACACACCAAGTGGGCCCCGGAAGTGGATTTATGCATCAATTACTTACTCATGTAAACCCTAGTGACTAGTTTATTATAAATAGGACCTTTTACTATTGTATTAAGCATCTTTGGATGCCTGGTTCTTAGATCAGAGGGGCTGGCC
>NC_029789.2:101225673-101226758 GCF_000816755.2 Arachis ipaensis | reverse complement strand
CCTAACCAGAATCTTCGTGGTGTAAGCTAGAATGATGGCGACATTCAAGAGAATCTGGAAGGTCTAAACCTTGTCTGTGGTATTCCGAGTAGAATTCAATGATTGAATGACTGTGACGAGCTTCAAACTCGCGATTGTTGGGCATTAGTGACAGACGCAAAAGGAGGGTGAATCCTATTCCAACATGATCGAGAACCGACAAATGAATAGCCGTGCCGTGACAGGGTGCGTGAGCATATTATTCACTGAGAGGAGGGGATGTATCCACTGACAACGGTGATGCCCAAAAATATTTCATCTTTTCTTGTTTGAGTCTTGAGTCATGTTATAAGTTTGGTGTCAATTGCATGTGCATCTTGCATTTTTCGAAAATTTCATGCATTCATAGTGTTCTTCATGATCTTCAAGTAGTTCTTTGTCAGTCTTCTTATTTGATCTTGATATTTTTCTTGTTTTGTGTCTTTTCTTGTTTTACATGTACATTTTTTATTTATTAGAATCTAAACATGAAAGATTTCTAAGTTTGGTGTCTTGCATGTTTTCTTTGCATACAAAATTTTTCAAAAATATGTTCTTGATGTTCATCATGATATTCACAGTGTTCTTGGTGTTCATCTTGACATTCATAGCATTCTTGCACACATTTATAATTTTGATCTAAAATTGCCATGCATTGCATCATTTTTCTTGTTTTTCTCTCTCATCATAAAAATTCAAAAATCAAAAAAATATCTTTCCCTTTTTCTCTCATCAAATTCGAAAATTTGAGTTGACTTTTTCAAAAATTTTTAAAATCAAATTGTTTCTCATGAGTCAAATCAAATTTTCAATTTGAAAATCTTATCTTTTTCAAAATCTTTTTCAAAAATCAAATCTTTTTCAAAATTCTTGGTTATTTTCGAAGATTCCAAAAATAATTTTCAAAAATCTTTTTCTCATTTTTATATCAAATTTTCGAAAATACCATAATCAATTAATGTTTTGATTCAAAAATTTTAAGTTTGTTACTTGCTTGTTAAGAAAGATTCAAACTTTAAGTCCTAGAATCATATCTTGTGATTTCTTGTGAATCAAGTCATTAATTG
>NC_029789.2:101222843-101225101 GCF_000816755.2 Arachis ipaensis | reverse complement strand
TGAGGAGGGGAGAGGACGTGAATCCCAAGGAGGAGGACCTCCTGGGACATCCAGTGATCAATAAGAAGCTTCCCTCTGAGGAACCAAAGGACTCTAAGGCTCATCTAGAGACCATAGAGATTCCATTGAACCTCCTTATACCCTTCATGAGCTCTGATGAGTATTCCTCTTCTGAAGAGAATGAGGATGTCACTGAAGAGCAAACTGCCAAGTTTCTTGGTGCAATCATGAAGCTGAATGCCAAATTATTTGGCATTGATGCTTGGGAAGTTGAACCTCCCTTGTTCATCAATGAACTAAGTGATCTGGATCAACTGACATTGCCTCAGAAGAGACAGGATCCTGGAAAGTTCATAATACCCTGTACCATAGGCACCATGATCTTTAAGGCTCTGTGTGACCTTGGTTCCGGAATAAACCTCATGCCCTTCTCTGTAATAGAGAAACTGGGAATCTATGGGGTGCAAGCTGCTAAAATCTCACTGGAGATGGCAGACAGCTCAAGAAAACAGGCTTATGGACAAGTAGAAGATGTAGTAGTAAAGGTTGAGGGCCTTTACATACCTACTGATTTCATAGTCCTGGATACTGGAAAGGAAGAGGATGAATCCATCATCCTAGGACGACCTTTCCTGGCCACAGCAAGAGCTATGATTGATGTTGACAGAGGTGAAATAGTCCTTCAATGGAATGAGGACTCCCTTGTGTTTAAAACTCAAGGATCTCCCTCTGCAACCATGGAGAGGAAGCAGAAAAAGCTTCTCTCAAAGTAGAGTCAACCAGAGCCCCCACAGTCAAACTTTGAGTTTGGTGTTGGGAGGCCACAACCAAACTCTAAGTTTGGTGTTGAACTCCCATATCTGAACTCTAAGTTTGTTGTTGGAGAATCTCAACAATGCTCTGAACATCTGTGAGGCTCCATGAGAGCCCACTGTCAAGCTATTGACATTAAAGAAGCGCTTGTTGGGAGGCAACCCAATGTTTATTTATCTAACCCTATCATTCTTGTTTTTCATGTTTTCTTAGGTTCATGATCATGTGGAGTCACAAAATAAATATAAAAATTGAAAACGGAATCAAAAACAGCAGAAGAAAAATCACACCTTGGAGGAGCATCTGTCTGGCGTTCAGCGCCAGAACAAAGCATGGTTCTAGCGCTGAACGCCCAAAATAGGCATCTTATGGGCGCTGAACGCCAGAACAGATATGGTTCTGGCGTTCAACGCCAGAAATGGCAGACAAATGTGCGTTGAACGCCCAAAATGGCCACCAACCTGGCGCTGAACGCCCAGAGTTGTGTGCAAAGGCATTTTACATGCCTAATGGGTGCAGGGATATAAATCCTTGACACCTCAGGATCTGTGGACACCACAGGATCATCTCAGGATCTGTGGACCCCACAGGATCCCCACTTTACCTCCTCATAATCCTAGTTTTTATTTCCACATCTTCTTCTTCATCTATTCCTTCTTCTTTTGCTCGAGGGCAAGCAACATTCTAAGTTTGGTGTGGTAAAACAATTATGTAAAGAATCTATAGCTCAGTGGTAGAACATGTGGCTGCAAATCAAGAGATCCCTGAGATACCTCAGGAGATGCACTTCCCTCCACGTAATTATGGGAAGCAACTGAGGATAGAAATACCAAAAATCACTAGGAATCAAGCCACAAAGGCAAGGAAAAGACATAGAAGAGCTCAAGAACATCATTGAAACGCCATTATCACTAAGGTGGATTCATTCCTTGCTCTTATTTCTTCTGTTTTTCGTTTTTATATGTTATGTGCTTATATATGTTTGTGTCTTCATTACATGATCATTAGTAGTTAGTAACTATGTCTTAAAGATATGAATGTCCTATGAATCCATCACCTCTCTTAAATAAAAACTGTTTTAATTTAAAAGAACAAGAAGTACATGAGTTTCGAATTTATCCTTGAACTTAGTTTAATTATATTGATGGGGTGACAATGCTTCTTGTTTTCTGAATGTATGATTGAACAGTGCATATGTCTTTTGAAGTTGTTGTTTAAGAATGTTAAATATGTTGGCTCTTGAAAGAATGATGACTAGGAGACATGTTATTTGATAATCTGAAAAATCATAAAAATGATTCTTGAAGAAAGAAAAAGCAGCAAAAAAAAACAAAGCTGGCAGAAAAAAAAAAAAAGAAAAAAAATTAGGCGAAAAAAAAATAGAAAGAAAAAGAAAAAGCAAGCAGAAAAAGACAATAACCCTTAAAACCAAAAGGCAAGGGCAA
>NC_029789.2:101214369-101215264 GCF_000816755.2 Arachis ipaensis | reverse complement strand
GAAAACAAAGTGCTTAGGGCCACGGCCAAGACTCATAAAGAAGCTTTGTTCAAGAATCATCATACTGAACTAGGAGAGTCAATAACACTATTCAAAATCTGAAGTTCCTATAGATGCCAATCATTATGAACCTCAATGGATAAACTGAGATGCCAAAACTATTCAAGAGGCAAAAAGCTATAAGTCCCGCTCATATGATTGGAGCTATGTTTCATTGATAGTTTGGAATTTATAGTATATTCTATTCTTTTTATCCTACTTGATTTTCAGTTGCTTGGGGACAAGCAACAATTTAAGTTTGGTGTTGTGATGAGCGGATAATTTATACGCTTTTTGACATTGTTTTTAGTATGTTTTTAGTAGGATCTAGTTACTTTTAGGGATGTTTTCATTGGTTTTTATGTTAAATTCACATTTCTGGACTTTACTATGAGTTTGTGTGTTTTTCTGTGATTTCAGGTATTTTCTGGCTGAAATTGAGGGACTTGAGCAAAAATCTGATTCAGAGGTTGAAGAAGGACTGCTGATGCTGTTGGACTCTGACCTCCCTGCACTCAAAGTGGATTTTCTGGAGCTACAGACCTCGAAATGGCGCGCTTCCAATTGCGTTGGAAAGTAGACATCCAGGGCTTTCCAGCAATATATAATAGTCCATACTTTGGCTAAGAATAGATGACGTAAACGGGCGTTCAAACGCCAGCTTCCTACCCAAATCTGGCGTCCAGCGCCAGAAAAGGAGCCAAAACCAGAGTTGAACGCCCAAACTGGCACTAAAACTGGCGTTCAACTCCAAGGAGGACCTCTACACGTGCCACACTTAAGCTCAGCCCAAACACACACCAAGTGGGCCTCGGAAGTGGATTTATGCATCAATTACTTACTCATGTAAACCCTA
>NC_029789.2:101187165-101214289 GCF_000816755.2 Arachis ipaensis | reverse complement strand
AGTATTACTTGGACGACCCAGTGCACTTGCTGGTTAGTTGTATCGAAGTTGTGACAAATTATGAATGTGTAATCACGATTATGCGTACCAAGTTGCTCACGTGCCAGGAATAGTTTGAGCCTGGACATCACAATTTCGTGCACCACCTAGCCACGGGCTTGAGGGCATGCCTTCTTAGTTGAACTGGCTTCCCTCTTGAATCTCTCTTCCATTGAGCGCCCACTTCACAAATGTCTTTGAGGACTTGGTCCAACCTTTGATCAAAGTTGACCTTTCTAGTGTAGGGGTGTGTATCTCCTTGCATCATTGGTAAGTTGAATGCCAACCTTACATTTTCCAGACTGAAATCTAAGTATTTCCCCCAAACCATTGTAAGCCAATTTTTAGGGTCCGGGTTCACACTTTGATCATGGTTCTTGGAGATCCATGCATTGGCATAGAACTCTTGAACCATTAAGATTATGACTTGTTGAATGGGGTTGGTGAGAATTTCCTAACCTCTTCTTCGAATCTCATGTCGGACCTCCGGATATTCACCCTTTTTGAGCTTGAAAGGGACCTCGGGGATCACTTTCTTCTTGGCCACAACTTCATTGAAGTGGTCTTGATGCACCTTTGAGATGAATCTCTCCATCTTCCATGACTCGGAGGTGGAAGCTTTTGCCTTCCCTTTCCTCTTTCTAGAGGTTTCTCCGGCCTTAAGTGCCATAAATGGTTATGGAAAAACAAAAAGCAACGCTTTTACCACACCAAACTTAGAAGGTTTGCTCATCCTCGAGCAAAAGAAGAAGGAAGAGAGTAGAGGAAGAAGAAATAGAGGAGATAGAGGGGGTAGTGTTTCGGCCAAGGGGGTGAAGTAGTGTTGAAGATGTGTGAAAATGAAGGAGTGAAGATGGGTTTATATAGGAGTGGAGGGAGGGGTTGGGTTTGGCCATGTATGGGTGGGTTTGGGAGGGAAAGTGTTTTAAATTTGAATGGTGAGGTAGGTGGGGTTTATGATGGGTGGATGTGGATTGGTGAAGGGTTTATGGAGAAGAAGGTAAGATTTGATAGGTGGGGGGTTTTTGGGGAAGAGGTATTGAGTTGATTGGTGAAGGGTATTTGGGGACGAGTATTATGAAAAGGTGTGAAGAAGAGAGAGAGTGAGTTGAGGTTGGTGGGGATCCTGTGGGGTCCACAGATCCTGAGGTGTCAAGGATTTCTCATCCCTGCACCAATTAGGCGTGCAAAACGCCCTCTGCTGCCAATCCTAGCGTTAAACGCCAGGTTGCTGCCCATTTCTGGCATTTAACGCCAGCTTCTTGCCCTTTTCTGGTGTTAAACGCCAGTCTGGTGCCCATTTCTGGCGTTAAACGCCCAGAATGGTGCCAGACTGGGCGTTTAATGCCCATTCTGCTGCCCTTACTGGCGTTTAAACGCCAGTAGCCTTCTCCTCCAAGGTCTGCTATTTTTCATTCTGTTTTTTAGTTTGTTTTTGCTTTTTCAATTGTTTTTGTGACTTCACATGATCATCAACCTACAGAAAAAATAAAATAACAATGGAAAATTGAAATTTAACATAGATAAGTAAAATTGGGTTGCCTCCCAACAAGCACTTCTTTATGTCATTAGCTTGACAGTGGGCTCTCATGGAGCCTCACAGATACTCAGAGCATGCTGATGGCCTCTCAACACCAAACTTAGAGTTTAGTTGTGGCTTCCCAACACTAAACTTAGAGTTTGAATGTGGGGGTTTTGTTTGACTCTGTATTGAGAGAAGCTTTTCATGCTTCTTCTCCATGGTTACAGAGGGAGATCCTTGAGCTTTAAACACAAGGGAGTCCTCATTCACTTGAAGGACCAATTCTCCTCTGTCAACATCAATCACAGCTTTTGCTGTGGCTAGGAAGCGTCTACCAAGGATGATGGATTCATCCATACACTTTCTAGTATCTAGGATTATGAAATCAGCAGGGATGTAGCGTTCTTCAATCTTTACCAAGACATCCTCTACAAGTCCGTAATCCTTTTTCCTTGAATTGTCTGCCATCTCTAGTGAGATTCTTGCAGCTTATACCTCAATGATCCCTAGCTTCTCCATTACAGAGAGAGGCATGAGGTTTATGCTTGACCCTAGGTCACCCAGAGCCTTCTCAAAGGTCGTGGTGCCTGTGGAACAAGGTATTGAGAACTTTCTAGGATCTTGTCTCTTCAGAGGTAATTTCTGCCTAGTCAAGTTATCTAGTTCTTTGGTGAGCAAGGGGGATTCATCATCCCAAGTTTCATTACCAAATAGCTTGGCATTTAACTTCATGATTGCTCCAAGTTACTTAGCAACTTGCTCTTCAGTAACATCTTCATCCTCTTCAGAGGAAGAATACTCATCATAGCTCATGAATGGCAAAAGTAAATTCAATGGAATCTCTATGGTCTCAGTGTAAGCCTCAGATTCCATGGTTCCTCATTAGGGAACTCCTTGGAGGTCAGTGGACGCCAATTGAGGTCTTCCTCAGTGGAAATCACTGCCTTTCCCTCCTCTATGCATTCAGCCATATGGGACGTGTTTATGGCCTTGCATTCTCTCTTTGGGTTCTCTTCTGTATTGCTTGGGAGAGCACTAGGAGGGAGTTCAGTAATTTTCTTGCTCAGCTGACCCACTTGTGCCTCCAAATTTCTAATGGAGGACCTTGTTTCAGTCATGAAACTTTGAGTGGTTTTAATTAGATCAGAGACTACAGTTGCTAAGTCAGATTGGCTCTGCTTAGAATTCTCTGTCTGTTGCTGAGAAGATGATGGAAAAGGCTTGCCATTGCTAAACCTATTTCTTCCACCATTATTGTTGTTGAAGCCTTGTTGAGGCCTCTGTTGATCCTTCTATGAGAGGTTTGGATGATTTCTCCATGAAGGATTATAGGTGTTTCCATAGGGTTCTCCCATGTAATTCACCTCTTCCATTGTTGGGTTCTCAGGATCATAAGCTTCTTCTTCAGATGAAGCTTCTTTGGTACTGCCTGTTGTTGCTTGCATTCCAGACAGACTTTGAGAAATCATATTGACTTGTTGAGTCAATATTTTGTTCTGAGCCAATATGGCATTCAGAGTATCAATTTCAAGAACTCTTTTCTTCTTATTTGTCCCATTATTCACAGGATTCCTTTCGGAAGTGTACATGAATTGGTTATTTGCAACCATTTTAATGAGTTCTTGAGCTTCTGCAGGCGTCTTCTTCAGATGAAGAGATCCTCCAGCAGAGCTGTCCAATAACATCTTGGACAGTTCAGATAGACGAACATAGAAGATACCTATGATGCTCCATTCTGAAAGCATGTCAGAAGGACACATTCTGATCAATTGTTTGTATCTTTCCCAAGCTTCATAGAGGGATTCACCTTCCTTCTGTCTGAAGGTTTGGACTTCCACTCTAAGCTTGCTCAATTTTTGAGGTGGAAAGAACTTTGCCAAGAAGGCATTGACTAGCCTTTCCCAAGAGTTCAGGCTTTCTTTAGGTTGTGAATCCAACCATGTTCTAGCTCTGTCTCTTACAGCAAAGGGAAAAAGCATTAGTCTATAGACCTCGGGATCAACCCCATTGGTCTTGACAGTGTCACAGATTTGCAAGAATTCAGCTAAGAACTGATGATGATCTTCCAATGGAAGTCCATGAAACTTGCAATTCTGTTGCATCAGAGAAACTAATTGAGGCTTAAGCTCAAAATTGTTTGCTCCAATGGCAGTGATTGAGATGCTTCTCCCATAGAAGTCAGGTGTAGGTTCAGTAAAGTCACCAAGCGCCTTCCTTGCATTGTTGGTGATGAGTTTGGAAAACTCTAAATTAATATTTGTGATGACTAAACATTATTAAAATTAATTAATAGCAAAATTATTAATCTGAATTTTTCATTCAATATATATTGATTAAATAATTTTGTTACAGGTTTTAATATTGGGCCGAAAATAATTTCTGGTGCAAGCCCAATTACTCTCAGCCTTTGGTTTTAAAAATATATGATGAATATGGCTGATTTGATTCTTTATGTTACTTGGGCCCAAATGATTTTTATTGCTCTAAGCCCAAGTGTGTTACATGCTTTCCATTTGCTTCATGCATTGTCCAAATTTTATCAAGAAAGCAAATGTTATTATTGGGCAAAGAAACTTATTGATTATTGCAACCAAGCCCAATTCCATGAGTGTTCCTCATGCTATGTCCGAATCCATGAAGCAAAGAAAAACAAATCCTCAAATGCTTCCAACGGATTCCATCACACTTCCTGAAAGGATTTCAAAGCTAATTTAAACATTGGGAATATAAGCAAGTGAGAGAAGATTGATTTGACTAAAGGGCATCATTGCTACACGCCAACTAAGGGAAGCAAAAGCAAGATATTCTTCAATTAATTATTTTAACCACTATTTCTTTTCTTCAGATTCTTTCTTCTCTCTCAATTCTTTCTCTCTTCGGTTATTACACAGGAAACATTGGTAGCCATGGAAGCAAAAATGAGCTACCGAAAGGAAGAGAAAGCAAGCCTAAAGACCATCACAATGATGGCAAGAAAACATACTAAAATAAAAATGAGCTGTGGCTGAGATTGTCACCATTTATGGATAGATTTGGTGAGGTAATCTTAGCTTCTCCATGCTCAAAAAGGAAGAAGAAGATCTCGGCCAGCAAAGGGAGATTCTTGAAGCATGGCTTGTCTTTGATTCTGCTCAACCACCACAGGAAGTAGCTAGAGTGGCGAAGTGATGGTTGAGGCAGAGATTAAAGCAGATGAAGTCATTATCATTATGAAGCATCAAGAGCCAGAAATCCATCTTGGAGAGCAAGCCAAGGATGGAGAGCTCGGATTGATGAAGGGTGATGATCAAGAAAGGACTAGAGGTAATTGCATGTTGGGTTTTGCATGGTTATCTCTTCTCTCTCTGTATGGCCGAACTGGTTTCTTGAAGGAAGAAGAAGTTGGCTTGGGTTTTTGGCTTCAAGTGTGGAGGCTTCTCTCTTCTATAAAAAGGGGGAACAGCCACTGGTTGGAGCAAGGAGTTAGAAGTAAGCAGTGAGAGTGCAAGGCACAAGATTCTCAGAGCTACCTAAGCTTACAGATTTTCTTCTCCTTCAATGTATTCTGTTTAGTATTTTTCTGTTTAATTTTGTCATGTCTTGAGTCTCATAGAAAAAGGCAAACAGTGAGGTTTGTATGAAAAAGCCATAGAGCGGAAAAAGGCAGATAGTGCAAAATTAAAAGAAAAAGCCATAGATGTCTTAGAGTTCCTTTGTTCATCTATGTTGTGTTTCATGATTCTATGGGAATCCCCTTGTAAGTTGGGATAGCACTTTACAGTTTGTAATCTGGTTGATTATAGTGAAATTCCATCATTGTTGTGATGGAGACTGGATGTAGGCTGCACTGCACTTAGCAGCAGAACCAGGATATATCTGGGTGTAATTTTCCTTCTCTCCTACTCCATTTCTGTTTTCTACTGCACAGGAGCAACCAAAAATGTCTCGTGCCAAGTGACGAGACAAAATGAAAATGTCTCGTGGCTAGGGATAAGCTAAAAATAGAAAAGTCTCCTCTGAATCCAGCAAGTGTTAGCAAGCAAAAAGGGGCTAAGATTCAACCCCCCCTTCTCTTAGCCACTGAAACCATCAGTTGGCATTTTTGTTGTTTTCGGCTGCCATGTCTTCTTCTTGTTTGAAAAGTTCTGTTAGGTCCTCTATAGAGAGTTGTACTTTAGCTTCTCTTAGCTTTCTCTTCAAGGTCCTTTCAGGTTCAGGATCAGCTTCAACAAGAATGCCTTTGTCCTTGCTCCTGCTCATATGAAAAGAGAGGAGAAGAAAATATACAATCCTCTATGTCACAGTATAGAGATTCCTTGAGGTGTTAGAGGAAAGTAAAAATAGAAGGATGAGGTAGAGAAGAAAGAATTCGAACTTATCAAGAGGGATAGAGTTTGAATTGTACATTGAGGAGGAGTGTTAGTCCATAAATAGAAGGATGGGAGAAGAGGGGAAGAATTTTCGAAAATAACGTGAAAAGATTTTGAAATAATTAAGAGAATTTTTGAAAATTTGGTAAATGATTTTCGAAAACTAAGATTGGGAAAGAAATTGAGTGATTTTTGAAAAAAAATTTGAAATTAGAAATCAAAAAGATATGATTGAAACTTAATTTTGAAAAAGATGTGATTGAAAAGACATGATTGAGAAGATATGATTGAGAATCAAACTAAAAAGAAGAAAGTTTTTTAAAATTAAAGTTGATTACTTGACCAACAAGAAATTAAAAGATATGATTCTAGAATTAAAACTTTTGATCCTTTCTTAATAGGCAAGTAACAACTTGAAAATTTTGAATTAAATCACTAATTATAGCAAGGATTTTCGAAAATAATAATAATTAAAAAATGGAAAGAAATTGATTTTGAAAAGATATGATTTGAAAAAGATTTGATTTTGAAAAATTATGAAAATTTGAAAAAGATTTGAATTAAAAACAAAATCTTCCTTCTAGTGTCCTCCTGGCGTTAAACGCCCAGAATGGCATCCATTCTGGCGTTTAACGCCCAAAATGCTACCTTTTTGGGCGTTTAATGCCCAGCCAGGTACCCTGGCTAGCGTTTAAACGCCAGTTTTCCTTCTTCACTGGGCGTTTTGAACGCCCAGCTTTTTCTGTGTAATTCCTCTGCTGAATGTTCTGAATCTTCAATTCTCTGTGTTATTGACTTGAAAAGACACAATTTTGAAAATATTTTTTGAATTTTTAATGATGAGAAACAATAATAAAAAGAATGCAACTAAGATCAAATAAACAATGCATACAAGACACCAAACTTAGAATTTTGTATACTAAGGACTATAACAAATTGAAAATGTATATGAAAAACAACAAAAGACACAAAATAAGAGAAATTGTAGATCAGAGCTATGGAATCATCAAGAGCAGCTTGAAGATCAATGAAGAACATATTACATATATTCGAAAAAATGCAAGAAGAAGAAAGACATGCTATTGACACAAAACTTAAAATTTGACACTTGACTCAAACAAGAAACATAAAATATTTTTGATTTTCAGATTTTATAAATTTTTTTGTGATTTTTCGAAAATTATATGGAAAAAGGACTTCAAAATTCTTAATGAGGATTCCAGGAATCATTGCAATGTTAGTCTAAAACTCCGGTCCAGGAATTAGACATGGCTTACTAGCCAGCCAAGCTTTCAGTGAAAGCTTCGGTCCAAAACACTAGACATGGCCAATGGCCAGCCAAGCTTTAGCAGATCATTACTTTCAACAGAAAAAATTGATAGAAATCAACAAGCTCTTGTAATGATAAGTTGAAACCTCGATCAAAAAGATTAGACATGGCTTCACAGCCAGCCAGACTTTAACAAATCATCATGAAACTCTAGAATTCATTCTTAAAAACTCTGAAGAACAGAATAGAAAATTTTTGTATTTTTGAAAGTTTTTTTCAAAATAAAAAGTAAAAAGCTTAAACATAAAATAAAATTACCTAATCTGAGCAACAAGATGAACCGTCAGTTGTCCAAACTCGAACAATCCCCGGCAACGGCGCCAAAAACTTGGTGCACGAAATTGTGATCATCAATGACCCCAACAACTTGGTACATACAATTGTAATCTCAACTCTTTATCACAACTCTGCACAACTAACCAGCAATTGCACTGGGTCGTCCAAGTAATAAACCTTACGTGAGTAAGGGTCGATCCCACGGAGACTGTTGGCTTGAAGCAAGCTATGGTCATCTTGTAAATCTCAGTCAGACGGATTCAAAAGGTTATGGAGAATTGATAATTAAAAGATGAATAAAACATAAAATAAAGATAGAGATACTTATGTAATTCATTAGTGAGAATTTCAGATAAGCGTATGAAGATGCTTTGTTCCTTCTGAACCTCTGCTTTCTTATTGCCTTCTTCCAATCATTAATACTCCTTTCCATGGCAAGCTTTATGTTGGGCATCACCGTTGTCAATGGCTACTTCTCGTCCTCTTTGTGAAAATGTTCCAAATGCGCTGTCACCGCACGGCTAATCATCTATGGGTTCTCGATCATGTTGGAATAGGATCCATTGATCCTTTTGCATCTGTCACACGCCCAACACACGCGAGTTTGAAGCTCGTCACAGTCATCCCTTCCCAGATCCTACTCGGAATACCACAGACAAGGTTTAGACTTTCCGGACCTCAGGAATGGCCGCCAATAATTCTAGCCTATACCACGAAGGTTCTAATCTTAGATTAGAAACCCAAGAGATACACATTCAAGCTTGATTGCATGAAGAACGGAAATGGTTGTCAGGCACGCGTTCATAGGTGAGAATGATGATGAGTGTCACGGATCATCACATTCATCAAGTTGAAGAACGAGTGTATATCTTAGAGAAGAAGTAGGCGTGAATTGAATAGAAAAACAGTAGTACTTTGCATTAATTCATGAAGAATAGCAGAGCTCCACACCTTAATCTATGGTGTGTAGAAACTCCACCGTTGAAAATACATAAGAACAAGTGATGAGCGGATAATTTATACGCTTTTTGGCATTATTTTTAGTATGTTTTTAGTAGAATCTAGTTACTTTTAGGGATGTTTTCATTAGTTTTTATGTTAAATTCACATTTCTGGACTTTACTATGAGTTTGTGTGTTTTTCTGTGATTTCAGGTATTTTCTGGCTGAAATTGAGGGACTTGAGCAAAAATCAGATTCAGAGGTTGAAGAAGGATTGCTGATGCTGTTGGATTCTGACCTCCCTGCACTCAAAGTGGATTTTCTGGAGCTACAGAACTCACAATGGCGCGCTTCTAATTGCGTTGGAAAGTAGACATCCAGGGCTTTCCAGCACTGTATAATAGTTCATACTTTGGCCGAGTTTAGACGACGTAAAAGGGCGTTGAATGCCAGCTCTACGCTGCTATCTGGAGTTAAACGCCAGAAACAAGTCACAAACCAGAGTTGAACGCCAGAAATATGTTACAACCTGGCGTTCAACTCCAGAAAGAGCCTCTGCACGTGTAGCATTCAAGCTCAGCCCAAGCACACACCAAGTGGGCCCCGGAGGTGGATTTATGCATCAATTACTTACTTTTGTAAACCCTAGTAACTAGTTTAGTATAAATAGGACTTTTTACTATTATCTTTGAACATCTTGGGACGTCTAGTTCTTAGATCATGGGGGCTGGCCATTCGGCCATACCTGGACCTTTCACTTATGTATTTTCAATGGTAGAGTTTCTGCACTCCATAGATTAAGGTGTGGAGCTCTGCTGTTCCTCAAAGATTAATGCAAAGTACTACTGTTTTTCTATTCAATTCAACTTATTCCGCTTCTAAGATATTCATTCGCACTTCAACATGAATGTGATGAACGTGACAATCATCATTATTCCCCCACGAACGCGTGCCTGACAACCACTTCCGTTCCACCTTAGATTGAATGAGTATCTCTTGGATCTCTTAATCAGAATCTTCGTGGTATAAGCTAGATTGATGGCGGCATTCATGAGAGTCCGGAATGTCTAAACCTTGTCTGTGGTATTCCGAGTAGGACTCTGGGATTGAATTACTGTGACAAACTTCAAACTCGCGAGTGCTGGGCGTAGTGACAGACGCAAAAGGAGGGTAAATCCTATTCCAGTATACTCGAGAACCTCAGATGATTAGCCGTGCTGTGACAGAGCATTTGGACCATTTTCACAAGAGGATGGGATGCAGCCATTGACAAGGGTGATGCCTCCAGACGATTAGCCATGCAGTGACAGCGCATCGGACCATTTTCCAGAGAGGATAAAAAGTAGCCATTGACAACGGTGATGTCCTTACATAAAGCCAGCCATGGAAAGGAGTAGGATTGATTGGATGAAGACAGCAGGAAAGCAGAGGTTCAGAGGAACGAAAGCATCTCTATGCGCTTATCTGAAATTCTCACCAATGATTTACATAAGTATTTCTATCCTTATTTTATTATATATTTTCGAAAACTCCATAACTATTTTATATCCTCCTGACTGAGATTTACAAGATGACCATAGCTTGCTTCATACCAACAATCTCCGTGGTTAGTTGTATCGAAGTTGTGAATGAAAAACAATTTATTAAGACGTGCGTACAGAGTTTTTGGCGCCGTTGCCTGAGATCACAATTTCGTGCACCAACAAGGTCTAGGCATGGCCAAATGGCCAGCCCTCATAAAGGTCTAAGATAGCATAAGACTAATCAAAGATCAAAATTCTGTAAATACAATATCAAAAGGTCCTATTTATAGAGAACAAGTAACCTAGAGTTTATAGAAATGAGTAAATGATGCAGAAATCCACTTTCGGGCCCACTTGGTATGTGCTTAGGCTGAGTATTGAAGCTTTCACGTGTAGAGACTTTTCTTGGAGTTAAACGCCAGCTTTTGTGCCAGTTTGGGCGTTCAACTCTAGCTTTTATGCCAGTTCTGGCGTTTTGACGCCAGAATTTCTATGCTAACTTTGAATGCTGGTTTGGGCCATCAAATCTTGGGCAAAGTATAAACTATTATATATTGCTGGAAAGCCCAGGATGTCTACTTTCCAAAGAAATTGAGAGCACGCCATTTGGGCTTCTGTAGCTCCATAAAATCCACTTCGAGTGGTGGGAGGTCAGAAACCAACATCATCTGCAGTCCTTTTTCAGCCTCTGAATCAGATTTTTGCTCAGGTCCCTCAATTTCAGCCAGAAAATACCTAAAATCACAGAAAAACATACAAACTCATAGTAAAGTCCAGAAATGTGATTTTTATTTAAAAACGAATAAAAATATAATAAAAACCAACTAAAATATACTAAAAACAAACTAAAAACAATGCCAAAAAGTGTATAAATTATCCGCTTATCAGGAATCAAGTTGATTCATCCACTTGACTTTCCTCCATGATTAGAGGTTAAATAAGTGCTAGCAATGGATAATTTGTAGTCACAATTGAGGAGAATAACTAGGATAGGACTTCTAGTTCTCATAACCTTGCCAAGAGCTTTCATAGCTATTAGTTTACTTTCATTGCCATTTACATTTCTCGTCTAAAATCTCAAAAACCCCAAACATACCTCATAACCGATAACAAGACACTTCATTGTAATTCCTAGGGAGAACGACCCGTGGTTTAATTCTTCGGTTTATAGATTTTAGGGGTTTGTTCTAGTGATAAACAATCTTTTGTATGAAAGGACTATTGTTGGTTTAGAAACTATATTGCAATGAGACTTCATTTGTGAATTCTAAACACACAAAAGTCCATTCATCTTTTTGATAGGGAGCTAGGCAGGGTGAACTCATCCTAGGTGAAGGAATTTTACTGTAACTTCTTCTGACACACCCTTGATTCAGTCCACCTGCGAGGCGGTCAGATATTGGTTATAAAGGTAGCTATTGAGGATAGACTCCACTGTCTGCCTAGGACCGGTGGCACAGATGCCATTGAGCAGGCAGAAGTGGTGATACATTGTATGACCTTTGATTATAATGCTCTGAGGGATGTTATTGCCACCCCGGATGCCCCTTGGGTGATGGATTCTAATAACAAGAAGCCCAAGGGGATTGATGGATGTAATATTCTTATGCCGGTATAGAAATTAGTAATGAATCCAATCGTGAGTATAGTCTAACCGACACGCGAATATCTCATCAAACAATTCTAAAATCTATGCCCGAGAGTATTAGTCCCGGGTCATTCTCCTTAGGAATTGTCTTAGAGTGCACATCATTGATTAGGAAGTCTTTTGTGATTTTGAGAGTCGGTGCAAGAATTCAAGCTAACAAAAGTAAACAACAATTAATTGAGATAAAAGCCTTAGCTAAGGGTAAGTATTGGAAGTTCCATCATTATAGTTTCCTTCAATTGTGATAAGAGTTGATTATTGCTTCACTTAGTTAACCCCCTAATAATGGAGGAAAGTCAAGTGAGAATAATTAACTTGAGTCACAAGTCCTAGTCTCACCCTAAGGAAGTCTAGCTTTAGTGGACTCCAAGTCAATTAGCAATCCTCAATTCCTAATCAACAATTGATATCCACTACTCAAGTGTCTCTAATAACTCAACCCCTAAGCCAAGTAAGAGAAATCTACTCCATAGCTAGGGTTGTTATTATCACAAACAATTGGTAGGCAATCATACAAGACATGATGTAATTGAGAGAGAAGAATTGAATTAAAGCTATCTAATCCAAGCAATCATCAACAATCAAGCAATTGAATGAAATTCTTCAATTCATTAACCAAAATTCAAAATAACAAAGTCACAATTCTAGACCCAAATGCATGAATCAAAAGAACACTAATTGAAAGTAGAAGAAGAGTAGATCTATAACTTGTATCAAAATAAAAGTGAATTAGCAATGGATCTCACGAAGAAATCAAAGGAGAATTGCAATGGAGAAAGTGAAATACTAGAGAGAAATTGGAGTTTCTCTCTCTAAAAGCAAAATGTAACTAACTACCCAAAATATCTAGAATTATGACTAATTGTCCTAACCCTCCTAATCCTTGGTCTTCTTAAGCTTTTCCCTTCCAGAATTCTGCCCTAAAATAGGGCCTGCAACTGCCTAAAATCGTTGGTCACGTTTTCTTCTTAAAAAATCACGTGCGCCCATCGGCCCGTATGCGCACAGTACGAGTACACGTCCATGGGTTTTTTCGCGACCTACGCGCAGGCGTATAGTGCGCGCGTGCATGCAAGGATTTATGGCCCAGCCATATAAGCGCGCCAGCTTCTCATCTCGGCTCCATCGCGCTGGCTCTGAGGGTGCACATCTGCATGTACGCGTACGGTGTGCGTGCGCGCCGATGCCCAAATTCGAAAACTCTAATTTATTCCATACCCCTTTCATTCTTGTATGCTTCCTTCACTCCTCTTAGCCATTTTTGCCCTATAACTTCTAAAACCACTTAACAGATGGATCACGGCATCGAATGGTAATAGAGGAGGGTTGCAATATATCAATTTTGATGCAAAAGAAGCATGTTTTCATCTATAAAACAAAATGGGAAAAGGGACACAAAATCATGCAGTTTTATATGAATAAGTGTGGAAGATCATTGATAAAACCCTTAAAATCTATACATGATAAACCTTAAAAATGGGGTTTATCAATGCTATTTACTTATCTTTCGAGGGAGGCCAGGACGTGGCAGCAGATCTTTGCCCATTACGTCATGCCGACCACCCACTTTACTGAAATTCCGATGGACATGCTCGTCCTGATCGGATGTGTTATGGAGGGGAAGGAGGTATACTTCCCCCGACTGATCAGGAGATACATGTGGCGAGCACATGTCCGTGGCATACTTCTATTTTCCACTTTGGTCACCGAGATGATTCAGCTGGCCAGTGCCCCATGGGACGCAGATGATGAGACACCACCCCCCGACCATGGAAAGGAGGAAGTGATTCCGTGGGGGACTGATTCACTAAAATTTGTCTCTCAACAAATTTCCTTCCAGCAAGTGCACCGGATTATCGTCAAGTAAAAACTCACTATAGAGTGAGGTCGAATCCCACATAGATTGGTAGATTGATCAACATTAATTGGAGAATTATACTAGTTGGTTGAAATTGAAATTGAAATTGGGAATTGCAGAAAGTAAATTGGCGGGAAGCTTAAATTGCAAGAAAGTAAATGAACAGAAATTAAATTGCTGAAATTAAATGACAGAAGCTTAAATTGCAAGAAATTAAATGGGAATGGGAATTAGCATGAAATTAAAGACAGAAAGTAAATAAAATGGGTAGATCAGAGATGGAGATTCATTGGGTTTTAGGAGATATTGAATTCTACGGATCAAATCATTTTCATCTCTTCCTCAATCAATACATTCATTGACATTGCTTGGCAATCTTAGATGATTGGATCCCAATGTCTTGGCTCACCAATCTCTCTAAGCATGAACAATTGCCCAATGTCTTGATTTAATTGCTCATGGGAAGAGTTGAAGTTCGGACACTGACTATACCACACAAATTCATAGATCAAAGTATTGGTAGGATTACATGTCACTATATCCATCCAACCCCCAATCTAATCCAATGTGAGAAAGTAATTCTAGCATGAACTCTTCATTCCCCTCTCGAGGCTCCAAAGAATTCCAATTATGGATAGCTTCTCTCTCAAGATAACTATCCAATTGAATTAAGACCGAAAGCTTTTTAACAAAATCTAGAGAAAAGAGAGAAGAAGAAGAAGATGTAAACTACTATTGATCCATTGAATTACAATAGAGCTTCCTAACCCAATGAAAGGGGTTTAGTTGTTCATAGCTCTCAAAACGAAAAATCCAATTGAAAGATACATTGAAAAGGAAAATGAACATAAAGTAAAAATGTGCAGTACAGTAAAAGTAAAATAAAAAGGGAAAAAGTCCTCTCTAACTCAAATTCAAATCTATTTATACGCTCTCTTCCATTGATCTTCAATCTCTAAATTGGGCTTTTGACCTTGATGGAATTGGTTTGAATTGGCTCCAATTGGTTTCCCTTGCTGTTGAGAAAAGATCTATTTGAATTGCAGATTCTGATGCTTCATGTTGGAGTCAACGTTTGATGGCCAACGTTGACTCAAACGCTCTTCAGAAAAACCAGATAACTTTGCTATCATTGGTGTTTGACTCAACGTTAGAGGGCCAATGTTCTGCTATCCACGCGTACGCATGCTTTGTGCGTTTGCGCACAAAGGGTAAAAATGATCATCCACGCGTTTGCGTGTTTCACGCGTGCGCGTGGATTCAAAGATCTCATTTTCCAGTTTTAAAACCATGCATGGGACGTTGGCCTCAACGTTGGACCTCCAACGTTCCCTCCAACGTTGGCATATTCACACGTGCGCGTACTCCACGCTTATGCGTGATTCGCCCTTTTTCCCATCCACGCATACGCGGCACTGACGCGTACCCGTCGATTCAAGTTTTTCAAATCCAAATTCTGGGCTCCTCATCGCGGACGTTGGAGGCTAGCGTTTGAGGCAACGTTGGACTCTAACGTTCGTTTAGTGACGCATACGCGTGATCCATGCGTACGCGTAGAGGGTCAATTTTGCCATTCCACGCGTGCGCGTGACTCACGCTTGCGCGTGGATATAGAAATTTTTCTCTTTCACGCGTACGCGTCATAGACGCGTACACATCGCTCAAAATTTATCCAGCTCCAGAATTGAACATTTTATCACCACGTTGGTGTTAACGTTGGATGTCCAACGCTCCCTGCAACGTGAACACCAGCTCATTATGCAGAAAATTGTTCTGTTCCCTTCCAACGTTTGAGGCAACGTTGGTGGTCCAACTTGGCCACCAACGTTGCTTCCTCTTCATCTTTTCCAGGCTCCTTCTTCAACCTTCTTCCATGCTTTCTTTCACCTATCATCAACCAATACATGCATCAAAGCCTTGCTAAAGTCATGATAATCCTCATCATTCTTAGCATATAAGCAATTATGGCATAATTATCATGAAATTGCATCAAATTAATCATGGTTGAATGATTTTAGGCATACATAAGTTTCCAACCCAATTGCTTACTTATAGCTCAAAAAAGTGCATAAAACCTATTAAAAACAAAGAAAAAGGATAGTGAAACTAGCCTAAGATGCCATGGCATCAGGGACATGGATGCATGAGAAACCCCCATCCCGCGCCGGTCTAGAGCCAGAGTAGCAGCAGCCGGACCTTCTTCTTCATCAGCTGCAGTAGGACCATCAGCACCAGCAGCATCCATTGCACCACCACCACCAGCACCACAGCCGACGTATCTCTTAGTACAACATCTGATCCACTTCATGGAGCGTAGAGAGCGCCGCATCATGCGATGCCGGGACAGAGTGGATCAGATGTTTGTGGCACTGGGCGTTGAGTTGTCCCTTCTTCCTGACTCTTCCGTATCTGAGGAGGAGGAGCATGAGGAGGAGCCAGCTCAGACAGAGGCACCTTTATGGACACAGGCCATCCCAGAGGCTCAGTAGCCCCCTAAGGAGCCACAGTATCAGCCCCAGCAGCTAGCAGATGCGACTGTTGACCCCATTTTGAGCCCGAGCAATAGCATCGAGGATGATGCTTCATTTTAAGTGTGGGGAGGTCACCGCCGTCACCGTCGGTGGATAGCGATTTTGGGTGAACATCTCCGAACATTTATCTCCTAGTTTATGTTATTTTGCTTTATTTTGCATTTTATTTCTTTTTAGGATTGTTGTATATACTAGTATTGCGGATACTTATATTCTAGTTGTTGCATTTTGCACCTTAGATTGGATACATTTCATATTTTTAGCAGATTTTCCTTACATAGTTGTTTTTGCTTGTTTTAGCTTTTTGGTTGTGATTAGAAAAATATTTTGAATTATTGAAACCTAGCTAACACTTTTCGTATATAAAATTTGTTTTGATTGAAAAAGGGATAAACTAAGAAATTTTTTTAATTCTCAATCACAACATTACATTTAGGATAAGCTTAGTCAAACAATAAATTTTCTAAAGAATTTATCTATAGGGTACCACCCTAATTGATTGAAAATTTTTTTGTGGAACTTGTTTGAATTATACACTTTATGGATCATGTTTTCAGCTAAGAACACAAGCTTGTGAGATTTGAGCCTAATGGTGTGGTTACATCTTATAACCACTTATTTTCCTTCTTGTGTGTAATTGTTCTCTTTCTATGATTGTTGATGACTACGCATCATATACCCTTTTTCTTATCTAAAAGAACCATAAAAAGAGCATAATCTCATTTATCAATGCAATTTTATGAACCAAATGATATATATTATGGTACATTACTTTAAAATAGGTTGTGCTGAATTTCAGGTGATAAGAGCAACAAAAGGGGAAGGAAAACAAGAAATAAGGACGGGCGTGTGAAGCTGGGCGTGCCACTTGAAGCTCTTGGCGTGGCACGCCAAGCTTTTAAATCAACTTTCAACAATGGGCGTGCCACTTGAAGCTATGGGTGTGGCACGCCAAGCCAACATTCAGCAAAGAAGGTTGAAGAATTTTACATGGGCATGCCACATGGTGCTATGGGCGTGGCACGCCAAGTTTGTGAAGCCAATATATCAAAGACGGTGTGCCACTTGGTGTTTTGGGCGTGGCACGCCAGGATTAAGTTCCAGAGGAGTGATTTTGAGCCCCACTATGTGCGTGGCACACCAAGCATTGGGCGTGGCACGCCGGGGCACATGCCAGCCTAACCTCCTCTCATTCAAATGAAGATATCTTGAGCTACACAACTCCAAATGAGATGATTCTAGTGCCATTAGAAAGTAGACATCCAGAGTTTTCGAACCATATATAACACGTTATCATGGACACTAGAATTAAGGAAGATATTGACTCCGAAAACACAGGGAGCAAAACACGTCACTGCAGAGTTACCAGCCTGACCTCTTTATCTTTAATTGAATATAACTTGAGTTGTAGAGGTCCATATGATGTGATCTTGGTGGCATTGGAAAGCTGACATCAAGAGCTTTCCAACCATATATAACACTTTAGGGTGAACGTTAAAACTAGAGGTGGAAAATGGCATTATTTCAGCATTGCAAAATCTGGGCGTGCCACTTGACATCGAAGGCGTGGCACGCCAGCTTTATTTTCATAATGGGCGTGCCACTTGAAACTCTAGGCATGGCACGCCAGTTCTAATGGCTAGAGAGCATCATTGAAGGCGTGGCACACCAAAGAGTGGGCGTGGCACGCTGGGCTACCTGACAGACTGACCTATCCACCTTCAAATGGGCATAACTTGAGCTACAGAGCTCCAAATGAGTTGATTCCAAAGGCGTTGGAAAGCTAACATCCAGGGATTTCCAATAATATATAATACTTTATAGTGGACATTCATTTTGAGGCCTAAACAACTCCATAATTTCAACGTTGCAAAGTGGGTCATATTCCAAAGGGCAAAATCAATTGGGCGTGGCACTTGAAACCACACGCCAACTTCTTCCTGCAGCCTCCAACCTTCAATCAAGCCCATTCCAAATCTCATTCAAGCTACAATTGTCAACCTATCAAGACCACAAGAAGCATCTAGAATAGTTTGTTTTTATTTTATTGTAATTTGCTTTTAATTTCATTTAAGTTTGTACTTTAGGAGAGCCTATATAAAGGCCTTAGTTTCATAGAATTACTCAAGCTGGATTGGAGGAAGTCTTCGGACCCTCTCTGTTCATCATCAGGTTCCTTTCTTTTCTTTCTTACTTTTGTAAATATTTTTTAGTTATGAATTACTAACTCTTTCCATTGGGAAAGAGAGCTCTATTATTTTTCAATGGATTGATTGTTTTTATTCTTCTTCTTCTATTCATCTCTCTTTGATTTACTAGAAAGAATTTCGTTCTTCATTCTATCATTTAATTATCTTGTAAAAGAGATTGAATGTAATTGGGTTTTATGGGAACCTTGGAAGAGGAAATATAAAACCATGCTTGAAATTCTTTCTCACATTTGAGTAGGATTTGGGTTTTGGTGTTTGGATATGTGACATATAATCCTCCCTCTACTTGGACCTACAAGGGATTGGGGCTCAATCAATCATGATTGCCAAGAGGTCAATGAGTTGCATGATTGAAGATGAGATGAAATCATTTAATCTGGAGAATGCAATATCTCTTGATCCCAATGTTTATTTTATCTTTCTTTCTTTTATTTACTTTATAGTTATTTACTTTTCTGCACTTTACATTTCCAGCACTTTACTTTCTTGTACTTTACTTTCTTTGCTATTTACTTTCTTGTACTTTATTGCTTTCCTTTACTTTATGTCATTTACATTTCCTTGTTGCTCATCAATCCAATATGAACCGTCTAACTAGGATAATCAATCACCTATTGTTTGCTTTAATCCATTAATCTCTGTGGATACGATCCCACTCCTAGTGGGTTATTACTTGACGATATTTGGTGCGCTTGCCAAAGAACGGATTCTTCACAAAATTTATAATGGGGTGTGAATTTTCGTCATCAAGTTTTATGGCGCCGTTGCCGGGGATTAATTGTGATTAACAAACTACCGGTTGGTTGATTACCTAGATTAGACATTTTTTTCCTTTATTTTTTTTTTGTTTTCGTCATTTAATTTCTTTTTATTTTCTCTTGCTACTAAGGTGTTTGTGTTATTGCCTCAGTAAGAATCCCTCATCTGTGATAATGGAGATTCCAATTTCTTTTGGTGATTATTATTTGAGACAGAGCATTTTGCAAGTAAGAATGGAGTCTACCTCATCTTTTGATCAATCATGTCGTATGTGATATTGCCCACCACCACAAAATGATTCTAGTTATTTTCCTAATGGTGGTTGGGAATATCACCAAGGAATGACAGAGTATGAGCAATCAAATAAAATGGAATACCTCCCAGAGCTACAAAATAGTTCATATTGTTATGATAACTACCAAAATTTTGGCTGGGATTTCAATGCTGCATACCCCATTTATCAAGGACTATCATCCAGTAATTGTCCAACCTATGCACCTCCACAAAATCTTCTAGAATTTGCAATAGAAGAACTCTCCAAGAGATATCTCTTCATTGCCCAACTCAGTGAGTTTTTAAGGCAAAATATAAAAGAGCTGATTGAAGATATGGAAATCTTAAGGAGCAATCAAGAAGAACAAATGAGACAATTGGCACAACATTTTATTGCTGAACCAACCAATGTCTTCCCTTGGCTAGGGGAAGAATATTATGCAATCAGTCTAAGGAGTGGAGAAGTGCCTAATGAGGGTGAAAATGAGGAATTAGTAGAGCAAGAAGAAGAGATCTTTGTACCAAGAGAGCTACCATTCCAAGAAGTTCTTGATAAAGAGGATACTCCAACCATCTCACAATACCCAAGTGTTGAAATCCAAGAAGTGAAGGAAATCAACAAAAGCACCAAAAAGAGGATTGTGACCAAGGAACAAAGAACTATATGCATGAAGAACAAAAGGTCAACTGTAAACAATCCAACCTCTACCCCAACAAGCAAAGAAAATCAAGAAAACAACAAAAGAAAGCTTGCTGGGAGGCACTCAAAACAGGGGATATCAACTTGCTCTTCTCTCCCTCTGAGGTTATTTCTATTAATCAATTGGAAGAAGAGGAAGAAATTTGAGAACAACATGTCAAGCTAATGACATTAATAGAGTTCTTGTTGGGAGGCAACCTAATCATAGGTAACATTTTCATTCTTTGCTTTGTTTATTTTCAATAATTTGACATATGATTGCATTCTAAGTTTGGTGTTGCCATGCAACAATTTGAGTTTGAATCTTCATTGGGTACTTACAACATTCTAAAATGAGGGTGTCACACTAAGTTTGGTGTTGCCATTTATTTTTCATTCAAAGTACCATGCATACACCACTTATTAATGCAATCATATTGTCTCTGTTTTTACTTCTTGTGCCTTTATTGTATCCTTAATTTTTGCTTGCCTAAACCACATGTATTACTAACACTCTATTATTTAAGACATTCATGAACTATCATAAACCCCATCACCACTGTTTTATTTATTGCTTGAGGACAAGTAATCATTCTAAGTTTGGTGTGGGAAGGGGAAGAATAGGAGGAAAGTGACAACAACAATGAAGATGAACTACAAGGTGGTAAAGTTTCTTTTCCTCTTATTTGTTTCTAGTATTTTAAATTGCATGATTGTCTTCTATTTCCTTTGTATACATGTGTGTTGTGAATAAGCATAGCTTGATTGTTGAATTGTAACATGTGCTATGACATTATGACTACCATCTTGAATTTTGTGAGTTCAAAAGCAAATAAGTATCATGATCATAAACAAACAAGGTCATTAAAGAAGAAGTTAGTATAAGCATATAAGTATTGGGAAGCTAGCATGATTATTGTTGCTCAGTTGCATTGGAATTTGTTTAATTGCAGTTTTCATCTAGGACATTTTATGAAATTTTTGAAATCATGAAAACCTTGAAGAAGCAAATGCAAATAAGGCAAGAAAAAGAAAAGGGAAAGAATGAGAAAGTTGAAGGCTCTGAGTACCAATGACAATTCATTTGTTAAGTACTTGTGGTGTTTATGTATCAAGCAAAAAGCTTGAAAACAAAACACTTAGAGTCAAGGCTAGGCTCAAGTGCAAAGCACTCCCTCAAAGCTCAAGGCTCTGAGCATCAATGATTAGAGAAGTAAAGAAAAGAAACAAATAAGCTAAAAGAGTCCTCTAATTAAATGCTTGTGGTGCTTATGTATCAAGTGGTAATACTTGAAAACAAAGCATTTAGAGTCGTAGCTTTCAACACATGGTGCAAAGCACCCAAAAAGTTAAGCTAAGAAAAGAATGAAAAGCTTGTTTCAAGGAAGCAACATAAAGAAAAATATTTCATAAAATGAGCTAGATAGAAGCATCAATCATTTGAATGTCTTTTTGTGATTGTAGCATGCATAAGAAACTAGCCAACCATGAACATAAAAATTGCTACTCTTCTCACCTTGGTTTGTCAAACTTTATTGCATGATTCTTTATTTGCTTGAGGACAAGCAAAGTTTAAGTTTGGTGTTGTGATGACTACGCATCATGTACCCTTTTTCTGATCTAAAAGAACCATAAAAAGGGCATAATCTCATTTATCAATGCAATTTCATGAACCAAATGATATATATTACGGTACATTACTTTGAAATAGGTTGTGCTGAATTTCAGGTGATAAAAGCAACAAAAGGGGAAGGAAAACAACAAATAAGGATGGGGTGTGAAGCTAAGTGTGCCACTTGAAGCTCTTGGCGTGGCACGCCAAGCTTTTGAACCAACTTTCAACAATGGGCGTGCCACTTGAAGCTATGGGCGTGGCACGCCAAGCCAACATTCCAGCAAAGAAGGTTGAAGAATTTTACATAGGCATGCCACATGGTGCTATGGGCGTGGCACGCCAAGTTTGTGAAGCCAAGATGTCAAAGAGGTCATGCCACTTAGTGTTTTGGGCGTGCCACTTAGTGTTTTGAGCCCCACTATAGGCGTGGCATGCCGGGGCACATGCCAGCCTGACCTCCTCTCATTCAAATGAAGATATCTTGAGCTACATAATTCCAAATGAGTTGATTTTAGTGCCATTAGAAAGTAGACGTCCAGGGCTTTCCAACCATATATAACACTTTATGATGGACACTGGAGTTGAGAAAGATATTGACCCCGAAAATATCGGGAGAAAAACACATCACTGCAGAGTTACCAGCCTGACCTCTTCATCTTCAATGGAACATAACTTGAGTTGTAGAGGTGCATATGATGTGATCTTGGTGGTGTTGGAAAGCTGACATCAAGAGCTTTCCTTCCATATATAACACTTTAGGGTAGACTGATAAACCACTATTTTATGGTTTATCTTGCGCTCAATTGAGTGGTTTTTATTAACTTTTTACCCAATTATTCATACTATTTGTATAGTTTTACATTTGCCTTCCTAATTATGTGCTTTGATTGAAAACATGTTTTCTGGGCCTTTAAATTGATAATATTAATCCTCTCTTATTACCATTAGATGCCTTGATATGTGTGTTAAGTGATTTCAGAGTTTATAGGGCAGGAATAGCTTAGAGGATGGAAAGGAAGCATGCAAAAATGGAAGGAATACAAGAAGTTGAAGGAACTGCAAAGCTGTCAGCCTGACCTCTTCGCACTCAAACGGCTATAACTTTAGCTACAGAGGTCCAAATGATGAGGTTCCATTTGCGTTGGAAAGCTAACGTACGGGGCTTCAATTTGATATATAATATGCCATAGTTGCCCTGACGCTAGGCGATGCGAACACGTGCTCCACACGGACGCGTCGCAGTGATGAAAATCAGCGTGGCAGATTTCTTCTCCAGCGATTTCTGGGCTGTTTTTGACCCAGTTTTCGGCCCAGAAAACACAGATTAGAGGCTATAAAGTAGAAAAACCCATTCATAATTCATAATTCATAATTTTAGGATTAGATGTAGTTTTTAGAGAGAGAGGTTCTCTCCTCTCTCTTAGGATTTAGTTTTAGGATTTAGGATTATTTCTTCTTCATCACAGGTTCAATGTTCCTTTTATTTTTTTTCCAATTTAATTTATGAACTTTTCCATGTTAGATTTGAATATTCTATTTAATATAATTTGAGGTATTTCAGTTATAAGATTGTTTTATTTATGCTATGAATGCTTTCGATTTATCCAAAATATTTTCATTCGAGTAGATTCTCTTCCCTTTTGGCTCTGGTTAAGTAATTGGTGACGCTTGAGTTATCAAATAAAGCAGTGGTTGAAATTGGCAGATTACTAATTGATCTAGATCGCTCTAAAGCTAGTATTCCCACAAGGATTGACTAGGACTTGAGGATCAAACTAATTAGTCCACTTGATTTACCTTCATAGTTAGAGGTTAACAAAGTGGGATTAAAATCCAATTCTCATCACAATTGATAAGGATAGGACTTCCAGTTCTTATACCTTGCCAAGAGTTTTAGTATTTATTTAAATTAATTCCTTACAATTTACTTTCTTGCCATTTACTATTCTTTCTTTTAATGTTATACATTAAAAACCCAAAATTCTACCTTTTTCATAGCTAATAATAAGTCATACCTCCCTGCAATTCCTTGAGAAGACGACCCGAGGTTTAAATACTCGGTAATCAATTTTATTGGGTTTGCTTAAGTGACAAACAAAATTTTTGTAAGAAAGGAATTCTTGTCGGTCTAGAAGCTATACTTACAACGCAAATTTATTGAGAAAATTCTAGATCGCGCAAGAGTTTTGCTCTCTTCAAAATGGCGCCGTTGCTGGGGAATTGCAAACGTGTGCCTTATTATTGATTATTGTAAATATTTGCTTTTTGCTTGTTTATTTGTTTTTATTTTTGTTTTTATTTTTGCTTTTTCATAAATTAAGAGGTTATTGATTTTTTATTTAGTTATTAAATTTTTTTTCAAAAATTTGTTCTTCGTGTTCATCTTGACCTTTAAGTTGTTCTTAGTTGTTTTCTACATTTTGATCTAAAAATTTTAAGTTCGGTGTCATTTTATTGTTTTTTTCTTTCCCCATTAAATTCAAAAATATCTTTTCTCTTTATTTTAATTGGATTTTCGAATTTTCCATTAAAAAAATTCAGATTTTTATTTTAAAACTTTTTTTTTTATCTTATCTTATCTTAGTTTTAAATTTCAGAATTCAAATATTTTTCAAAAATCATATCTTTTTCAAAATCTTATCTTATCTTATTTAAAAAAAATCAATTTTCAATTTTCAATATTTAAATTCCAAAATTCAAAATCCAAATTTAAAATTTTAAATTTAAAATTTTAAAAATCAAAACTTTTCAAAATTTGAATCTTTTTCAAGGCTTTATCTTATATTGTTGACTTTTTCAAAATTCAAATTTCAAAATTTAAAAAATTCAAATTTAAAAATTTTCAAATTTCAAAATTCAAAATTCAAATTTCAAATTTCAAATTTCAAAATTCAAATTTCAAAATTTAAAATTTAATTTTCAAATTCAAAAATTTAAATTTCAATAACCTTTTGATTTAAAATTGTTTTTATTTTTGTTTTTTTTATTAGTTACCATGAATTCTCACCCCTCTCGCTTTGAGTTTGGTTCCAATGCTGTTGAAAGGAATGGAAATTATAACAGGAACATGCATCAAGGTCAAAACAATCAGAGATGGAAGGAGCCACAAGGATCTGATCAACCCTTTAGGCAACAACATCCTCCAAGATACTATAGTCAGAAACCATTCCGAGGTGCATACCAAGATGATAGATATGGTGGACCTCCTTGTAATTACCAACAAGCCCCATCATATACCTATGAACCACCTCCTCAACACAGCTTTGAACCACCACACTCACAAGCCAACTACCACCATTCACCTCCATATGACCCTAACCCTTATCCACCCCAATTCCAACCAAATTACTCCCAAGAACCACCACTTCCCTATGCACCATGTCCATATCGATCACCCCAAGAATCAAGGGAGCAACTCAAGGAAACTGATAAACCACTATTTCATGGTTTATCTTGTGCTCAATTGAGTGGTTTTTATCTACTCTTTATCCACTTATTCATACTATTTGCATGGTTTTACATTTGCCTTCCTAATTGTGTGCTTTGATTGAAAACATGTTTCTTTGGACTTATATTTGTTAATATTAATCCTCTCTTATTACCATTAGATGCCTTGATATGTGTGTTAAGTGCTTTCAGAGATTATAGGGCAGGAATAGCTCAAAGGATGGAAAGGAAGCATGCAAAAGTGGAAGGAATACAAGAAGTTGGAGAAATTGCTAAGCTGTCCAGCCTGACCTCTTCGCACTCAAACAGATATAACTTTAGCTACAGAGGTCCAAATGACGCGGTTCCAGTTGCGTTGAAAAGCTAACGTCCGGGGCTTCGATTTCATGGATAATATGATATGGTTTCCCTGATTCTAGGCAATGCGACCGCGTGATCCATGCGGCCACGTCGCAGTGACGAAAAACCAGCGTGGCAAAATTCGAAACCAGCGAATTCTGGACTGTTTTTGACCCAGTTTGCGGCCTAGAAAACACATATTAGAGGCTATAAAGTGGGGGAATGCATCCATTCATAGGGAGGCTCTCATATTTACAATTTTAGGAGTAGATGTAGTTTTTAGAGAGAGAGGTTCTTTCCTCTCTCTTAGGATTAGGATTTAGGATTTCTCTTAGTTTTAGGAGTGACTCTCAATCCCAGGTTCTTTATTTTTATTTATTTTCTCAATTTAATTTATGAACATCTATGCCAGATTTAATTTCTTTTGTTAATGCAATTCGAGGTATTTTCAGATTTAAGATTGCTTTGCTTATATTGATATTTTTAATTTAATTTATATATTTTTCTCCCTTTTGGCTTTGGTCAAGTGATTGGTAGTACTTGTGTTATCAAACTCAGCAAGTGATTGAAATTGGCAGATTTTGCTTTAGATAGGATTGCTCTAACACTAGTCTCTCCACAGGAGTTGACTAGGACTTGAGAATCAAGCTAATCAGTCCACTTAACCTTCCTTTGTTTAATAAAGGCTGACCAAGTGGGATTAAAACCCAATTCTCTTCACACTTGATAAGGATAACTAGGATAGGAATTCCAATTCTTATACCTTGCCAAGAGATTTATTATTATTATTTTATTTTACTTGTCATATAACATATTCCCTCCTTACTTCCAAAACCCCAATTTACAAACTCATAACAAATAATAAGAACATACCTTCCTGCAATTCCTTGAGAAGACGACCCGAGGTTTGAATACTCGGTTATCAATTTCAAAGGGGTTTGTTACTTGTGACAACCAAAACGTTTGTATGAAAGGACTTTTGAAGGTTTAGAAACTATACTTGCAACGAGGATTTATCCACAAATTTCTAGACCACGCAAAAGTTTTCTCATCAAAATGGCGCCGTTGCAAATTTCAAAATTTCAAATTTCAAAATTTAATTTTCAAATTCAAAATTTAAATAACCTTTTAATTTAAATTTATTTTTATTTTTATTTTTAATTTTTATTTTGCTGCTATGAACTCTCACCCCTTTGGCTATGAGTCTGGTTACAATTATGTTGCAGGAAGAAGAAATTACAATGAGAACAGGCATCAAGGTTGGAACAATCAAAGATGGGAGGAGCCACAAGGATTTGATCAACCCTCATGGCAACAACCACCTCCAGTGGTTTATCAACCTCCAGTGGACTATCAACAACCACCACCATATGCCTATGAACCCTTTCCTCAATATGACTTTGGACCACCATACTCACAAGCCCCTTTCCACCATTCACCTCCATATGACCCTAACCCACATCCACCATACCAACCACCTTATGAACCAAATGAACCATACATAGATCCACCCCAAACCTCCATGGAGAAAGCACTTGCCAATCTAAATTCTACTATACAAGCTATCTTCACCCAAATCAGACCACCAAATACCTTCAACAATCAACCCTCAAGCTCTAGTGCACTTCCTTGTCAACCACAGAATAATCTCTCCACTCCATCACCACCATCCATGGAAGAGCACCCACATCTATCAATCCAAGAGCAAGATGATCCCAATTATACTATTGATATGGAACAGGAAAGAAGGAATCATCTTCGCGAATCCATACTTCATAAAGAGCT
>NC_029789.2:101184567-101187144 GCF_000816755.2 Arachis ipaensis | reverse complement strand
ATTAAGAGTAAGAGGAAGATGGCCAGTGATAAGAATTGTCAAGCAAGGTTCAACATGGTTGTGTGCTCAAAGTTTAAATGCAAAGGTTGGAATAAAGCTCAACTTAATGGGTCTAGGAAGTTGTTTGGCCGCTTACGTGAGAATTCAGACTGCTTACCACCCGGAGGGAACAATATTGCTCAACCAAAAGACGGATGCAAAGGCAAGGTCTGGGAACCCGGAATCCATTCTATCAATCACCACTCTTGGGGCCTGGTCACTTGCTTTAACTTACTTGAAGGCTTTCTGCGCCTAGTTTGGGATCCCAGAGGTTACTGGAGATACAAACATTGGTGGAGATTCCTGGATGAATTCAAGCACAAGCCACCATAACAGGGAGCTCACCAAATGTCCAACTTAAGGACTTTAACTAAAAGTGCTAGCTGGGAGACAACCCACTATGGTATGATCGTTCCTTTTTCATTTTTATTTAGTTTTGTTTGTTTTTGAAATTTTATTTTATTTTATTATATTGAACCTGGAGTTTTACATCACATTCATATTAACACTGCATTCTGCATCTTTTCAGATTATAAAAAAAAAAAACGAGCACGCGACGCGACCGCATCAGCGACGCGTCCGCGTCGCAAGGAGATGGGAGACAATATTAATATGAACAGAGAGTTTCGCAGGAGCAGCGCTGGAGGCGTGCCAATGGCACAAATCACCCCACGCGACCGCGTCGCTGACGTGACCGTGTCACCCACGCGGCCGCGTGACCTGAAATCGGCGTAAAAAGGGTGTATGGCAGAAAGTTGAGCTGGAGTTGGGCTGGACCCGTGCTAGTAGCACAAGACCTGCCACGCGAACGCGTCACCCACGCGTCCGCGTCATATTGGAAATAAGGCCACCCGCGCGATCGCATCGACCACGCGACCGCGTCACCCTGGATTTTGGCAATACTGAGTTTTGAACAGAGAGTTGTGCGACCGCAAGGCTGCACTCGCGCCACTAGCACAAATCAAGTCACGCAATCGCGTTCCCCACGCATCCGCGTCACCCAACCTTATCGTGCACCACGCGACCGCATCATCCACGCGACCACGTCGCCAGCATCGCACAACCTATCCAGATTAGTGCCAATTTTCTTATCTTTTCTTCTTCGAATCCTTATTCTTCTTATCTTTTCTTATTTCTTTCTTCTTCCTTTCTTATTTTCTCTCACTTCCATTCTATTTTATTTAATTTATTTGCATACTTTCATTCATTGCATATTTTTTTATTTTTCTAAAATTATTATTGGTGTTCAAATATTCTTATTTAACTGTTACATCTTTTCTGGTATTTTCTTAGTGCTTAGTGACTTGTTTCATTCTTATTGAATAATATTATTTAAATCAATGCTATCTTTTATATCTATATTACTCTTGCATTGACATGAATTCATATTATCTCTCCTTCCCCATTCCCTTCTCCATTGTTGCAAATTTTCGCACCACTGGTATGCCATGTGCTTCTATTGTTTTCCCACTTGCATGTTGTAGCAACCATGTAATTGAGACCCTCATTATTTGGTATCAACCAAACCCATGTTTTATTTATTTTCCTATCTTTTTTTTCTGGGTTACTCTTCTTCCCTTTTTTCTTTCAGGATGGCCACCCGGAAGGGAACCAGAAGACGTTTACATGGGGAGACAAACAAGTCCATCAGCAAAATCCTTGGAGAAAAGCATCAGTTGGAGAAGACCCGTTCACCTGCACATCTCATCATGCACCGAGGACGGTGCAATCTTTAAGTGTGGGGAGGTCAATACCGATCTCCAGGGGTTAGTACTTTCTTGTCTCAACACCAATGTTTAAATTTTTCTTTGTAGTTAGTTGTTGCATTTGCATGTTTGATTGCATGATTACTTGATTTTTGTGCATATTTTACCACTTGGTTAAAGTAATATTTTCTTTTTCAAGAAACCTTTTAGAGAATTTCACTAATTTGAATAAAATTTAATGTTACACCTGTTTGAAGAAATATTATACTTGAACATGGTTTAGAGCTCGAACACACAAAACCCGTGACATTGTTGAGCCTATTTGAATTGGTTGCATTCTATCAACCAAAATTTTGTTTTAGTGTGTATTTTTCTCTATAAAATTGTAATCTTTGTCTTGCTTAATTCTATATTTCCATGATTTGATGTATGCATGCACTTACATGATTGAGGCCTTTGTTTCACTGAGCTTACATACCCATATGGCCTTACCTTTCATTATCCCTTGCAAACCAATTTTGAGCCTATTTTACCCCTTTGTTCCTTTTATTTAGCACATCATTAACTCTAAGCAAAAAACAATAATGTCCTTAATTTGAATCCTTGGTTAGCTTAGACTAGTGAGAGTGCTTATGATTTAAGTGTGGGAAAATTGGGTTTAGAAATATTTGGTTTGAGAATTGAGTATGTTAGAATTTTCTAAAAATGTGAAAAAAATGTTTAGGACATGTTCATGCATTCAATAAATTAATCATATGCATTGAGAAAAACAAAAGAAAAAATATATATATATATATATATATATAAGAGAGAGAAAGAGAAAAGAAAAAGA
>NC_029789.2:101169617-101183989 GCF_000816755.2 Arachis ipaensis | reverse complement strand
CATGAATATGTGGAAAACATGGTTAATGGATGGTTAGATGTTGTATTATGATTACATGGATTGTTTAAGTTAGGTGGAAAAAGTTTAAGTTAATTAAGGATTCAGATTTTAGTCCACTTGACCAAATACAATCCTACCTTGACCCTAATCCCATTTCAACCCTTAAAAGACCTCTTGATTTGTCTATTTATGTATTAAATTTATGTTGATTGTTAGATGAAGAGCAAGCCTTAGAAAGCAAGGTTAGTAGAGAATTGAGAGAATCGAACCTAAAACACTTGAGTGATTAGAGTGTATACACTACCAGTGAGGGTTCGATGCTCAATCCCTTGTTCCCTGCTTTCATGAGCTATTTTCTTCTTGCAAGTCGATTTGTACTTCATTTTCCTGATTTGAATTAGTGAAATCCAGTTCATATTTCCTCTTGAAAGATTTGTTTACTTTTAACTAAGTAGGTGGAAACATTCTGCATGTAGTTACATTCATAGGTTGCATTTCATACCATTCCTCTTCATCTTTATAGCTAGTGTTTAAGTGTGGGGAGGTTGATAAACCACTATTTCATGGTTTATCTTGTGCTCAATTGAGTGGTTTTTATCTACTCTTTATCCACTTATTCATACTATTTGCATGGTTTTACATTTGCCTTCCTAATTGTGTGCTTTGATTGAAAACATATTTCTTTGGACTTATATTTATTCATATTAATCCTCTCTTATTACCATTAGATGCCTTGATATGTGTGTTAAGTGCTTTCAGAGATTATAGGGTAGGAATGGCTCAGAGGATGGAAAGGAAGCATGCAAAAGTGGAAGGAATACAAGAAATTGGAGAAATTGCTAAGCTGTCCAGCCTGACCTCTACGCACTCAAATAGCTATAACTTTAGCTACAGAGGTCCAAATGACGCGGTTCCAGTTGCGTTGAAAAGCTAACGTCCGGGGCTTCGATTTGATATATAACACGATATGGTTACCCTGACGCTAGGCGACGCGACCGCGTGATCTATGCGGCTACATCACAGTGACGAAAAACCAGCGTGGCAAAATTCGAAACCAGCGAATTCTGGACTATTTTTGACCCAGTTTGCGGCCCAGAAAATACATATTAGAGGCTATAAACTAGGGGAATGCATCCATTCATAGGGAGGCTCTCATATTTACAATTTTAGGAGTAGATGTAGTTTTTAGAGAGAGAGGTTCTTTCCTCTCTCTTAGGATTAGGATTTAGGATTTCTCTTAGTTTTAGGAGTGACTCTCAATCCCAGGTTCTTTATTTTTATTTATTTTCTCAATTTAATTTATGAACATCTATGCCAAATTTAATTTCTTTTGTTAATGCAATTCAAGGTATTTTCAGATTTAAGATTGCTTTGCTTATATTGATATTTTTAATTTAATTTAGATATTTTTCTCCCTTTTGGCTTTGGTCAAGTGATTGGTAGTACTTGAGTTATCAAACTCAGCAAGTGATTGAAATTGGCAGATTTTGCTTTAGTTAGGATAACACTAGTCTCTCCACAGGAGTTGACTAGGACTTGAGAATCAAGCTAATCAGTCCACTTAACCTTCCTTTGTTTAATAAAGGCTGACCAAGTGGGATTAAAACCCAATTCTCTTCACACTTGATAAGGATAACTAGGATAGGAATTCCAATTCTTATACCTTGCCAAGAGATTTTATTATTATTATTTTATTTTACTTGTCATATAACATATTCCCTCCTTACTTCCAAAACCCCAATTTACAAACTCATAACCAATAATAAGAACATACCTCCCTGCAATTCCTTGAGAAGACGACCCGAGGTTTGAATACTCGGTTATCAATTTCAAAGGGGTTTGTTACTTGTGACAACCAAAATATTTGTATGAAAGGACTTTTGAAGGTTTAGAAACTATACTTACAACGAGGATTTATCTGCAAATTTCTAGACCACGCAAAAGTTTTCTCATCAGACACATTTGAAAAATTTCATGCCACACTTCACCAATTGAATCAAGCGATAAATAGACTATCTTCCTGACGTTCGGGCACTCAAGGAACCCCCATGGATTCATGTGGGCAATCTAATGAAGAACGTAGTATGAAGGAGATACTAGAAACTCCAGTGGACAGTACGTAGCATGGCTTTTAATTGGAACAGGTGGAGGAAGCCATAATAGTTACAGAGGAAGAAGTGAAGACTTAGGAGATGCTGAACCTCCATGGGAACCTGAAGTCATAGAACCTTCTTCTAAGGAGTTTGAAATTGATGTTGAGGAGGGTGTACAACCTCCAAAGCATATCATGGTTGAAGACTTTGAAGGGAATGATCAAGAGATGGATTCAATCATTACTGAATTCTTATCTACAATTGAATCCTCTGCCATTGGACTTGACATGGAGATTAAAGAAGAAGAAGCACAACCTTCCATTCCCCTGGTGAACAATGAAGAAGTGATTGAATTGGAAGAAAGCTACCAAGAAGAAGAGGTTGATATTGAAGAAGCTTGCAAAGAGGTGGGAATTGTCAAGGAAGAACTCAAGGGAATGGAGCTGGAAATCACCTTGCCAAAGTTGCTGGAGACCTCTCCCCAAAGGCCATTACCACCCAATACAACATTCAAGTGGGTAAAATTCATATCCCTTAGCTTTCTCATTCCACTTGAATATGGTTTACTTGAGACAGATGGTCAACTTGGAGCTCTTTGTGGCTATAAGAGTAAGAGGGAGATGGTTAGTGGTAAGAATTGTCATGCAACGTTCAATATGGTTGCATGCTCCAAACTGAAGTATCATGGTTGGAAGAATACTAAATTGTATGGGTCTAGGAAGCTGTTTGGATGCTTTAGTGAGAATTCAGATTGCTTACCACCCGGTTGGAACACTAATGATCAACAAGAAGACGGGTGCAAAAGCAAGATTTGGGACCCCGGAATTCATTCTGGCAATCAACACTCTTGGGGCCTTGTCACTTGCTTTATCTTGCTTGAAGGCTTTCTGCGCCTAGATTAGGATCCCGGAGGCCATTGAAATTACAAACATTGGTGGAGATTCCTAGATGAGTTCAAGCACAAGCCACCATGACAGGAAGCTCACCAAATGTCCAACTTAAGGACTTTAACTAAAAGTGCTAGGTGGGAGACAACCCACCATGGTATGATCATTCCTTTTTCATTTTTATTTAGTTTTATTTGTTTTTGAGTTTTATTTTATTTTATTGTATTGAACCTGGAGTTTTGCGTAACATTTATATTAGCATTGCATTCTGCATACTGCATTACTAAAAAAAAAAAAGGAAAACACGCACGCGACACGGCAGCGTCGCTGACGCGTCCGCCTCACCAGTGCGTTGTGAAGAAAAGAAAGTAAACAGAGAGTCATGCGAAAGCATGGCTGGAGGCGCGCTTTAGGCACAAACATGCCCACACATCCGCGTCACCGACGCGGCCGCGTCATTTGAAAAATAGCCTCCCACGCGTCCGCGTCACCCACGTGAACGCGTGCTCCAACAAATCGACGTAAAAGGGGTGCATGGCCGAAAGTTGTGCTGGAGTAAGGCTAGACTGGCGCTAGACGCACAAGCCTTACCACGCGAACGCGTGCCCCACGCATCCGCGTCATCTTCCAATCTTGGCCATTCACGCGATCGCGTCCACCATGCGAAAGCATCACCTCGAAAATTGGCAACAATGAGTTTTGAACAGAGAGTTGTGCGGGCACGAGGCTGCCCTCGCACCAGTAGCACAGAACGAGTCACGCGTCCGCGTGACCAACTCGTCCGCGTGACCAACTCGTCCGCGTCGATTCCTATAAGCGCAATTCGCGCGAACGCGTACCCCGCGCGTCCGCATCGCTAGCGTCGCACAACCTGTGCAGATCAGTACCAATTATCTTGTCTTTTCTTCTCCAATCCTAATTTTTCCTCGCTCCTTTCTTACTTACTTCTTCTTACCTTCTTCCCTTCTCATTCTTCTTATCTTTCATTTTATTTTACTTAATTCATTTGCATATTTCATTCATTGCATCTTAATTTTGTGTATATTTTTATTTTCTTTTCTAAATTAATTATTTTTCCTTTGGTGTTAAAATTTTCTTATTTAACTATTGCATCTTCTCTTGAATTATTTTGGGTGCTTAGTGACTTGTTTTATGCTGGTTAGGTAATATTATTTAAATCAATGCCAATTTTTTATACCTGTATTACTTTTGCATTGACATGAATTTATATTATCTCTCCTTACCCACACTCTCTTCCCTATTGTTGCAAATTTTTGCACTCTTGATTTGCCATGTACTTCTACTATTTTCTCACTTGCATGTTGTAGATACCATGTAATTGAGACCCTCATTATTTGGCATTAACCCAACCATATTTTATTCGTTTTCTTATCTTTATTTCTGGGTTACTGTTCTTCTTTTTCTTTTCTTTTAGGCTGGCCACCGAAGACGTAAAAGGGAGACACTTCTAAAAGGGGAGACAAACAAGTCCATCTGCATAATCCTTGAAGAAAAGCATCAGTTGGAGCCACCCATCCACTTGTACATCTTAGCATGCACCGAGAACGGTGCAATCTTTAAGTGTGGGGAGATCAATATCGATCTCCATGGGTTAGTTACTCTTCTATCTCAACACCAATGGTTTATTTTCCTTGTTAGTTGTTGCATTTACATTTTTTATTGCATATTTGTTTGATTTTGTGCATATTTTACCACTTGGTTGAAGAAATATTTTCTTTTTTTCAAGAAACCTTTTTAGAGCATTTCACTAATTTGAATAAAATTTAATGTTAAACTTGTTTGAAGAAATATTATAATGGAACATGGTTTAGAGCTCGAACGTATAAAACCAGTGAGATTTTTGAGCCTATTTGATTGGTTGCATTTTAAATTCTGTTTTAGTGTGTATTTTTCTCTCTAAAATTGTGATCTTTGTCTTGCTTAATTCTATATTTCCATTATTTGATGTATGCATACACTTACATGATTGAGGCCTTTGTTTCACTGAACTTACATACCCATATGGCCTTACCCTTTCATTATTCTTTGCAAACCAATGTTGAGCCTATTATACCCCTTTGTTCTTTACTTTAGCACATCATTAACTCTAAGCGAAAGACAATAATGCCCTTAATTTGAATCCTTGGTTAGTTTAGAATAGTGAGAGTGCTCATGAATTAAGTATGGGAAAAGTGGGTTTGGAAACATTTGGTTTGAGAATTAAGTATGTTAGAATTTTCTAAAAATGTGAAAAAAATGTTTAGGACATGATTCATGCATCCAATAATTTAATCATATGCATTGAGAAAAATAAAAGAAAAGAAAAAAAATATATATAAAAAATAAAAAAAAAGAGAAAAAGAAAAGAAAAAGAGCAGTTAAGCAAAAAGGGGACAAAATGCCCCAAAGTAAGTGGTGAAAACAATGCATATGTACTGTACATGAAATTAGAATGCATGAATATGTGGAAAACATGGTTAATGGATAGTTAGATGTGGTATTATGATTACATGGATTGTCTAAAGTTAGGTGGAAAGTTTAAGTTAATTAAGGATTCAGATTTTTGTCCACTTGGCCAAATACACCCTACCTTGACCCTAATCCCATTACAACACTTAAAAGACCTCTTGATATGTGTATTTGTGCATTAAATTTTTGTTGACTAGTAGAAGAAAAGCAAGCCTTAGAAAGCAAGGTTAGTAGAGAATTGAGAGAATCGAACCTTAAACACTTGAGCGATTAGAGTGCATACACTTCCAGTGAGGGTTCGATGCTCGATTCTTTGTTCCCGGCTTTCATGAGGTATTTTCTTCTACAAGCCTAATTGTACTTCATTTATATGATTTGAATTAGTGAAATCTAGTTCATATTTATTCTTGGAGAACTTATTTACTTTTAACCAAGTAGGTAGAAATATTTTGTATGTAGTTGCATTCATCTAGATAGGTTGCATTTCATACATTCTATCATTCCTCTTCATTCTTTATAGCTTCTCTTGATCTTAGCATGAGGACATGCTAATGTTTAAGTGTGGGGAGGTTGATAAACCACTATTTTATGGTTTATCTTGCGCTCAATTGAGTGGTCTTTATTAACTCTTTACCCACTTATTCAAACTATTTGCATGGTTTTACATTTCCCTTCCTAATTATGTGCTTTGATTGAAAACATGTTTCCTGGGCCTTTAAATTGCTAATATTAATCCTCTCTTATTACCATTAGATGCCTTCATATGTGTGTTAAGTGATTTCAGAGTTTATAGGGCAGGAATGGCTTAGAGGATGGAAAGGAAGCATGCAAAAATGGAAGAAATACAAGAAGTTGAAGGAACTGCAAAGTTGTCAGACTGATCTCTTCGCACTCAAACGGCTATAACTTTAGCTACAGAGGTTCAAATGATGCGGTTCTAGTTGCGTTGGAAAGCTAACGTCCGGGGCTTCCATTTCATATATAATTTGCCATAGTTGCCCTAACGCTAGGTGACACGAATGCATGCTCCACGCGGACGCATCGCAGTGACAAAAATCAGCGTGGCAGATTTCTTCTCCAGCGATTTCTGGGCTATTTTTGACCCAGTTTTCGGCCCAAAAAACACAGATTAGAGGCTATAAAATGGGGGAATCCATTCATTCATGAGAATCAGCTCATAATTCATAATTTTAGGATTAGATGTAGTTTTTAGAGAGAGAGGTTCTCTCCTCTCTCTTAGGATTTAGTTTTAGGATTTAGGATTATTTCTTCTTCATCACAGGTTCAATGTTCCTTTTATTTATTTTTCCAATTTAATTTATGAACTTTTCCATGTTAGATTTGAATATTCTATTTAATATAATTTGAGGTATTTCAGTTATAAGATTGTTTTATTTATGTTATGAATGCTTTCGATTTATCCAAATTATTTTCATTCGAGTAGATTCTCTTCCCTTTTGGCTCTGGTTAAGTAATTGGTGATGCTTGATTTATTGATAAACCCATGTTTTATGATATATTTTGAGCTTAATCAGAGTGATTTATTCAATCCTTCACCCACTTATTCATATTAATTGCATGGTTTTACTTTCCCTTCCTTATTATGTGATGTATGTGAAAAACATGTTTCCTATGCTTAAAAATAATTATTTTAATTACCTTTATTTCCATTCGATGTCGTGATTAGTGTGTTGAGTAGTTTTAGATCTTCTAAGGCAGGAATGACTTAAAGGGTGGAAAGGAAACATACAAAAATAGAAGGAAAGAACAAAACAGAGTTTTTTGAAGAAGCTGGCAGCCACGCGATCGCATGGGCGACGCGGCCGCATGCCAGCGCGAAAAGTCATTGACGCGGCCGCATGACTGACGCGACCGCGCGCCTTAAGCAGAACACATATGACGCGGTCGCATGACTAACGTGACCGCATGACAAGAAAAACACCAAATGACGCGACCACGTGACAGATGCCACGCACCAGAAATTGCAGAAACGCTCATAGCGAATTCTGAAGCCCTTTTTGGCCCAAATCCAAGTCCAAAAGGCATAGACCAGAGGTTATGAAGTGGGGGAATGCATCCATTCAAGGGGAGTCTCCACTTTAGTTAGTTTTCATGATTTAGATTTAGTTTTGAGAGGGAGATTCTCTCCTCTCTCTTTAGGATTAGGATTTAGAATAAGGATTTTATTTGCTTTCAGGATTATCTCTTTATCAGGTTCAATATTCCCTTTTATTTACTTTTGCAATTTAATTTATGAATTCTTCTATGTTACAGATTACTCTTTTGAATTAATGTTATTTGAGGTATTTCAATTTAATATTGCTTTCTTTTATTTACATTATTGCTATTCCCATCTGAAGACATTTTTATTCTAGTAGATTTATTTTTCTCCTTTTGGTCTTGGTTAAGAAATCAGTAACTCAGGAGTTATCAAACTCAAACATGATTGATAATTGTTATCTTTGTTAATTAAATTGAACTTCAACAATCCCAATCTTTTCTTAGGAAATAAATAGGATCTGAAGATCAAACCAATTAATCTCTTGACCTTCCTTTATCTTAGTAAAGGTTAACAAAGTGGAATTAAGATTCAATCTTCATCATCATTGATAAAGATAGCTAGGATAGGACCTCTAATTTCTTATTCCTTGCCAAAAGTTTATTTACAGTCATTTATTTATTTTACTTGCCATTTAAATTGCTTGTTCTTCATTTACTTTATTTGCTAATTAAACCATTCACTCCTCATTCTCAAAACCCTAATTTACAACCTCCATAATCAATAATAAGAACATACTTCCCTGTAGTTCCTTGAGAAGACGACCCGATGTTTGAATACTTCAGTTATCAATTTTAAAAAGGGGTTTGTTATTTGTGACAACCAAAACATTTGTAAGACAGGTTGATTGCTTTGTTTAGTAACTATACTTACAACGAGAGTTTATTGTGACCTCTAAACCATCAATCTTCCGCTCCTTCAAAATGGCGCCGTTGCCGGGGAACTGCAATCGTGTGCCTTATTATTGGTTTTTGTAAATATTTTTCTTTTACTTGTTTATTTGTCTTTATTTTTCCCCTCTTTATTTCTTTTTAGCTACTATGAATTCTCACCCCTTCCGCTTTGAGTTTGGTTCTAATGTTATTGAAAGGAATGGAAGTTATAACAGGAACATGCATCAAGGTCAGAGCAACCAAAGATGGATGGAGGCAAAAGGATCTGATCAACCCTTTAGGCAACAAAACTCTCCAAGATATCATGGACAAAGACCATTCTACAATGCATACCAAGCAAATAGACATGGTGGACAACCTTGTATTTACCAACAAGTCCCACCCTCTGCTTATAAGCCATCCTCTCAACGTAACTTCGAACCACCACACTCATAAGCTCCTTTTCACCATTCGCCACCACATGATCTGCATTTACCCCGATTCCAATCCAATTACTCCCAAACACCACCACTTCCCCTTGTACCATATCCAAATCTATCACCCTGAGAATCAGAGGTTCGCCTCAAGAAAACAGTAGATCAACTTTAAACAACCCTTCATCAACTGGAGCAAGTAGTAAGGCAATTATCTGCTAGACGTTCGAACATTCAAGGACATCCCACAGCCCCATGTGGACAATCTAATGAAGAACGTAACATGAAGGAGATACTAGAAACTCCAGTAGACAAGACAGAGCATGGTTTCGTACTGGAACAAGTAGAGGAAGCTGTCATTATTGAAGAAGAAGAGTTGGTTGAAGACTTAGGAGACGCTGAACCTCCATGGGAATCCAAAGTTGTGGAGTATTCTGTCAAGGATGTTACAATTGATGCTAAGGAGGATTGTACGCAATCCCCAGAGCAAGTCTTTCATGAAGAACTAGACAGAATAACCCAAGAAGCAAATTTCCTTGATGATGATAGTCACAAGTCAAGTTCTCCTAGTAATGAGCTTGCATCCGCAAGCAAATTCTCTGAGATCGAAGAATATTCCCCAAGTGAATACGAAGATGATACGGAGGTAGATATCTCTCAACCTCCAGTCTATGACTTAAGTGATGAGGAAGACATAGATGGCTTTGATCAGGACATGGATACATTTGAAGAATCTTGCAAGGAAGTGGAGAAATTCACAGAAGAGCACAAGGGAGTAGAACTCACAGAACCACTGGAACCACCTATTCCAAAGCCATTACCACCCAATACAAGTTTGAAGTGGGTACAATCCTTAACCTTTAACTGTATTTTTTCACTTGAATATGGTTTGCTTGAAACAGATGGCCAGCTTAGAGCTCTCTGCGGCTTTAAGAGTAAAAGGGAAATGGCTTGTACTCAGAGCTGGTGCACGAGGTTCAATAAGGTTCCACGCTTCAACTCGAGGTGGACGGATTGGCACCATGATCAATCGAATGGATCTCGGAAAACGTTTGGTTATCCTGGTGAGAATCTAATTTCTAAACCGCCCAGATAGAAAAGTATAGATCAAGATGAAGGCGGATTTAAAAGCAAGGTTTGGGATCCTGGAATCTATGCTGACATTCATCACCCCGGAAGCTTGACAATCTGTTTGAAGCTGCTCAGAGGCTTCACATGCCTAGTTTGGGACCCCGGAGGCTATTGGCATTCTAAGCATTGGTGGAGATTTCAGGATGAATTTAAGTATAAGCCACCATAACAGGAAGCTCATCCAACGTCTAACTTAAGGACTTTAACTAAAAGTGCTAGGTGGGAGACAACCCACCTTGGTATGATCGTCCCTTTTTCAATTTTTATTTAGTTTTATTTGTTTTCAAGTTTTATTTTATGAACCTGGAGTTTTGCATCTCATTCATATTAATCATTGCATTTTGCATACTGCATAATTGCATACCTGCATAAAAAAAAAGGGTGCAGAACGCGACCGCATCATTCATGCGATCGCGTCAAATTGGGAAAAACACTACCCACGCGACCGCGTCATTCACGCGGCCACGTGATCTGGAGATCGGCGTAAAGATCCAACGTCCAGAAAGTTAGGCTGGAATCGTGCGGCCATTGTGCGTATTGCACAAATGACCCACGCGATCGCGTCACTTGCACAACACACATCCCACGCGACAGCGTGAGCCACGCGATCGCGTCGCATGGATTGCACAAACACCCTAAAAGAGACAGAGAGTTGCGCTGAAACGACGCTTGAACTATGCGTTTCGCAGAAATTCCAGCGACGCGATCGCATGCCCCAGGCGATCGCATCATTTACTCTTTTTGCCCTCCACACGATCGCGCCACTCACGCGATCGCATCAACCACCATTTCAGCGCAACCACGTGACCGCGTGCCCTACGCGATCGCGTGGATTCAAATTTATAACCTCCCAGTCATGCGAACCCTACCAGTCGCGCCCCCCCCCCCCCCCAAACCCTCTCTTCCCTCTCCTCTTCTCCAATCACACCACCACCACCCAGCCACCAGGAGCCACCGCCACCGCGCCACCCTCTTCCGCCGAGCCGGATGCCACCGCCGTCATCCCCAGCTATCTCTCTGCCCCACTCTCTTTCTTACGCCACCAGGTTCCGACAAACGCCACCCTTCTATCCTTCGTCGTTAATTCATATTTTCTGTTTATGTTCGTCATTAGGCTAGTTAGATATACATGTTGTAGTGGATTTTAGGTTGTTAGGTAGCCTAGGATGTGGTTAGTGGATTTAGGTCTGTTTAATTGCGCTGTTCGTGTTTCTTGTTTCATTATTTTCGCAATTCTGCTGTTGCTGTGATGTTAGTTTTGTTCATATGCTGTAATTTCTTGTTTCATGCTGCTCTTTACTCTGATTTTTCATGATTCTTATTCCTTATATGTAATTGCAGGTTTATTTTTGATTCATATGAACTATTCTGTTGTTGTTTATTTTCCAGGATAATCCAATTTTAGCCGGCATGCTGCCCAAATCTCTGTAAAATGTTTCCATTCATGTCTTGATTTTGGCATTTTCAACCGTGCTTTCCTTAGATTTAACCAAAACAATTCATGAATGCCAGGGCAAGCTTTCTTATTCTTTTTGATTTCCTGGTTCATAATTTGCATTTTTGATGTTTGATTCCAATTTTTGCTATTTCTATATCTATTTGAATCATCATGAACCTAATTTCCTTATTTGGATATGAGTTACTTATAGCTTCTAACTGTGAATACTTGTTACTTGGAATATTTTCATTATGCCACTTACTTTAACCCATTTTTTACTAACTCACTAATGTTAACTTCATAAACTCTTTTTCAATTCTAACCAACCTAACCTTTCAAACTTCTCTTCTGATTTTCATTCACTTTCTTTTAACATTCTAACCATGACATGATGTTAATTTTTCTATTTAACATGAATTCAATTACATTTTGGATTGTGAATTCTCCTTTTTGGACTTTTAACTCCTATACAATCCTTAATGCACATTTACTTAACTCATTTTCCTTATCCTTTTGCTCCTTTGCCACTTTGTGATTCTTTTGATTATTTGCCTATTTGTTTTCCTATTTTCACTATATCTTGGTTTTCTGTTTTTCAGGATGTCTTCCAGCCAGAGAAAAGGAAAAGGAAAGGCTACTACTCGCAAATGGAAAAGAGGAGAATCCGCCATGTCCATCCTGGATATCATGCACGATGACTCCTGGAGAGAAACCTGACTGAGGTCAATGCATCTTAGGTTCGAGAATTCTACTGCAATTACTTCAAAACCTCCCTAGATGTAGTGAACCTTAGAGGAAAGCAGATTCTGGTCACTGAAGAGGCCATTGAAGATGTTCTGAAGCTTCTACCTAAAACTGATCAGCTGGATGGTTATCAGAAAGCTGAGGAGGATATGTGCTTCATGAAGTTTGATTGGGATGCTGTCAAGGCCCGGATAGCCCTTGACCCGACCGTTCCTTGGATTATGGGTCAGAACACTACCATGCCAAAGGGAATCAAGCGGATTTACTTGAATGATGAGGCTCGACTATGGCATCAGATACTTAGCAACTTAATTATGCCGAGTACTCACGAGACTGAGATACCTGCCGCTATGATCACCCTCCTATGGTGTGTGATGGAGGGTAAGGACCTGTACCTGCCATGCTTTATCCGGTACTATATGGCCAGGGTCCACGTCCGAGGCACTCTTCCCTTTCCCTATTTGATTACACAGCTAGGCCGTCGAGCTGACGTGCCTTGGGAGGATGCTGATGAGAAGCCACGTGCTGCAGAATGTAAGAAGATTATCCCTCACAACAGGAACTTTCTGGCTTTGGGCTACAGACCTCCTTTCCTCACTGCTACTGCTGAGACAGCCACAGTATCTACCGGCCCCTCTTCCTCTACAGCTACCCCTGCCACCACCACTGCACCTCCACCTGCCCCAGAGCCCATCTATCATCTAGTTTACCGCCTGTTTCGACGGCTTGACCAGATGGAGCGTCGCAACAAGCGACGCTATGAGCATCTGAAGCTGATGATACGATCTGGCGACATCCCCTCCGATCCTGACACACCATCCGAGGCATCTGAGGAGGAGGCAGATGATCACGAGGCAGGGACCCATCCCCAGAGCGAGGCTGCGTAGGCAGGCACAGAGCAGGCCGCATCACATCAGGAGGCTCCGTCTCAGATTCAGGCTGTAGACCCCAAGATCCCTATCCAGTCAGTACCTCCTCTGCAGCAGGCAGCTCCTCAGACCGCCACCACAGAGACTCCAGCTACCCACCCTTCCAGTGATGACACCCCTTCACACCCTGCTTGAGTCTGCATCAGGGACGATGCTTCATTTTAAGTGTGGGGAGGTCGCCATCTCTGGCGTTTTTTTTTTCTTGTGAACCACTACATACTCTTTTTATTTATTTTGCTACTTTTCTGTATTTTTATTTTTATTTTTATTTTTATTTTCTCAGTACTTATATATATTGCTATTTTTATGTATTTATTCTATGTTGCACTTTAGTTCATATTTTAGCCATTTAGTTTTAGTAGCAATTCTAACTTATTAGTTATAGAAATTGTGGATTAATTAGTATAGTTTACCCTTTTTAGCATAAGATAGCTTAGTATAAATTGAAAAATATAAAAAGGAAGTAAACTAGGAACTTGAACATAATAAGAAACAATCCACACACCTTGTATATATAGCATTACATGTTAGTTAGTTAACAACATTTCATCAAGGAGAAACACTAGAACTTTAAAGCCACCTTAAGTTTTACATTGAGAATAATGAATTACCTTTATTTCCATTCGATGCCGTGATTAGTGTGTTGAGTAGTTTCAGATCTTCTAAGGCAGGAATGACTTAAGGGGTGGAAAGGAAACATACAAAAATGGAAGGAAAGCACAAAACAGAGTTTTTTGAAGAAGCTGGTAGCCACGCGATCGCATGGGCGACGCGGCCGCATGCCAGGACGAAATGGCATTGACGCGGCCGCATGACTGACGCGACCACGCGCCTTAAGCAGAACACATATGACGCGGTCGCATGACTAACGCGACCACGTGACAAGGAAAACTTTGAATGACGCGACTGCGTGATTCACGCGGACGCGTGACAGAGGCCACGCACCAGAAATTGCAGAAAATGCTCATAGCGAATTCTGAAGCCCTTTTTGGCCCAAATCCAAGTCCAGAAGGCATAGACCAGAGGTTATGAAGTGGGGGAATGCATCTATTCAAGGGGAGTCTCCACTTTAGTAAGTTTTCATGATTTAGATTTAGTTTTGAGAAGGAGATTCTCTCCTATCTCTTTAGGATTAGGATTTAGAATTAGGATTTTATTCGCTTTTAGGATTATCTCTTTATCAGGTTCAATATTCCCTTTTATTTACTTTTGCAATTTCATTTATGAATTCTTCCATGTTACAGATTACTCTTTTGAATTAATGTTATTTGAGGTATTTCAATTTAATATTGCTTTCTTTTATTTACATTATTGCT
>NC_029789.2:101130896-101169592 GCF_000816755.2 Arachis ipaensis | reverse complement strand
AGGATCAGTTAGGGACACCCTTCTGATCGAAATCTCGCTAGATCTAGTTAATCATTAGACGGTTAAAGTTGGTGACGAAATAAACTATTGACTTTCTCGCCTTCTAACTACCAAATCTCCAGTATTATTTGAGAGCAACATTCATATCAATGATTTGGTTCGTTAGTTGGACAGAATGTTTGCAAAACCAACAGTGTTCATTGTTAGTGGAAAAATTTTAACTATTAGCTTCATAAGTTTGGAGCCCAGCAGAAGAGTTCCTTGACGTCCCTTCATACAAGAATAATAACGTTGAGGATCAAACTAATTAGTCCACTTGATTTACCTTCATAGTTAGAGGTTAACAAAGTGGGATTAAAATCCAATTCTTATCATAATTGATAAGGATAGGCCTTCCAGTTCTTATACCTTGCCAAGAATTTTATTATTTATTTAAATTAATTCCTTACAATTTACTTTCTTGCCATTTACTATTCTTGCTTTTTATCTTATACATTAAAAACCCAAAATTCTACCTTTTTCATAGCTAATAATAAGTCATACCTCCCTGCAATTCCTTGAGAAGACGACCCGAGGTTTAAATACTCGGTTATCAATTTTATTGGGTTTGCTTAAGTGACAAACAAAACTTTTGTAAGAAAGGAATTCTTGTCGGTCTAGAAGCTATACTTACAACGCGAATTTATTGTGAAAATTCTAGATCACGCGAGAGTTTCGCTCTTTCATGGACGTTAAAACTAGAGGTGAAGAATGGCATTATTTCAGCATTGCAAAATCTGGGCGTGCCACTTGACATCGAAGGCGTTGCACGCCAGCTTTATTTTCATTATGGGCGTGCCACTTGAAATTCTAGGCGTGGCACGCCAGTTCTAATGGCCAGAGCACATCATTAAAGGCGTGGCATGCCAAAGAGTGGGCGTGGCACGCCAGTTTCATAATATATGGGTGTGGCACACTGGGCTACCTGGCAGACTGACTTATCCACCTTCAAATGGGCATAACTTGAGCTACAGAGGTCCAAATGAGTTGATACAAAGGCGTTGGAAAGCTAACATCCAGGACTTTCCAACAATATATAATACTTAATAGTGGAAATCCATTTTAAGGCCCAAACAACTCCATAATTTCAACGTTGCAAAGTGGGTCATATTCCAAAGGGCAAAATCAATTGGGCGTGGCACTTGAAACCACACGCCAACTTCTTCCTGCAGCCTCTAACCTTCAATCAAGCGCATTCCGACTCTCATTCTATCTACAATTGTCAACAAATCAAGGCCACAAGAAGCATCTAGAATAGTTTGTTTTCATTTTATTGTAATTTGCTTTTAATTTCATTTAAGTTTGTACTTTAGGAGAGCCTATATAAAGGCCTTAGTTTCATAGAATTACTCATGCTGCATTGGGGGAAGTCTTCGGACCCTCTCTGTTCACCATCTAATGTTTATTTTATCTTTCTTTCTTTTATTTACTTTATAGTTATTTACTTTTCTGCACTTTACATTTTCAGCACTTTACTTTCTTGTACTTTACTTTCTTTACTATTTACTTTCTTGCACTTTATTGCTTTCCTTTAGTTTTATGTCATTTACATTTCCTTGTTGCTTATCACCCAATTATGAATCGTCTAACTAGAATAATTAATCAACTATTGCTTGCTTAATCCGTTAATCCTCGTGGGATCGAGAAGAAAAAGAAGAAGAAGAAGAAGAACAATAAATAAGGGGACAAAATGCCCCAAAGTAAAGTCCAATAAGATCAATGCATAAGTGTTTTAAAATGAAGAGAAAATGCATGAGTATGTGAAAAGTGAAGAATGGGTAGTTAGATTAGCACTTAATTGTATAGGTTATTGTATAGGTTAGGTGGAAGTCTAGGTTAATCAAAGATTCAAATTTTAGTCCATTTAACCATATATGACCCTACCTTGACCTTAACCCCATTACAACCTTATGGAAAGTCGTCATGATGATTGTATGCATGCATTGAATGATTGTTGATTGTTAGATGAAGAACAAATCTTGGAAAGCATGATTAGGGGAGAATTGAGTATTTGCCCATTTAATTTATTGCCCCTTTTATCAATCAAACCCCTTGTTCCTTCATAGCCAATAATTGAACACTTCATTGTAATTTCTTGTGAGACGACCCGATGTTTAAATACTTCGGTAAATTTTCATTTGGGGTTTGTACTTATGACAACCAATTTTTTGTATGTGAGGATTCATTGTTGGTTTAGAACTATACTTGCAACGAGAATTTATTGTTGAAATCCTAAACCATACGACAATCCAAACATCAGCCTCCTTGTGGGCGTTGAACGCCCAGCTGCTGCTCCAGGCTGGCGTTCAACACTAGCTATGTACCTCTATGGGGGTATTGAACGCCCATTGGGGTGTTCCTGCCTGGCGTTCAACGCTTGGTCTCTGCCCCATCACTGGCATTCAACGCCAGCAATGTTGCTTCTCATGGGCATTGAAGGCCCATTCTGGCCTCCCTGGCTGGCATTCAACGCCAGCAAGGTCTCTACTCCAGGGTGTTCTGTTTCCAGCTCTGACTATTTCTGTTTCTGTTTTAACTACTGCACATGATCATAAACTCAAATAAAACATGAAAATTAAACTAGTATAACTTAAATAAACTTAAAGAAAAATAAGAAAATATAAATTATAGATGGGTTACCTCCTAACAAGCGCTTCTTTAACGACACTAGCTTGACGGTTAGCTCCTTACGGAGATGGATAAGGGCTCAGAATTTTGCCCCTTACAGTGAATTTCTTGCCTGTGCTCTCATGGATAAGTTCCACATGTTCTAGAGACAGGTGATGACTGGAAATTTGCACAACATAAATTCCTTCGACAAGTGTATCGAATCGCCAAGTAATAACTCACTGTTGAGTGAGGTCGATCCCACATGAATTTATGGATTAAGCAACTTTAGTTAGGTGATTTATCTAGTTAAGCTAATATTTGATGTTTTTGTGTAATTGAGTGAACAAAATTATGATCCACAAAGGAGGTAAAATAACAGAATGTAAATTGTTGGAAATTAAAGTGCTAAAAGTAAAATTGTGAAAGGTAAATGGCGGAAACTAAAATGCCAAGAAATTAAAAAGCTAAAACTTAAATGGCAAAAAAGTAAAAGCAAGAATGTAAATAGCTATGAAAAGTAAATTGCATGAAATGTAAATGGGTTCTGGGTGCTAGGAATCAAAGAAAACAAGAAATTCAAAGCAATTGAAAGGAAGAGCAACAATGGGTGAGATTCATTAGGGATTGGAGATATTATAATCCTTCATGAATCAATGGGGTTCAACTTCATTCTTAATCATATGAAGTAGATCTATGGCAGATTGTAATGAATTGAGTCCCAATTCCTTGGCAACCCAATTTCTCTTAACACAACCAATTGCAAATTTCTTGATCTGACTGTTCATGAGAAGAGGTTAAGTTCAATTCTCTTATACATAAGCCACACAAGATCTTAGGATCTCAATTCAAACTAGGAATTTATTGATCAAAAGAGTTTTGAGAGAAAGAGCTTCAAACTAATTTCTAAGATTCCCCTTCCGAGGCTTACATAAAAATTCAAATGGATCTAAACCCCCTTCCAGTAGTGAATAGATCTATTAAGCATAGAAGTTATCTCTTAGCTACAACAAGCGGATTGAGAAGAAAAAAATTTCATTCATTCATTTGAATTACAATAGAACTCCTCTCCCTAATGATGTGTGGTTTAGTTCATCATTGCTCTAGAAAACTCCAAAAGAAGAAGAAAGTAGATGAAAAGTAACTAAGTACAAAAAGAAAGAAAATCCTAATTTGGATCCTCTCCATCAGAGTCCCCCTTCTTGGTTAAGAAATCAGTCACTCAGGAGTTATCAAACTCAAACATGATTGATAATTGTTATCTTTGTTAATTAAATTGAACTTCAACAATCCCAATCTTTTCTTAGGAAATAAATAGGATCCGAAGATCAAACCAATTGATCCCTTGACCTTCCAAATTCAAAAACTCTCCTATATATACAATCTTCAGATGAGTCCTCAAGTACTTGGATGTGGGCCTTTAGCCTTAGTTGAAGCAAGTTAGGAGTGGCTCTTTCTGAAGTTAACGCTGGCGTTAACTCACTAACGCTCTCATACTTGCATGAGTGCCCTTGGAACTGGCGTTGGTACTGGTGTTAACAGCCTTGCTAACGCCACAAGTCCTCTTCTGAGTTGTCATTAACACTGCCATTAGTGTACTAACGGTGCCACCAATATTGCCTTCAAAACCTTTCTGGCGTTGCTACTGGCATTAACAAACTAACGTGGCCATCAAAGTTCTTCTTGTTGTGCGTATGCCCAATGCTTCGTGCGTGCGAACACTGGCCAATTTTAGCCCCAACTCGTGAAATGATCGAAGACGTTAGTGTGCTAATGTTGGTGGCGTTAGCACACTAATGTTGGCACCTTCCTCCTTGTGTAGTAGCATTGTTGAGCTAACTTTAGCCACTAAGGTTGCCTTTCACCTTGAGTCACGTTGGTGCTGGCATTAGTGAGCTAACTTGGCCACTAACGCCAGCTTTCTCTTCTTTCTTAGCAGCATTAGCACTGGCGTTAGTGGGCTAACTTAGCCGCTAACGCCAGCTTCTTCTCCTTGGCAATGTTAGCACCGGCGTTAGTGGGCTAACTTGGCCACTAATGCCAACACCTCTTCCTTGAGCCAACGTTAACCATGGCGTTAGTGGGCTAACTTGGCCACTAACGCCATAGCCTTTACTTCTTCTCTGCTTCTCCTTTGCTTCTCCTTGCCTATCACCAACCAAACAAGTGCATCAAAGCTTTACCATAATCACAAGATAATGCATCATTCATTGCATCAAGTAATTCTCACATAAATCTCATGAAAATGTTTATAATTCACAATAGTTGGTTGAATCAAGTCATCCATACATTACTCATCCAAATGCTTGCTTATTGACTAAAAAAATGCATGAAACCAAGTAAAAACTATAGAAAATGGCTTGTGAAACTAGCCAAAGATGCCTAGGCATCACAACACCAAAGTTAAATCTTGCTTGTCCCCAAGCAAGCAGTAAAGCATAAGAATAATGAATAAAAACACAAAGAGATATAAGCCCTTATTGAAAGATATTCAATCCTGGTTCATGGGGTTTCATGCATGATATCTTTAATGTTCATAAACTTATTGGTTTCCAGGTTATAACATCCCCTTAAATACTAACTCCGATGCTTCTATGAAACCCTTTTATTTTTTGATCCTTGGTTTGAAATTTTTGCTTTTCTTTTTCTTGCTAGAGGCTTATTCTTTTTATTGAAGCTTAGTGTTTTCTGTTGAGGCAGCTCTTTATGATAAGCTTTCAACAAACACTCCCGACCCAGTTGGTTCAAGGTGTTAGGTGTTGAAGCACATCTCAGGACTTACTAACTCAAGCCTCTCCTCAACACATACACACCACAGGCACTTGACTTGCAATCCAACCCTTGAGACATTGATTCCCAGCACCTCTTTGGGTTACTAAATGCTTTGTAGTAAGGTTGCTCTTGACAATGGACTTTTAGTTGATAATCCCGGGTTAGTTAACCCAAGTTATCAAGTGATGAAGCACTCCTTAGAACCTAATCATCCAAGCATATCCTAGTAAAAAATCATCATAGACATATATCTTTAGGGTCAAGCTATTGGTGCCTAGCTTATTCATTGTTTTCTTCCTTCTTTATTGCTAACGTTAGCACTGGCGTTAGTGGGCTAATGGTGTGCAAAATCGTGATCATTACTTCCTTGGTAACGGCGCTAAAAACTCATTACGCACGTTCATGATCTTAATTCTGTTTCACAACTTCGTACAACTAACCAGCAAGTGCACTGGGTCGTCCAAGTAATAAACCTTATGTGAGTAAGGGTCGATCCCACGGAGATTATCGGCTTGAAGCAAGCTATGGTCACCTTGTAAATCTCAGTTAGGCGAATTCAAATGTATTAAGATATTATAGTGTACTAAAAGATAACTAAAATAAGATAGAGATACTTATGTAATTCATTGGTGAGAATTTCAGATAAGCGTATAGAGATGCTTTCGTCCCTCTGAACCTCTGCTTTCCTGCTGTCTTCATCCAATCCTTCCTGCTCCTTTCCATGGCAAGCTGTATGTTGGGCATCACCGTTGTCAATGGCTACTTCCCGTCCTCTCAATGAAAATGGTCCAAGATGCTCTGTTATGGCACGGCTATTCATCTGTCGGTTCTCGATCATACTGGAATAGGATCCATTGATTCTTTTGCGTCTGTCACTACACCCAGCACTCGCGAGTTTGAAGCTCGTCATAGCCATCCCTTCCCAGATCCTACTTGAAATACCACAGACAAGGTTTAGACTTTCCGGATATCAGGAATGGCCATCCATGGGTTCTAACTTATACCACGAATACTCTAATATCTCGGACTCGGTCCCCTGTATTAGATATCCAAGAGATATCCATTCAATCTAAGGTAGAACGGAGGTGGTTGTCAGGCACGCGTTCATAAGTGAGAATGATGATGACTGTCACGATCATCACATCCATCATATTGAAGTGCGAATGAATATCTTAGAAGCGGAATAAGTTGAATTGAATAGAAAAACAGTAGTACTTTGCATTAATCTTTGAGGAACAGTAGAGCTCCACACCTTAATCTATGGTGTGTAGAAACTCTACCATTGAAAATACATAAGTGATGAAGGTTCAGGCATGGCCAAATGGCCAGCCCTCACAAAAGTCTAAGATAGCATAAAACTAATCAAAGATTCCAAGATAGTGTAAATACAATAGTAAAAAGTCCTATTTATACTAAACTAGTTACTAGCGTTTACAGATATGAGTAAATGATGCAGAAATCTACTTTTGGGACCCACTTGGTGTGTGCTTGGGCTGAGCATTGAGCATTACACGTGTAGAGGTCCTTCTTGGAGTTGAACGCCAGTTTGTAACCTGTTTCTGGCATTTGACTCCAGAATGCAGCATGGAACTGGCGTTCAACGCCAGTTTACGTCATCTATCCTTAATCAAAGTATGGACTATTATATATTGCTGGAAAGCCCTGGATTTTACTTTCCAACGCAATTAAGAGCGCGCCATTTGGAGTTCTGTAGCTCCAGAAAATCCACCTTGAGTGCAGGGAGGTCAGAATCCAATAGCATCTGCAGTCCTTCTTTAACCTTTGAATCTGATTTTTGCTCAAGTCCCTCAATTTCAGCCAGAAAATACCTGAAATCACCGAAAAACACACAAACTCATAGTAAAGTCCAAAAATGTGATTTTTATTTAAAAACTAATTAAAATATACTAAAAACTAACTAAATCATACTGAAAACTATGTAAAAACAATGCTAAAAAGCGTATAAATTATCCGCTCATCACAACACCAAACTTAAATTGTTGCTTGTCCCCAAGCAACTGAAAATCAGATAGGATAAAAAGAAGAGAATATACTATAAATTCCAAAATATCAATGAAACTTAGCTCCAATCAGATGAGCGGGACTTGTAGCTTTTTGCCTCTTGAATAGTTTTGGCATCTCACTTTATCCATTGAGGTTCAGAATGATTGGCATCTATAGGAACTTAGAATTCAGATAGTGTTATTGATTCTCCTAGTTCAGTATGTTGATTCTTGAACACAGCTACTTTATGAGTCTTGGCCTTGGCCCTAAGCACTTTGTTTTCCAGTATTACCACCGGATACATAAATGCCACAGACACATAACTGGGTGAACCTTTTCAGATTGTGACTCAACTTTGCTAAAGTCCCCAATTAGAGGTGTCCAGGGTTCTTAAGCACACTCTTCTTTTTTGCTTTGGACCTTGACTTTAACCGCTCAGTCTCAAGTTTTCACTTGACACCTTCACGCCACAAGCACATGGTTAGGGACAGCTTGGTTTAGCCGCTTAGGCCAGGATTTTATTCCTTTAGGCCCTCATATCCTCTGATGCTCAAAGCCTTGGATCCTTTTTATTACCCTTGCCTTTTGGTTTTAAGGGCTATTGGCTTTTTGCTCTTGCCTTTTGGTTTAAAGAGCTTTTGGCTTTTTCTGCTTGCTTTTTCTTTTTCTCTTTTTTTTTTTCGCTATTTTTTTTCTTCCTTTTTTTTTCTGCAAGCTTTTGTATTCACTGCTTTTTCTTGCTTCAAGAATCATTTTTATGATTTTTCAGATTATCAAATAACATTTCTCCTTTTCATCATTCTTTCAAGAGCCAACATATTTAACATTCATAAACAACAACTTCAAAAGACATATGCACTATTCAAGCATTCATTCAGAAAACAAAAAGTGTTGCCACCACATCAAAATAATTAAACTAGTTTCAAGGATGAATTCGAAACCATGTACTTCTTGTTCTTTTGTAATTAAAAAATTTTTCATTCAAGAGAGGTGATGGGTTTATATTCATAACTTTAAGGCATAGACACTTAGACACTAATGATCATGTAATAAGACACAAATATAAATAAACATAAAGCATGGAAAACGAAAAACAGGAAAATAAATAAACAAGGAGATTAAGGAATGAGTCCACCTTAGTGAGGGTGGCGTCTTCCTCTTCTTGAAAAACCAATGGTGCTCTTGAGCTCCTCTATGTCTCTTCCTTGTCTTTCTTGCTCCTCCCTTATAGCTCTTTGATCTTCTCTAATTTCATGGAGGATGATGGAGTGCTCTTGGTGCTCCACCCTTAGTTGTCCCATGTTGGAACTTAATTCTCCTAGGAAAGTGTTGATTTGCTCCCAATAATTCTGTGGAGGAAGGTGCATCCCCTGAGGCATCTCAGGGATTTCATGGTGAGGAATTTCCTCATGCTCATGTTGAGGTCCATGATCTCTTGTTTGCTCCATCCTTTTCTTAGTGATGGGTTTGTCCTCTTCAATGAAAATGTCTCTGGCCTTAGGTGCCCTAGATGGTTATGGAAAAACAAAAAGCAATGTTTTTACCACACCAAACTTAGAAGATTTGCTCATTCTCGAGCAAAAGAAGAAAGAAGTGGGTAGAAGAAGAAGAAAATGGAGGAGATGGAGGTGTGTGAATGGTTCGGTCAAGGGGGCTTATGTGGTTATGATGTGTGAAAAGGAAGGAGTGATGGTTTGAATTTAAGTGTAGGTGGGTTTTTTGGGGAAGAGAGTTATGGAAAGGTGTGAAGAAGAGAGAAGAAGTAGGTGGGGATCCTGTGGGGTCCACAGATCCTGAGGGAATCCTGTGGGGTCCACAGATCTTGAGGTGTTTGAGGATTTCCCATCCCTGCACCTTTTAGACGTGTAAAATGCCCCATATATGCAATCCTGGCGTTTAATGCCAGACTACAGCATGTTTCTGGAGTTAAACGCCATTTCCTTGCTTGTTTTGGGCGTTCAACGCCAGTCTATAGCATGTTTCTGGCGTTGAACGCCAGTATGGTGCATGTTTCTGGTGTTAAACGCCAGTCTGATGCTTGTTTCTGGCGTTTAACGCCAGCTTTCCTCTGGGTGCAATCCTGGCGTTTAAACACCAGACTGCTGCTTGTTTTTGGCATTTAACGCCAGTTTCATGCTCTGTTCTGGCGTTAAACGCCAGCCAGATGCTCCTTACTGGCGTTTAAACGCCAGTAAGTCCTTCCTCCAGGGTGTGCTATTTTCAATGCTATTTTTTTCATTCCGTTTTAGATTTTTCAGTAGTTTTTGTGACTCCACATGATCTTCAACCTAATAAAACATGGAATAACAAAGAGAAAATAAAATAAAAATGATTAAATAACATTGGGTGGCCTCCCAACACCAAACTTAGAGTTTGACTGTGGGGGCTTTGGTTGACTCTGCAGTGAGAGAAGCTTTTCATGCTTCCTCTCCATGGTTACAAAAGGAGATCCTTGAGTTTTAAACCCAAGGTAGTCCTCATTCAGTTGAAGGACCAACTCTCCTCTGTCCACATCAATCACAGCTCTTGCTGTGGCTAGGAAGGGTCTTCCAAGGATGATGGATTCATCCTCATCCTTCCCAGTATCCAAGATTGTGAAATCAGCAGGGATGTAAAGGCCTTCAACCTTTACTAGCACGTCCTCTACTTGTCCATAAGCTTGTTTTCTGGAGTTGTCTGCCATTTTTAATGAGATTTTGGCAGCTTGCACCTCAAAGATTCCTAGTTTCTCCATTACAGAGAGTGGCATGAGGTTTATCCCTGACCCAAGGTCACATAGAGCCTTCTCAAAGGTCATGGTGCCTATGGTACAAGGTATTAAGAACTTTCCAGGATCCTGTTTCTTCTGAGGCAATCTCAGTTGATCCAGATCACTTAGTTCATTGATGAGCAAGGGAGGTTCATCTTCCCAAGTCTCACTACCAAATAATTTGGCATTTAGCTTCATGATTTCACCAAGGTACTTGGCAACTTGCTCTTCAATAACATCCTCATTCTCTTCAGAAGAAGAATACTCATCAGAGCTCATGAATGGCATAAGGAGGTTCAAAGGAATCTCTATGGTCTCTAGATGAGCCTCAGATTCCTTTGGTTCCTCAGAGGGAAACTCCTTATTGATCTCTGGACGTCCCAGGAGGTCTTCCTTACTGGGGTTCACATCCTTTCCCTCCCTTGTAGTTTCGGCCCTGATGGTCAATTCAATGGCCTTGCACTCTCCTTTTGGGTTTTCTTCTGTATTGCTTGGGAGAGTACTAGGAGGGGTTTCAGTGATCCTTTTACTCAGCTGGCCCACTTGTGCTTCCAAATTTCTAATGGAGGACCTTGTTTCATTCATGAAACTTAGAGTGGCCTTTGATAGATCAGAGACTATGTTTGCCAAGCTAGATGGGGTCTGCTCAGAACTCTCTGTCTTTTGCTGAGTGAATGATGGAAAAGGCTTGCTATTGCTAAACCTGTTTCTTCCACCATTATTAAAGCCTTGTTGAGGCTTTTGTTAATCCTTCCATGAGAAATTTGAATGATTTCTCCATGAGGGATTATAGGTGTTTCCATAGGGTTCCCCCATATAATTCACCTCTGCTATTGCAGGGTTCTCAGGATCATAAGCTTCTTCTTCAGAAGATGCCTCTTTAGTACTGTTGGATGATTCCTTTAATCCATTCAGACTCTGAGAGATCATATTGACTTGCTGAGTCAATATTTTATTCTGAGCCAATATGGCATTCAGAGTATCAATTTCAAGAACTCCCTTCCTCATTGGCGTCCCATTATTCACAGGATTCCTTTCAGAAGTGTACATGAACTGGTTATTTGCAGCCATGTCAATGAGTTCTTGAGCTTCTGCAGGTGTTTTCTTTAGGTGAATGGATCCACCTGCAGAATGGTCCAGTGACATCTTTGATAGCTCAGACAGACCATCAAAGAATATATCCAGGATGGTCCATTCTGAAAGCATGTCAGAAGGACACCTTTTGGTCAGTTCCTTGTATCTCTCCCAAGCTTCATAGAGGGATTCACCTTCTTTCTGTCTGAAAGTTTGAACATCCACTCTAAGCTTACTAAGCTTTTGAGGAGGAAAGAACTTGGCTAAGAAAGCTGTGACCAGCTTATCCCAAGAGTTTAGGCTATCTTTAGGTTGAGAGTCCAACCATACTCTAGCTCTGTCTCTTACAGCAAACGGGAAAAGCATAAGCCTGTAGACCTTGGAATTAACCCCATTGGTCTTAACAGTATCACAGATCTGTAAGAATTCAGTTAAGAACTGAAAAGGATGTTCGGATGGAAGTCCATGAAACTTGCAGTTCTGTTGCATCAGAGAAACTAATTCAGGTTTAAGCTCAAAATTGTTTGCTCCAATGGCAGGAATTGAGATGCTTCTTCCATGTAAATTGGACTTAGGTGCAGTGAAGTCACCAAGCATCCTCCTTGCATTGTTATTATTTTCGGCCATATCTTCTTCTTTTTCGAAAATTTCTGTCAGATTTTCTCTAGAGAGTTGTGATTTAGCTTCCCTTAGCTTCCACTTCAGAGTCCTTTCAGGTTCAGGATCATCTTCAACAAGAATGTTCTTATCCTTGTTCCTGCTCATATGAAAAAGAAGAAGAAAGAAGAAAAGAAAATATTGAATCCTCTATGTCACAGTATAGAGATTCCTTTATGTGAGTAGAAGAAGAAAGGGAATAAGAGTGAAGAAGAATGGATAATCCAAACACAAGGGTGAGGATAGGAGCAGAGATATGAGATGAAGAGAAGTGTTAGTAGGTAATTAAATAAATAGAAGAAGATGAGAGAGAGAAGTTTTCGAAAATTTAACAAAATAAAATAAAAATATTTTAAATTTAAATTTAAAATTTGAAAATTAAAATTGAAATTAAATTAAATTAAAATTAAAATAATTAGTTAATTAAAAGAAAGAATTTTGAAAAAGAGGGAAGGGATTTTCGAAAATTAGAAGGAGAGAGAGTTAGTTAGGTAGTTTTGAAAAAGATATGATTGAAACAAAAAGATATGATTGATTGAAAAAGAATTGAAAATCAAATTAAAAAGATAAGTGGTTAGAAAAGATTTTGAAATTGATTTTGAAAAGATGTGATTGAAATAGAAAAAGATATGATTGAAATTTAATTTGAAAAAGATTTAGAGAGGAAATTAAAAAAAGATTTGATTTTGAAACTTAAAGTTGATTACTTAACTAACAAGAAACTAAAAGATATGATTTTAAATTTTAAAGATTGAACCTTTCTTAATAGGCAAGTAATAACTTTGAAAAATTTTGAATCAAAACATTAAATGCTAATAAAATTTTCAAAAATTAAGAAATAAAATAAGAAAAAGATTTTGAAAATTAATTTGAATATTTTCGAAAAAATGAAAAAGATTTTGAAAAATTTTAAAAAGGAATTTGAAAATATGAAAAGAAATTGAAAAAGATTTGATTTTGAAAAAGATTTTGAAAAAGATAAGTTTTTTAAATTGAAAATTTGATTTGACTCATAAAAACAACTAGATTTTAAAAAATTTTGAAAAAGTCAATCCAAATTTTCGAAAATTTATGAGAGAAAAAGGGAAAGATATTTTTTTGATTTTTGAATTTTTAATGATGAAAGAGAAAAACAACCCAAAGACTCAATGCATGAAAATTTTGGATCAAAACATGTGATGCATGCAAGAACACTATGAATGTCAAGATGAACACCAAGAACTTATTTTTGAAAAATTTTCAAGAAAAGAAAACATGCAAGACACCAAACTTAAAAATTTTTATTCTTTAGACATTAATAATTCAAGAATGCATATGAAAAACAAGAAAAGACATAAAACAAGAAAATATGAAGATCAAACAAGAAGACTAGCCAATAACAACTTGAAGATCATGAAGAATGCAATGCATAAAATTTTCGAAAATAAATTTTTAGAAAATTAAAAAGATGCAATTGACACTAAACTTAAAATTTGACTCAAGACTCAAACAAGAAACATCAAATTATTTTTGATTTTATGATCTTATTAAATTTTTTTGGATTTTTCGAAAATTAATTTTGGAAAAACGAAAAAGAAGAAATTTTTTTTTGTATTTTTTGAAAATAAGAAATAAAAAGCTTAAAAATAAAATAAAATTACCTAATCTGAGCAACAGGATGAACCGTTAGTTGTCCAAACTCGAACAATCCCCGGCAACGGCGCCAAAAACTTGGTGTGCGAAATCGTGATCATTACTTCCTTGGTAACGGCGCTAAAAACTCATTACGCATGTTCATGATCTTAATTCTGTTTCACAACTTCGTACAACTAACCAGCAAGTGCACTGGGTTGTCCAAGTAATAAACCTTACGTGAGTAAGGGTCGATCCCACGGAGATTGTCGGCTTGAAGCAAGCTATGGTCACCTTGTAAATCTAAGTCAGGCGAATTCAAATGTATTAAGAGATTATAGTGTACTAAAAGATAATTAAAATAGGATAGAGATACTTATGTAATTCATTGGTGAGAATTTCAGATAAGCGTATAGAGATGCTTTCGTCCCTCTGAACCTCTGCTTTCCTGCTGTCTTCATCCAATCCTTCCTACTCCTTTCCATGGCAAGCTGTATGTTGGGCATCACCGTTGTCAATGGCTACTTCCCGTCCTCTCAGTGAAAATGGTCTAAGATGCTCTGTTACGGCACGGCTATTCATCTGTCGGTTCTCGATCATACTGGAATAGGATCCATTGATCCTTTTGCGTCTGTCACTACGCCCAGCACTCGCGAGTTTGAAGCTCGTCACAGCCATCCCTTCCCAGATCCTACTCGGAATACCACAGACAAGGTTTAGACTTTCCGGATCTCAGGAATGGTCATCCATGGGTTCTAACTTATACCACGAAGACTCTAATATCTCGGACTCGGTCCCCTGTATTAGATATCCAAGAGATATCCATTCAATCTAAGGTAGAACGGAGGTGGTTGTTAGGCACGTGTTCATAAGTGAGAATGATGATGACTGTCACGATCATCACATCCATCATATTGAAGTGCGAATGAATATCTTAGAAGCGGAATAAGTTGAATTGAATAGAAAAATAGAAGTACTTTGCATTAATCTTTGAGGAACAGCAGAGCTCCCCACCTTAATCTATGGTGTGTAGAAACTCTACCGTTGAAAATACATAAGTGATGAAGGTTCAGGCATGGCCGAATGGCCAGCCCTCACAAAAGTCTAAGATAGTATAAAACTAATCAAAGATTCCAAGATAGTGTAAATACAATAGTAAAAAGTCCTATTTATACTAAACTAGTTACTATGGTTTACAGAAATGAGTAAATGATGCAGAAATCCACTTCTGGGGCCCACTTGATGTGTGCTTGGGCTGAGCATTGAGCTTTACACGTGTAGAGGTCCTTCTTGGAGTTGAACGCCAGTTTGTAACCTGTTTCTGGCGTTTGACTCCAGAATGTAGCATGGAACTGGCGTTCAACGCCAGTTTACGTCGTCTATCCTTAATCAAAGTATGGACTATTATATATTGCTTAAAAGCCCTGGATGTCTAATTTCCAACGCAATTGAGAGCGCGCCATGTGGAGTTCTGTAGTTCCAGAAAATCTACTTTGAGTGCAGGGAGGTCAGAATCCAACAGCATCTGCAGTCCTTCTTTAACCTCTGAATCTGATTTTTGCTCAAGTCCCTCAATTTCAGTCAGAAAATACCTGAAATCATAGAAAAACACACAAACTCATAGTAATGTCCAGAAATGTGATTTTTATTTAAAAACTAATAAATATATACTAAAAACTAACTAAATCATACTGAAAACTATGTAATAATAATGCCAAAAAGCATATAAATTATCCGTTCATCAGCTAACTTGGCCACTAATGCCAGCTTCTCTCTTTTTTTCTTTTTCTTTCTTTTTGCAAGGATCTTTTACTCTCAAGGTTTCATAGAATTCACACTAAGCCTATACTTAAAGGAATACTCTACCCTTTCATTTGTGAACTTATTAAGTACTCAAGCATGTACCACCACATATCCTTGGGATTTTTATTCTATCTTCTAACAAATTGGGCTTTTACTCTTTCTCTGTTTCATAACATTATCTTTTATTGAAGCATAGGGAACAAAACATACAATTCAAGCAAGATGGGGTGACATAGGCACTTAACCTAGCAAGCTAAAATGACATAAAAACAAACAGAATGAAAATGACTTTAACTAAAAATAGACTCATGAACTAGATGTGGAGGCATGTTCTATTTCATACATGCACTTCTTTATTTAATACTTAATGAAGAACGGACCTCTGCCACCTTTTATTCTTTGGCTTGCTTTTCCTTCTTCTTCTTCTTCTTCTTTTTCTCTTCTTCTTGGTTTCCCTCTTGTGGGTTGCTTGTATTTCCTTTCTTTGAGCTTTCTATCCTTGACTTCCTCCATTCTTCAATTATTTGTCTCAGATTTTCATCGCTTTACCTTGCTCTTTTTGTCTTTAGGGATGCTAACTCATCATGAACTTCTTCATATTTTCTGATTTCTGAGTTCAGTAGAGGCAAATATCCAACCAAGTAGTTGAGATTACTTTGGGTATTCATGTCATACCTTGCTCTATTGAAGGGTCTCCCTTCTTGAAATGTCCTCAACTCGTCAAATACTTGGATGTATACCTTTTGCCGCCTACCCAATTCTGGAATTCGTTCATCTTGGTGAACTTGGTTACGGAGCAATTTGTGGATGGCCTCTTCTTGTTGAGCTTGCTTTTGACTTACCATGTTGATAGATTCACCAAGTTGGTTATGTTGCTCTTGTTGCTGCTTCATTAGCTGAATATGAAACTCCCTTTGGTAATCCATCATTTGGGACTGAAATCTCCTCTGTTGATCCATCATCTGCATTTGAAGGTTCCTCTATTCTCTTTCTTAATGCTCCACTTCCTGTTGTTCCACCCTCCTCCTTCTTTGGGGCCTTCTTTGACTTTGAGCAGCTGTGACATATGCCATCCTTTGAGGGGGTGATTGGCTTGCCAACCGACACCTATTTTGGGTCCTCATCCTCAAACACCACTCTAGCTTTCTTGTATAAATGTAGGATGGTGCTAGGATAGTAAAGCCAAGCATCCAGATCACTCTTTTCTGCTGTCTCTTGAATGCCCTTTGCTATGTTCTCATGAACTCTTATTTCCCCTCCCATTATTATATAATGAACCATGGTCGCTCTCATGACATCGACCTCCGAATTGTTCATAGTAGGGAGTATGGATCTCCTTACAAGCTCGAACCATCCTTTAGCTTTCAGAATAAGGTCTCCTCATCTAATGAATCTTGGCATTCTCTTGGAGTTCCTTACCAAATCAGCCCCTATAACACAAATGTCATTAACGATTTGTTCACAGTCGGGGTCACCACTCACTCTTGTGTGATAGCTAACTTCTTCAAATGGTGATGATCTAAGCTCGAGAACCCTTATGATAGTTTTTGGGCTAAAATTAACTCCTATCCATCTTACGTAGTTCTTAAAAGAACTGTCATTTTTTGGGTCTTCCCTCACGGCATTAGCATAAAACTCCCTGTCAAGAGTTGCATTTACTCGTGTGAGCGGATTGGTGAGAAGTTCCCATCTCTTCCTTTCAATTTTCTCTTTTATCTCATGGAATTCATCATCCGGAAGTTAGAAGGCTAACTCGGGCAATATGTCTTTTAGTTCCATCCACCCGAGTTGTATTTCATGAAATACAGACTTGAACTTCCAATTGTCAAAAGGAATTTCCTCTATAGGTTCCTTTCTCTTTTTTCTTTTTGAGCTTGATGATGCTGCCATTGGTTTGCCTCAAAGGGACCGAATAAAGACAGAAAAATATAGGGGAGAGTGGCAAGTATAGCTTATGAGCAAGATTGAGAATGTAGCTTAAGATGGAAGATAATTAATGGATTGAGTGGAAACAAGAAAAGAGGGATAAAGAAGTATAAGAGTGAGACCTGGAATCAAAGGAACATAAGAGGTAAAATGTGGATGATGTAAGAAAGTGTATCTTTAAGTGTGAGGTTCGAACTAAATAGAGGTTATTTATAATGAAAGATGGTAAAAGAATTGATGGTAAGGATTCATTTGATATGGTGGAAATGAATGGTGTGCATGCAAAATGAAATGGGGACATGGATTGCTTCTTTATGAGGTTGATAGGCTCGGTCATTAAGGTGATCTTATGACACACCTAACTAACCAATATATGCAAGGTTGTGCTTCCCAAAGAGCAATTTTCAAGGACATGTGACTAGTCCTTGTTATAGAGTAGCCGAACCCCTTCCTTGAATTGTCATCTCCATCAATCTCCTCATCCATATCCCTATTCAAAACAACAAACAAAATTGAATCAAATCAATAGCAGCAAAAATGAAATGTAGCAACTAACTTTTAAATTTTCATCAATTGACCAAATAAAAAAAAGAAAACTAAGTATTCCTCATGAATTAAAACCAACGTGACTCCTTGTAAGTATGCATATGACATTTGTGAACACTAAACTTAGTGTTTGGTCATGTGGTGTAAGGAAGTTGATTATACTCCTAAGATATACATATTATGTGCCTTATGTATCATCCTAGGTGCCTTGCACACCAAACTTGCTGTCGACTATATGTTTCACGTAACAATTCAATTAAATCCTTGTCACTTTTAATTTGATTTTTAATTATCATGAGGACTACTTTATTATCTACTATTTAAAGCGTAAACTAAAAAGGATATAGAGCATGGGCTGCCTCCCATGAAGTGCTCTTTTATCGTCACTAGCTTGACGGTTGTCCTCTGTTAAGGAGGTTGATGATCATAGTGCCTCAATTTGTCTCCTCTCAATGTGAGCTTCCTTCCTGTGTCTTGTTTGATGATTTTTATGTGTTCCAGTGAAAGGATCTTGCTCACAGTATAGTATCCAGCAATGTGTGGAGATGTTTCCACTTGTTGATAGATTAGCCTAACTTTGTCTCCTAGTGAGAATCCTTCAGTTAGAATCTTCCTATTTTTCCATCCTTTAGGCACCTTTTTCTTGCTGTTCTTCCCCCTTTTTAATGTTTCTTCCTTCTTGGTAGGCTCAATATCAGGAGCTTTCTTCTTAGTTGTCACCTCTGGGGTCTTTGCTTGTAGTTCTTCTTCAACTTTCTTGACCTCTTGAACCTTCTGCCTTTCTTCAGTTTCATTCTTCTTCCCCAAGGATGAGCTTATGACTTTTAGAGATGACTCCTTGGGCTTTTTCATCCAGCTTGGGTTTTCATCTTCAATCCTCATGTAATTTTCTTTTTCAGCAGGGAACTATATTGCTTTGAAAACATTGAGGATTATCTATTCATCATGTACCCTCAGAATCATTTCACCTTTCTCTACATCAATAATTTCCCAGTGAGTGTGCCTTTTTGGGCTTTGAACGCCCAATATGGTCTTCCTTACTGGCGTTCAATGCCAGTAATGGTGCCTTTGTGGCCATTGAACGCCCAGTAAGGTCTTCTTTACTAGCGTTCAACGCCAGTTCCTCTCCTTCAAATTTGGCCTCAATGTCCACTGTGATGGCCTTGCACTCTTCTCTGGGGTTCACTTCAGTATTACTAGGAAGAGTGTTAAGAGGAGTCTCAGGGATTCTCTTGCTCAGTCGACCAACTTGTACCTCAAGATTTCTGATGGAGGACCTAGTTTCTGTTTTAAAATTGTGAGTGGTCTTAGTGAGCTCAAAGACTATGGTTGCTAAGTCAGAAAGGCTCTACTTAGAAGTCTCCATCTACTGTTGAGAAGATGGGAATAGTAGTCTGTTGTTGAACCTATTTTGGTTTCTTCTACCTTGATTATTGTTGAAGTCTTGTTGAGGCTTCTGTTGATTCATTATGAAAGGTCATGATAATTTTGTAGGTGTTTCCATAGGGTTCTCCTATGTAATTCACCTCCTCCATTGAAGGTGCGGTTGATCTGGATTATAGGCATCTCCATCATAGGAGGTATCTTGAGTGCTGCCAGTTGCAGCTTGTGATCCAGTCAAATGCTGAGAGATCATATTAACCTGTTGGGTCAAGATCTTATTCTGAGCCAATATGGAATTCAGAGTGTTAACTTCCAGGACTACTTTCTTCTGAGATACACCATTGTTCACAGGGTTTCTGATGCACGAAAAACTTGTCTCTCAACAAATCTCCCTTCGGCAAGTGTACCGAATTTGTCGTCAAGTAAAAAACTCACAATAGAGTGAGGTCGAATCCCACAGGGATTGATTGGTCAAGCAACTTTAATCATAAGAATGTTCTAGTTGAGCGAATCTAGAATTTGGGTTGAGAGTTGTAGAAAATAAAATGGCGGGAATGTAAATAACAGAAAAGTAAATGCTAGAATTAAAGGACTGGAAGTAAATAACTGAAAATAAATTGCAGAATTGTAAATGGGAATGGGGGATTCGCTCATAAAAGTAAATGGCAGAAATTAAAGGGAATGGGTAAGATCAGAGATGGGGAGTTCATTGGGCTTAGGAGATGTTGCAATTCTCCGGATCAAGTTCATTTTCATCTCTTCCTCAATCAATGCACTCATTGATCTCCTTGGCAATCTTAATTGATTGAATTACAATTTCATGCAATTCAATCTCTCAAATCTTGATGAATAGCCAATTCCTTGGTCAATTGCTCATGAGAAGAGATGAAGTATGGTCACTGATTATACCACATGCATTTCCCAAATCAAGTATTGAGAGGGTTATAGTCACATACGCATCCAAACCCAATTTGGTCCAGCATGAGAAAGCATTTCTGGCTTGATCTCTTCATTCCTCTTTCAAGGTTCAGAAGAGATCCAAGTTTGAATAGCTTTTTTTCCAAGATAACTACTCAATTGGATGAAGATCGAAAGCTTTCAAGTAAAATCAAGAGAAAAGATAGAAGAAGAATAATGAAAATTAGTATTGATCCATCAAATTACAACAGAGCTCTCTAACCCAATGAAAGGGGTTTAGTTGTTCATAGCTCTTGAAAATGAAAACAATGATGGAGAATACATCATAAAACTAGAAATTGCAGAGAAAGTAAAATACAAAGAGTAGTTCTCTTTTTCCAACTTCCAGAACTCTCTAACAATTCAAAGCTACTCCTATATATACTACTTCTCTCAGCTTCTAGTTGGCTCTTCAAGTCTTGGGCCTTTGGATCTTGAGTTTGAAGCAGTTCTCTTCTTCATTTGGGCTTGGCTTTGTTGCAGAGAGAAAATGTGAAGTGGGCAGAGACCTTAGCTCAGGACATTAGTGGTGTTAACGTTTAGTGAAAATATAAGTTCGAGAACGTTAGTGACAATCAACTTTCTCACTAACGTTACTAAGTAAAAGCCACGTTAACTTCAACGTTAGTGGCATAAACGTTGCCACTACCGTTGCCTCTAAGTCCTTCGCACACGTTATTGAGACTTAACATTTCCAATAACTTTGAAAAGCCCCCTTTGTTCCCACGTTAGAGCCCACGTTAACTTAGTTAACGTGGCTCTTTAACGTGGGCTTGCCATCCTTCGAGAACGTTAGTGACAATGTTGAGTGTCACTAACGTTGGCCATTCTTTCACTCATCAACGTTAGCTTCCACGTTAACTAGGTTAACGTGGCTCCTTGGGGGATTGTGTGGTTGCTTCCAACGTTAGTGACAATGTTGGGTGTCACTAACATTGTCGACCATGCTTGCTTCTTACGTTAGCTCCCACGTTAACCAAGTTAACGTGGGAGTTAACGTGGTATATTTCTCCTTAGGCCAACGTTAGTGACAATGTTGAATGTCACTAACGTTGGCGCTTCTCCCCCTTTCTAACGTTAGAGGCCACGTTAACTAAGTTAACGTGGACTCTAACGTGGCCACTTATGAGCATATGCCAACGTTAGTGACAATGTTAAGTGTCACTAACGTTGGCTCAACTTCCCTTCTCCACGTTAGAGTTCACGTTAACGTACTTAATGTGACTCTTAACGTGGTCAATGATGGCTTTGAGAGCGTTATTAGCAATCACTTTTCTCATTAACTTTGCTAGTTACCTCCCATTCCTTGCTTCCTTTGGTCCTGAAATCAAGCAATAGAGTGCATCAAAGTTCTAGTCCAAGTCATGGGCAATGCAACATACAATTTGTCACTAAACTTATGCAAAATCCTCATGAAATAATGTAAAATACACAATGTATGCTTGAATCAAGGTGTAAGTGAATATATACCCAAAACTAGCTTATTTCTTAAGGAAATGCATGAAACTAACCTAAAACAGTAAAGAAAAAGTCAGTGAAACTGGCCAAGATGCCCTGGCATCACAACACCAAACTTAAAGCTTTCTTGTCCCTAAGCAAGTACTGGAACAAGAGAATGATGAATGGAATGCCAAGAGCAATGAGTCATTCTTGTGGAAGTCATATCACTGATTTTATGGTGGTTTCATGCATAGCAACTTAGGTTCATTCCTGGTTTTCAGACCTTTATCATGTCTTAAAACACTCACTTTGCTTACATCCCATGAGACTTTTATTCATTGATCCCTTTATTGTCATTTCAGAGCTTTATTGGTGTTCTTAGGCTAAGTGCTCTGTAAGGGGGCAACTTTTTAAGATAAGCTTTCAGCCAACACTCCCGAACCAGTTGGTTCAAGGTGCTAGGTGTTGAAGCACCCCTAAGGGCTTACAAGAGCTTATTCATCCAAGTAGATCCCTCACACAGGAACACCACAGACACATATCTTAAGATCAAAACCATTGGTGCCTAGCCTTATTGCTTACTCTTTTTCTTTTGTTTTTCCACTTTCATTATTCTTTTCTCTTTCTCTTATTAGGATCTTGTCATATGCTTAGTCTCATGAGTATATTCAAAGTAAAGCAAAGTATTCAGATAGTTGTCATCCCACCTTATGGTTGAACCAACTTAGCTAACTTATGATCATACCACAAACTCATGAATGTACTCCATAGTGTGAACTCCACTCTGGTCTTTTGAAACATAAACATTCTCTCTTCATTTGATTAAAAGGGACAAGCATACAAGTAAGTTAAGGAGGATGCAGTGACATAAAGACTAGCACACATAGACCTATTCAGAACTTAAAAGACAGAATTTAAAAAGGGTTCAACTACGAGTAACTACAAATCAAAAGTGCATTCGGACTTCCAACTTTCAACAATTCTGAGTACAATGGAATTAAGTAACAATACAACCTTCGGGTGATGATTTCTGGTTGCCTTCTCTCTTTGTCATCATCCTAGTTTTTGCTGCCTCGCTTTTTTGGGTGGAGGTGCACCATTTCCTCATAAGGTTCCTACAAGGTTACTGGAAGTTGTTTGTTCCCAAAGCACTTGAGATATAGTTAGCTTGCATGTATGCTGGTGCTTTTTGAACTCAATTTGGTGTGTGAACACCAAACTTAGTTCCTTGCCCAGTCCAAACATTGCACATATGCAGAGAATCCATATCTTGTTGTCAACAAAGCAATGATAACCTATAGTCTAACTACATCTAAGTGGTTTCTCTTGATTGGATGGAGCTAGCAATGTTCTTCTGGAGTGGAGTGTAATTCTAACCAATGTCCTTTGGTGGAACACCAAACTTAGAATTACACCATCACTCTTGGATTGTTCTGGTATGGAACACCAAACTTAGCTCCTTACAATACAGGGGAAACGACTTGTGATTTTTTTTTTATTGAAATAAAGATGAAAGTGAAACTACCTGAGGTTGGGTTGCCTCCCAACAGAGCGCTCTTTTATCGTCGCTAGCTCGACGAGTCCTTAATTACTTGAGATGGTACTTTACTCTGGGGTTTTCCCCCATGTTGCCCAGATAATGCTTGAGTCTTTGTCCATTCACTGTAAAAGTCCTCTCTGAACCTTCATCCGTGATTTTGATGTGGCCATATGGTGATACTTTCGTAACCATGAAAGGTCTGGACCACCTTGACTTGAGTTTTCCTGGGAACAGCCTTAATTTAGAATTGTAAAGGAGTACTCGCTACCCCTTTTCGAAACTCCTGGGCGCAAGATGCATGTCATGTTTTCTTTTTGCCTTTTCTTTGTACATCTTAGTGTTTTCATAGGCTTGTGACCTGAATTCCCCCATCTCTTGCAGCTGCAAGATCCTTTTTGCACCAGCAGCAATGCTGTCAAAATTTAGTATCTTGATAGCCCAGAGAGCTTTGTGTTCCAGCTCCAGTGGTAAATGACAAGCCTTCCCATAGACCAGTTGATATGGAGACATTCCAAGTGGAGTTTTGAATGCTGTTCTGTATACCCAAAGAGCATCATCCAGCTTCTTCGACCAATCCTTTCTAGATGCACCCACAGTCTTTTCCAGGATCCTCTTCAGCTCTCTGTTGGATATCTCAGTTTGCCCACTCGTTTGAGGGTGGTAAGGTGTGGCTACTTTGTGTTTTACCCCATATCGTAGGAGGAGAGCTTCTAGTGGTTTGTTACAAAAGTGGCTCCCTCCATCACTGATGAGGGCTCTTGGGACTCCAAACTGGCTAAAGATATTCTTCCTGAGGAAGTTCATGACTACCTTGTTATCATTAGTTAGGGTTGCAATAGCCTCTACCCACTTGGAAACATAATCCACTGCTACCAGGATGTACTTGTTTGCATATGAGGTTGGGAATGGTCCCATGAAATCTATTCCCCACACATCAAACAGTTCGAGTTCCAAGATGAAATTTTGTGGCATGGCGTTTCTTTTGGGCAGTTTTCCAGATCTTTGGCATTCATTACAGCTTTTTACTAGTTCCCTGGCATCCTTGAAAAGGGTGGGCCAAAAGAATCCGCTTTGTAACACCTTTGCTGCAGTTCTGTCCCCTCCAAAGTGCCCGCCATAACATGAACCGTGGCAATTCCACAGGACTTCTCTTCCTTCTTCTTCCGAAACACATCTTCTAAGGATTCCATCTGAACATTTCTTGAAGAGATATGGCTCGTCCCAGACAAAGTATTTTGCATCATTCATGAGCTTCCTTTTTTGATGTTTATTGATCCCTGGGGGTAATGCCCCAGTTGCCTTGAAATTTGCAATATCTGCAAACCATGGTGCTTTGTGAACTGTCATCAACTGCTCATCAGGGAAGAGCTCATTCACATTTGTATCATTTTTTCCACTTTGATCATGAGGGATTCTGGATAGGTGATCTGCCACCTTGTTCTCCACTCCTTTCTTGTCTCTAATTTCAATATCAAATTCCTACAACAGTAAGATCCACCTTATTAGTCTTGGCTTTGATTCTTGCTTGGCAAACAAATATTTAAGTGCTGTGTGATCTGTAAAGACAATCACTTTAGCACCAAAGAGGTATGATCTAAATTTGTCAAATGCAAAAACTATTGCTAGCAACTCCTTTTCAGTAGTGGTATAATTTCTTTGAGTTTCATTAAGGACTTTGCTAGAATAGTATATCACACGAACTAGGTTATCTTCCCTTTGTCCTAACACTGCCCCAACTGCAAAATCAGATGCATCACACATCAATTCAAATGGTAGGTTCCAATCAGGTGGGGAAATGATAGGAGCATAGGATAACCTCATTTTCAAATGTGCAAATGCTAGCATGCATATTTCATCAAAGATAAATGGTGTATCAAATACAAGGAAATTGCTTAAGGGCTCGGCTATCTTTGAAAAATCTTTAATGAACCTTCTGTAAAAACCAGCATGCCCTAAAAAACTCCTAATTGCCTTGACATCACTGGGTGGGGGTAGTTTTTCAATAATTTCTACTTTAGCTCTATCAACCTCAATGCCTTGGTGAGAGACCTTGTGACCAAGGACTATTCCTCCTGTCACCATGAAGTGGCATTTTTCCCAGTTCAAGACCAAATTGGTCTCTTGGCATCTTTTCAATACCAAGGCGAGGTGATGTAGGCAACTAGGAAAGGAATCTCCGAATACCGAGAAATCATCCATAAAAACTTCAATGAATTTTTCTATCATATCTGAAAAGATAGAAAGCATGCAGCGTTGGAAAGTTGCAGGTGCATTACATAGCCCAAATGGCATGCGCCTATAGGCAAACACTCCATACGGACAAGTAAATGAGGTTTTCTCTTGGTCTCTGGGATCAACCACTATTTGGTTATATCCTGAATAACCGTCGAGAAAATAATAATATGCGTGCCCTACAAGTCTTTCCAACATCTGATCCATGAATGGAAGGGGAAAATGGTCTTTTCGTGTAGCCTCATTGAGTTTTCTGTAGTCTATGCACATCCACCATCCTGTGATGGTCCTTGTAGGTATGAGCTCGTTCTTCTCATTGGTAACCACGGTGATTCCTCCCTTCTTGGGCACAACATGTATGGGGCTAACCCAAGGGCTGTCCGAAATTGGGTATATGACCCCTCCTTGCCATAGCTTCATAACCTCTTTCTATACCATTTCCTTCATGATTGGGTTCAGCCTTCTCTAGGATTGAATGGATGGCTTAGCATCATCTTCCAATAGTATTTTATGCATACATATGGCTGAACTGATTCCCTTCAAGTCAGCAAGGGTCCATCCAATGGCATCCTTATGCTCCCGCAGCACCTTGAGTAGCGCGTCCTCTTGATCTTGACTGAGGGATGAATTTATGATCACTGGGTAGTTTTCATTTTCTCCTAGATATGCATATTTGAGAGTGGGTGGCAGTGCTTTGAGTTCAAGTTTGGGTGCTTCTCACTTTTCGTTCCCTTCCTTTGGTGCATCTGGTATATGTATTTCTGCTGTGGCCACCTCTTCACTTGATTCAGATTCTTCCTCCACCAATCTCTCGTCCTCTTCAGGTTCTTCTTCGAAATTCTCCTGTACTTCATCCTCAAGTGCATCTAACCTCATGCATTCCCCCAATTGTCTGGTGGGTAACTCATGGGCTTGAACACATTGAATGTCATCTTTTCATTGTGTAATCTCAGGGTGAGGTCACCCTTCTGAACATCAATGACAGCTCCAGCAGTGGCCAAGAATGGCCTTCCCAAGATGATGGAGGTCTTAGCGTCCTCCTGCATGTCCAGCACCGCAAAATCTGCTGGAAATATGAAATCTCCCACTTTTACTAGCAAATCCTCCACTATCCCGAGAGGGAATTTGAACGATCGGTCTGCTAGTTGTAGGGCCATTCTTGTTGGTTTAGCCTCCTCAATTTTCATCTTTCTCATCATAGCTACTGACATCAAATTGATGCTGGCCCCTAAGTCACAAAGAGCCTTCTCTACTGTGATTTCTCCTATAATAGAAGGGATCTGAAAACTCCCAGGATCCTTCAGTTTCTGGGGTAGTTTATGCTGAATGATAGCACTGCACTCTTCAGTTAGTATCCCAGTCTCATTGTTCTTCCAGCTTCTCTTCTTAGTCATTAGCACCTTCAAAAACTTGGCGTAGAGTGGCATTTGTTCTATGGCTTCAGCAAAGGGTATGTTGATTTGTAGTTTCTTGAAGATTTCCAAAAATCTCAAGAAGTGGTTGTCATCTTCCCTTTTCTTCAATAGCTGGGGATATGGAGCTCTTGAGATGTTCAGTTGTGGTATCCCTTTTTCTTTCTGCAGACTTGGCGTGGGAGGTTGAACTCCATCTTGCTCTTCTCCCTTTTCATTTGAGCCTTATTCTTGTGGTTTTTGGGGACGTTCCTTCAGTTCCTTCCCACTCCTAAGTGTGATAGCTTGACACTCCTCTCTTTTGCTTGAATGGGCATCATATCAAATGTTGTGGTTAGGAAGCTGCTTAAACAGATAGCTGATTTGTGTCTCCAGTTTCTTGATGGCAGCATTTTGATTCTGCATGTTTGACTGCACTTCCTCTCTGAATGCTTTACTGTTTCGAATGTCTTTGCATACTCCTTCAATTAAGGTTTCGATCTTATAGAGCTTGTCATCAATTGATGGGTGATTTGGAGCAGATGTGCTGTTTTGGTTTTGATAAGCATGTGGGGAAGTGTTGTTGTGGGGGTGTTGAGATGTCCTCTGTGTGAATTGCTGGTGAGCTGCGTTGTTGTTAGAGTTGTAACGTCTCTGGTCTTGGTTTTGATCTTGCTCACTTCCCCACCCAAAGTTTGGGTGGTTTCTACATCCAGGGTTATAGCTCTTGGAGTATGGATCATAGTTTTTCCTTGGTGAATTCCCAATGTAGTTGGCTTGCTCCTAACTACCCTCTGCTTCTTCATTCACTCCTTCTTGGGTTGTTGATGAAGTGGAGATTGCTGCTACTTGGTTCATCTCCATCTTCTTGGTGAGGCCAGCCAGCTGCTGGGTAATGAGCTTGTTTTGGGCCAACAGAGCATCTACATTGTTTAGCTCCATTACTCCTCTTGTGTTCCCTCTTTCGGAAGCATAGAAGTAGTCGTTCTCTGCTACTGTTTCAATAACATCTATGGCTTCCTCAATAGTCTTCTTCTTGTTCAAAGATCCTCCGGATGAATGGTCTACGGCCTTCTTTGATTCATAAGAGAGCCCTTCATAGAAAATGTGCAGCTGCACCCATTCATTGAATATATCTGGTGGGCACCTCCTTGTTAGGTCTTTAAACTTCTCCCATGCTTCATATAGAGTCTCACTATCTTGTTGCCTGAAAGTTTGGACCTCAGCTCTTAGCCTATTGACTCGTTGAGGAGGGTAAAATCTTGCTAAGAATTTGTTCACCACGTCTTCCCAAGTTGTCAAGCTTTCCCTTGGGAAAGATTCCAGCCACTTGGCTGCTTTGTCCTTAAGTGAGAATGGAAACAAGAGCAGTCTATAGGTGTCAGGGTGAACACCATTAGACTTCACTGTGTCACATATTCTCAGGAAGGTGGTTAAATGTTGATTGGGGTCTTCTTGAACACCTCCTCCAAACGAACAGTTGTTCTGAACAAGGGTGATGAGCTGTGGTTTAAGTTCAAAGTTGTTGGCATGGATTGTTGGCTTTTGGATGCTACTTCCACAATTGCCTGGGTTTGGATTGATGTAAGAGCCCAAAACTCTTCTATCTTCCCCAGCATGATTTGCTCTACCTCCTCCCCCATGGTTGTGATCCTCTTCTTCATGATAGTTTTCCATGTTGTCTTCCATGTTTGTTTCAAAGAATTCCTCTTCTTCCTCAGCACCAACCACTTTCTTTCCTCTTGCCTCCCTCCTTAATCTAAGGAAGGTCCTCTTAGGTTCAGAATCGAAGGAAGTTGAAGCCCCGCTTCTTCTCCCTGTCATACAACCATCAAGTGCAAGCAAGAAAAGATAGGTGCAGAAAGTATTTGTATCAGAATTACTGTTAGTTGTGGGTGATGCAATATATCAAACAGTTAGTGGGTTAGCAAACAGAATTGAAAATAACAAAGAAAAACAAAAAAATAGAGGGGGAAGGGAAGAAGTTTAACTAAAATAGAAAGTAAATCACTCAAACAGAAAATGAAATTCACAAAATAAAAATGCTCAATCTAGTGATCTTCCAATTTAATCATTGTTGATGCACAATCAATCCCCGGCAACGGTGCCATAAACTTGATGCACGGAAAACTTGTCTCTCAACAAATCTCCCTTCGGCAAGTGTACCAAATTTGTCGTCAAGTAAAAAACTCACAATAGAGTGAGGTCGAATCCCACAGGGATTGATTGATCAAGCAACTTTAATCAGAAGAATGTTCTAGTTGAGCGAATCCAGAATTTGGGTTGAGAGTTGCAGAAAATAAAATGGCGGGAATGTAAATAACAGAGGACTGGAAGTAAATGACTGAAAATAAATTGCAGAATTGTAAATGGGAATGGGGGATTTGCTCATAAAAGTAAATGGCAGAAATTAAAGAGAATGGGTAAGATCAGAGATGGGGAGTTCATTGGGCATAGGAGATGTTGCAATTCTCCGGATCAAGTTCATTTTCATCTCTTCCTCAATCAATGCACTCATTGATCTCCTTGGCAATCTTAATTGATTGAATTACAATTTCTTGCAATTCAATCTCTCAAATATTGATCAATAGCCAATTCCTTGGTCAATTGCTCATGAGAAGAGATGAAGTATGGTCACTGATTATACCACATGCATTTCCCAAATCAAGTATTGAGAGGGTTATAGTCACATACCCATCCAAACCCAATTTGGTCCAGCATGAGAAAGCATTTCTAGCTTGATCTCTTCATTCCTCTTTCAAGGTTAAGAAGAGATCCAAGTTTGAATAGCTTCTTTTCCAAGATAACTACTCAATTGGATGAAGATCGAAAGCTTTCAAGTAAAATCAAGAGAAAAGATAAAAGAAGAATAATGAAAATTAGTATTGATCCATCAAATTACAACAGAGCTCCCTAACCCAATTGCAGAGAAAGTAAAATACAGAGAGTAGTTCTCTTTTTCCAACTTCCAGAACTCTCTAACAATTCAAAGCTACTCCTATATATACTACTTCTCTCAGCTTCTAGTTGGCTCTTCAAGTCTTGGGCCTTTGGATCTTGAGTTTGAAGCAGTTCTCTTCTTCATTTGGGCATGGCTTTACTTGCAGAGAGAAAATGTGAAGTGGGCAGAGACCTTAGCTCAGGACGTTAGTGGTGTTAATGTTTAGTGAAAATATAAGTTCGAGAACGTTAGTGACAATCAACTTTCTCACTAACGTTACTAAGTAAAAGCCACGTTAACTTCAACGTTAGTGGCATAAACGTTGCCACTAACGTTGCCTCTAAGTCCTTCGCACACGTTATTGAGACTTAACATTTCCAATAACTTTGAAAAGCCCCCTTTGTTCCCACGTTAGAGCCCACGTTAACTTAGTTAACGTGGCTCTTTAACGTGGGCTTGCCATCCTTCGAGAACGTTAGTGACACTCAACATTGTCACAAACGTTCCAAGGTGCCCCTATATCTCACGTTAGAGTCCACGTTAACTAGGTTAACGTGGCTTCTAACGTGGCCATGCTTAGCCATCCCCAACGTTAGTGACAATGTTAAGTGTCACTAACGTTGGCTCAACTTCCCTTCTCCACGTTAGAGTTCACGTTAACGTAGTTAACGTGACTCTTAACGTGGTCAATGATGGTTTTGAGAGCGTTATTAACAATCACTTTTCTCATTAACTTTGCAAGTTACCTCCCATTCCTTGCTTCCTTTGGTCCTGAAATCAAGCAATAGAGCGCATCAAAGTTCTAGTCCAAGTCATGGGCAATGCAACATACAATTTGTCACTAAACTTATGCAAAATCCTCATGAAATAATGTAAAATGCACAATGTATGCTTGAATTAAGGTGTAAGTGAATATATACCCAAAACTAGCTTATTTCCTAAGGAAATGCATGAAACTAACCTAAAACAGTAAAGAAAAGGTCAGTGAAACTGGCCAAGATGCCCTGGCATCAGTTCCTCTCAGAAGTGTACATGAATTGGTTGTTTGCAACCATTTCAATGCGTTTTTATGCCTCTTCAGGCGTTTTCTTCAAGTGGAGTGATCCACCAGCTGAATGATCCAAAGACATCTTGGATATCTCAGATAGATGGTGCACGAAATTGTGATATCCAGGCTCGAACAATCCCTGGCAACGTGAGCAACTTGGTACGCGTAATCGTGATTACACTTTAATTACGTAAAATTTATGGCTCTTTCTTTCCCTGGTGATGAGTATTTTGGAGGAAAAGTGAATTTCTCCCAAAACACATAAATCTAACCGGCAAGTGTACCGGGTCGCATCAAGTAATAAAAACTCATGGGAGTGAGGTCGATCCCACAGGGATTGAAGGATTGAGCAATTTTAGTTTAGTGGTTGATTTAGTCAAGCGAATTGAGTGTTGGTTGGGTGATTTGTGATTTGCAGAATGTAAATTGCATGAAAGTAAAGAGAGCAGGAAATTAACTCTTGATAGTGGACTTTCAGCTGATGATCCCGGGTTAGTTAACCCAAGTCACCAAGTGTTGAAGCACTCCAAAGAGCTTAATAATCCAAGCAGATCCTAATACAAAGACACCACAGGCATATATTCTAAGGTTCAAGCTATTGGTGTCCAGCTTTGTTTCTTTTTGTTTTTCTTTTGTTCTGCTATTTTTTGGCTATCTTTCTTCTTTCCTTCTTTTTGTTTTTCTTTCTAACCAAGGAATTTAATTCAATTGAGATTCATAGACAGTAGGCCACTCTTTACTTAGAAGGAGATATCATGGCTCTTTATTCATTAAAAGTGAGCTATTATACAATCACACACATACCACCACTTACTTTTATTCTACTTCTATCTAACAGAAACCATCTTGCTTCGCATTCAAACTGTTCTTTTATTGAATTAAAAGATGCAGGGGACAACACATGCTTCTTGTCAAGTGAAAGTAAACACACAAGCATACACATAGACTAGTTTACTTGTTCTAAGGGAAGTTTGAATCTGTTTTAACTAAATGAACACTTTATCAAGACATCAATCAAAAATATTTCCCAACAGTAAAGGTTAAGTATAGATACAACCTATTGGTTTGCATTTCTTTTGTTCTTCTTTCTGTTGTGCCCCTTTTTGAGTCTTTATGCATGGGACCTTCAATTGGTGGTTAACTTCCACTTAATTCCTTGCTACTTCTTCTGATTCAACAGGTTAGAAGGAGGAAAAAGGCCCCATGAAATCAATTCCCCATAGATCGAACAATTCTAATTCTAAGATAAAGTTTTGAGGCATCTCATTCCTTCTTGTTAATCCTCCTGCTTTCTGGCATTCATTACATTGGTGTACATATTCTCTGGCATCCTTGAAGAAAGTTGGCCAATAGAAGCCACTCTGCAGTATTTTTGCGGCTGTTTTTTCTGGGACAAAGTGTCCACCATAAGCTGAACCATGACAATGCCACAAGATGTCCCTCACTTCACTTTCAGGAATACACCTTTTGATCACTCCATCAGGGCATCTCTTGAATAAGAAGGGTTCATCCCATGAAAATTTCCTTGCTTCGTTGATCAACTTCTTCACTTGTTGCTTAGAGAATTCTTGCGGTATCTTCCTTCCCACTTTGTAATTTGCTATGTCAGCAAACCAAGGTGCTTGCTGGATCTGCAGAAGGTGCTCATCTGGGAAGCTTTCATTTATGGGCTGGAATGCTTTTTGACTTATTTCATGTGGTAGCCTTGACAGATGATCAGCGACCTGATTTTCAGTGCCCTTCCTATCTCTTATCTCAATGTCAAATTCTTGTAGGAGCAGTATCCACCTGATGAGTCTTAGTTTAGCATCCTGCTTTGACATCAAATACTTAAGTGCAGCATGATCAGTGTAAACCACAACTTTGGATCCTATCAGATATGATCTAAACTTATCAAATGCATAAACTACAGCTAGCAACTCTTTTTCTGTTGAGCTCCACACCTTAATCTATGGAGTGTAGAAACTCTACTGTTAAAAATACATAAGTGAAGGTCCAGGCATGGCCGAGATGGCCAGCCCCCTAAACGTGATCACAGGATCAGAATACAATCCAGGATCCAAAGATGAACAATGGATTAAAATTGAGACCAAAGATGGTCAAAAAGACTAGTAAAAGGTCCTATTTATAATAAACTAGTCACTAGGGTTTACATGACTAAGAAATTGATGCATAAATCCACTTTCTGGGCCCACTTGGTGTGTGTTTGGGCTGAGCTTGAGTGTTGCACATGCAGAGGCCATTTGTAGAGTTGAACGCCAGCTTTTGTGCCAGTTTGGGCGTTCAACTCTGGTTTTGGCTCCTTTTCTGGCGCTGGACGCCAGATTTGGGTAGAAAGCGCGTTGAACGCCAGTTTACGTTGTCTATTCTTGGCCAAAGTATGGACTATTATATATTGCTGGAAAGCCCTGGATGTCTACTTTCCAACGCAATTAGAAGCGCACCATTTTGAGTTCTGTAGCTCCAGAAAATCCATTTTGAGTGCAGGGAGGTCAGAATCCAACAGCATCAGCAGTCCTTCTTCAACCTCTGAATCTGATTTCTGCTCAAGTCCCTCAATTTCAGTCAGAAAATACCTGAAATCACAGAAAAACACACAAACTCATAGTAAAGTCCAGAAATGTGAATTTAACATAAAAAATAATGAAAACATCCCTAAAAGTAACTAGATTCTACTAAAAACATACTAAAAACAATGCCAAAAAGCGTATAAATTATCCGCTCATCAATAGACCATCGTAGAAGATTCCTAGGATAGACCATTCTGAGAGCATGTCAGGAGGACACCCCCTGATCAGTTGCTTGTATCTTTCCCAAGTTTTATAGAGGGATTCACCCTCTTTTTGTCTAAAGGTTTGAACTTCCACCCTGAGCTTGCTCATCTTTTGAGGTGGAAAGAACATGGCCAAAAAAGCATTGATCAACTTTCCTCAAGAGTCTAGGCTTTTCTTAGGTTGAGAATGCACCTATATCTTAGCTCTGTCTCTAACAGCAAAAGGGAAAAGTATAAGTCTGTAGACCTCAGGATCTGCTCTATTGGTCTTAACAGTATCACAGATTTGCAAGAATTTAGATAGGAACTGATGTGGATCTTCCAGTGGAAGTCCATGAAATTTACAATTCTGTTACAATAGAGAGACTAACTGAGGTTTAAGCTCAAAGTTATTTGCTCTAATGGAAGGTATGGAGATACTTCTTCCATAGAGGTCAGAAGTTGGTGCAATGAAATCACCAAGAACCTTTCTTGCATCTCCTCCATTATTCTGTTCCGCTGCCATATCTGTGTTTTCAGCTTCTTGTTCGAATAGCCATGTGAGGTTTCCTTCAGAATCTTTTGCTTTAACTTGTTGCAAATACTCCCTTAGAGTTCTCTCAGGTTCAAGATCAGGATAAAAGAGAGTTTCTTTATCTCTGTTCCTACTCATAAACAAGAAAAAGACAACAAGAAAGAAGAAGAATGGGAGATCTATGTTCAAGAACAGAGGACTCCCTATGAGATGTGAAAAAGAAAGAAGAATGAAGATGGAGAGAAGGGAAGAAGAATTCGAATAGAAGGGGTTAGAAAATTCGAAAATTAAGAAGTAAAAAGAGAAACTAGAATTAAAATATTTTTGTTTTTATTTTATTTATTAATTAAATTCAAAAATAAAAGTTAATTAACTAAAAAGATTTAAAAATTAAATAATGAATTTCGAAAAAGAAGAGAGAAAAATAGAAGGGAAGTTTTCGAAAATAAGAGACAGAAGAATTACTTACGAAGTTTTGAAAAATAAGAAAGTGAGAAAACAAGTAACTAATTAAGAAAGATTTGAAAACAAGATAAGATAAAAGATTTAAAAAAGATTCGATTTTGAAATTTGAAATTTGAAATTTGAATTGAAATTGAATTAAGATAAGATAAGATATTGAAAATTGAATTTTAAAATTTGAATTAAAAACAAGATAAGATAAAGATTTGAAAAAGATTTGATTTTTTTGAAAATATTTGATTTTGAAATTTAAAATTAAGATAAGATAAGATAATGATTTGAAATTTAATAAAAAGATAAGATAAGAAAAGATGAAGATTTGAAAAAGTTTTGAATTTTAAATTTTAAAACAAAGATAAGATAAGATAGAATCAAATTAAAAGAAATTAAAATTTGAAATTAAGATAAGATAAGATAATGATTTTGAAATTAAAATTTGAAATTTTTGTTGAAATTTTTCAAAAAATTTTGACATAAAGATAGAAAAGATATTTTTTTTATTTTTTGAATTAATAAAGAAAGACAAAAACAACCAAAAGACATCAAACTTAAAATTTTTAGATCTAAAACACTAAGTTTTCAAAAATTTAAAAAGAAAAACACCAAAAGACACCAAACTTAAAAATTTTAAGATCAAAACAAGAAAAGAAACTAGAACAACTTGAATACCAAGAAAGAACACAAAGAACAATTCGAAAATTCAAAGGAAACAAAGAACACACAAAGGACACCAAACTTAAAAACTTTGAAAATCAAAGACGCTAATTTCGAAAATTTTAAAGGAAAATAACCAAAAGACACCAAACTTAAGACTTTTGAATCAAAGATTCTAATTTTAGAAAAGGAAAAAAGTGAAACTTAAAGACTCAAGATGACTCAAAAAGACACCAAGCTTAAAGATTGACACAAGACTCAATTAACAGAAACTATTTAACAAGAACAAGAACAAAGACTCAAACAAAAAGATAAAGATCAAAAGGAAAAGCAAAGATTTTTGAAATTTTTTTTTGAAAAAAAAAATAAAAAACTCAAACAAAATTAAAAAGTACCTAATCTAATGACTAAAGATAATCCAGTAGTTTGTCAAATCCGAACAATCCTCGGCAACGGTGCCAAAAACTTGGTGCACAAAACTCGCTCTGCAGAATTCGCACAGATAGACCGGCAAGTATACCGGGTCGTCCAAGTAATACCTGAGGTGAGTCAGGGTCGATCCCACGAGGATTGTTGGTTTGAGCAAGCAGTGGACACCTTGCAGATCTTAGTTAAGCGGATAGAATATTATAAGTTGTCATGGAAAACGCATAAAATAAATAAAGATAGAAATACCAGATTGATTTGTGAAAACAATGATAGACGAACAGGTAAGGCTTCGGAGATGCTTTGTCTTTCTGGATTAACTTTTCTTACTGTCTATCTCAATGGCTTTCTGATTTATTCAATGGCAGCCGTAAGTGGTTAACTCATATCCTCTCATCAAGTTAAACTCTGCTACTGCAGCAATCCACCACGTTGAGATGGCTCATGTACTCTCATCAAGCCACCTCTTGGTTTCTCACTGTAGCAGAAGATGAAGCTATAAGCAATCCACTCCCCTTCGCGGTCCTACTCAAGGTGCCATAGACAAGGTAGATCATCCGGATCACAGAGGGTTGCTTCTCTGACTCTAGCCTTAGTGCCACAAAAACCTCACGCACCCGTACACAATGGGATTATATGTCAGATATCCAAAGTTGCTCAGATGCTCTATACGAATCCGCAATGCAAACTCTAGCTTTAGTTCAACACTATCCGGGTCAGGAATCGCACGAAACCCAAGTAGAACGAGGGTGATTGTCATGGGTCACCCTCAATTCATGAGATGAAGAACGAGAACGCATAAGAGAACAGAATCATAATTGTATTGAAACTAGAACAGTAATATTATTAATCCATGAAACTCAGCAGACCTGCTAACCCTAACTTAGGAGGTTAGTGACTCATATTGTACATAGTAGTGTTAAAAAATAATGGGGAGGAAGAAGATTGGCAGAACCTCTAAACAAGGGTGATCTTCTCCTATATATACTAATCTAATGACTAAGGATTACAGAAATATGATAGGATAAACTTAGGAGTGTGAAAATCCACTTCTGGGGTCCACTTGGTGAGTGTTTGGGCTGAGCTTGAGTGTCTTCCACGTGCTAATGTACCTTAGCGGCGTTGAACACTGGCTAGGGACCACCTTTTGGGCGTCGAATTCCAGTTGCTCCCCTATGGGTGCTCGACACCAGGAATGGGGCTGGTAGCTGGCATTGAACGCCAGGTTTGGGCCTTCAATTCAAAGAAAAGTATAAACTATTATATATTTTTGGAATGCCCTGGATGTTAGCTTTCCATAGCCATTGAGAGCGTGCTATTTGGACTTCTGTAGCTCCAGAAAAGCTCTTTTGAGTGCATGGAGGTCAGATCCTAACAGCATATGTAGTACTTTCTCTGTCTCTGAATTAGACTTCTGCTCAAGCTCCTCAATTTCAGCCAGAAAATACCTGAAATCACCATAAAACACGCAAACTCAAAGTAGAATCCAAAAATGTGAATTTTACACTAAAATCTATGAAAACATAATAAAACAAACAAAACTATATGAAAATGATGCCAAAAAGCGTATAAAATATCCGCTCATCAGTATTCAATGCCATTACTAGTGCTTCTTTTTGGGCATTGAACGCCCCTCTTACCTCCTTGTCTGGCGTTCAACGCCAGCTAGGGGTGTACTCCAGGGTGTTTTGCTTCCATCTCTTAATATCTCTCTTTCTGTTCTGGCTACTGCACATGATCATAAACTCTAGAAAGGAATTAATTCTGAAAATAACTTAATATAACTGGAATAGAAATAACTAAGGATTGGAATAATATAATTATGGTTGGGTTGCCTCCTTACAAGCGCTTCTTCAACGTCACTAGCTTGATGGTTAGCCCCTTTCTAGGGATGGATAGGGGCTCAGAACTTCGCCCCTTACAGTGAACTTCTTCCCTGTGCTCTCATGGATGAGCTCTATGTGTTCTAGAGGTAGAATCTTGTTCACAGTATGTGGAATCACTGGGTTGTTTGTGAAGACAATGCTCATGCCAGGTGAGAGGCCTTCAGTGGGGATTTTCTTATCCCTCTAGCCCTTAGGTACATTCTTCTTAGTACTCTTATCCTCAGTGCTTGTGGATGGTTTCACAATATCAGACTTAGATTTGGTGTCTAGAGGCTCTGTATACCTCTGCAATGGGAGAGAGGGTTTGAACACTAAGTGTTACACAGTTGTCTCTACTTTAGGCAAAGAGTTAGGTTTGGGCATCTTGAATAAGATGTGGTCCTCCTATAATTGCAGAACTAGCTCTCCCTTCGCCACATCAATTATGGCATTGGCTGTAGCTAGGAAAGGTCTTCTAAGGATGATGGATTCATCCCCATCCTCTCCAGTATCTAAGATTATAAAATCTCCAGGGATGTAAAAGTTTTCAACCTTTACTAAGACATCCTTTACCAGACCATATGTCGTTTTCAGTGACTTGTCTGCCATCTCCAAAGAGATCTTGGTAGCTTGCACCTCAAAGATTCCCAGCCTCTCCATTACAGTGAGAGGCATGTGGTTTATGCTTGACCCCAGGTCACATAAAGCCTTCTTAAAAGTAATTGTTCCTATGGTGCAAGGAATTAGGAAGCGTCTGGGATCCAACAGCTTCTGAGGTAGTTTCTTCTGAACAAAGGCATGGAGTTCCTTAAGGAGAACTGGAGGTTCTTCCTCCACTGTCTCTGTTACAAATAATTTGGCATTCAGCTTCATCAGAATTTCTAGGTACCGAGCAACTTGCTCTTCCCTAGTTTCTTCTTTCTCATCAGAGGAGGAGTATTCTTCAGATTTTATAATATGCAACTAGGCATTTAAGGGAACCTCTATGGTCTCCTCATGAGTTCTGGTTTCTTTCAGTTCTGCAACAAGGGGATCCTTAATGGGAATTGGACGCCCAACTACTCCTATTGTGGCATTCAACGCCAGGAGTTGTCCCTCTTTGGGCATTGAACGCCTAGCCTCTACTCCATTACTAGCATTCAACGCCAATAACTGCTCCTCCTTGGGCATTGAACGCCCAGCTACTCCCTTACTGGTGTTCAACGCCAGCTCATCCTCTTTAGTTTCGGCCTCAACTTCTACAGTGATGGCCTTGCACTTTTCTCTTGGGTTTACTTCAGTT
>NC_029789.2:101082779-101130822 GCF_000816755.2 Arachis ipaensis | reverse complement strand
AGAGTGTTAGGAGGGGTCTCAGGGATTCTCTTACTCAGCTGACTAATCTGTACCTCCAAATTTCTAATGGAGGATCTTGTTTCAGCAATGAAACTATGAGTGGTCTGAGAGAGATTGGAGACTATAGTGGCTAAGTTAGAGAGGTTCTGCTTAGAAATCTCCATTTGTTGGTGAGAAGGTAGGAATGGTCTGTTATTAGACCTATTTTGGTTTCTTGCACCTTGGTTGTTATTGAAGCCTTGTTGAGGCTCCTGTTGTTCCCTCCATAAGATGTTAGGATGATTCCTCCATAATGGGTTGTAGGTGTTTCCATAAGACTCCTTATTGGGATTTCCCAAATAGTTAACCTCATCAATCATGGGTTGATCTGCATCATATGCATCACCTTCATAGGAGGCTTCTTGAGTGCTGTCAGCTGCAGTTTGTAATCCAGTCAGATGCTGAGAGATCATATTGACCTGTTGGGTCAAGATCTTATTCTGAGCCAATGGCATTTAGGGTGTCAACCTCCAGGACTCCTCTCTTCTGAGCTACCCCATTGCTTACAGGGTTCCTCTCAGAAATGTTTGTGAATTGGTTGTTAGCAACCATGTCAATGAGTTCTTGTGCCACCTCAGGCATTTTCTTCAAGTGGAGTGAACCACCAGCAGAATGTTCCAGTGCCATCTTGGACATCTCACAAAGACTATCATAGAAGATATGTAGCATGGTCCAGTCTGAAATCATGTTAGGAGGGCACCTTCTGATCATTTGCTTGTACCTCTCCTATGCTTCATAGAGGGATTCACCCTCTTTCTGCTCGAAGGTTTGAACTTCCACCCTAAGCTTGTTCTGCTTTTGAGGTGGAAAGAACTTAGTCAAGAATGCATTGACCACTTTCTCCCAAGAGTCTAGGCTTTCCTTAGGCTGAGAGTCCAGCCATAACCTAGCTCTGTCCCTTACAACAAAGGAAAAAAGCATAAGCTTGTAAATCTCTGGATCCACTCCATTAATCTTGACAGTATCACAGATCTGCAAGAAATTAGAGATGAATCTGTTGGGATCTTCTTATGGAAGTCCATGAAACTAGCAGTTCTGTTGAACTAAAGTGACCAGTTGAGGCTTCAGCTCAAAGTTATTTGTACCAATGGTAGGTATAGAGATGCTTCCTCCATAGAAGTTAGAAGTGGGTGCAGTAAAATCACCTAGGACCTTCCTTGCGTCTCTTCTACCATTAGGATTGGCTGCCATATTTGTATTTTCAGCTTCTTGTTTGAAAAGCTCTGTGAGGTTTCCTCCGGAGTGTTATGCTCTAGCTTGTTGTAAATGCCTCCTTAGAGTCCTCTCAGGTTTAGGATTAGGATCAAAGAGAGGTTCTTTATCCCTGTTCCTACTCATAAACAAGAAGGAAGAATGCAAGAAGAAAAGAAGAAAAGGATTCTATATGTCACAGTATAGAGGTCCTTTAAGAGAGTTAAATAGGGGGAAAAGAAAAGAAAGATATCTTTTAAATTAAAAGAGTTTTCAAAAAATAAATAGAAAAAGAAAAAGAAGAGTTTTGAAAAATAGAAGAGAGAGAAAGAGGTAAGAATTTTCGATAAAGGAGCGAGAGAAATAAGTAGAAAGTTTTCGAAAATAGAAGAGAGAAAGAAGAATCTGAGAGATACCAGACTTTCAAAATTAAAATAAGATAAAATAGGTAACTACCCAACTAAGAAGAATTGAAAACACATTAAAAGATTTGATTTTGAAATTTAATTTAAAAAGAAAGTAAAAACTTGAAATTTAAAAGTTTTAAAATTAAAAAGAAGATAAGATAAGAAGGACTTAAAGCAAGAAGATTTGATAAAGAGTTGAAAAAGATTTGCAAAGATAAGATTTGAAATTTGATTTTTGAAAAAGATTTAATTTTGAAATTTGAAATTTGAATTTTAAATTTTGAATTTCGAAATTGAATTTTAAAATTTAAATTTGAAGTAAGATAAGATAGTATTTTTGAAAATTAAAGAAAGATAAAAAGATAAAGATTTGAAAAATATTTGAAAAGATAAGATTAAAAATTCAAAATTTAAACTTTACTAACAAGAAAACACCAAACTTAAAATTTTTAAATCAAGCTAGGAAAAGTTAGTCAAGATTTTCGAAAAATTAAAGAAAGATAAAAGAAATTTTTTTATTTTCAAATTTTAAGGAAATAGAAAAACAACTAAGAGACACCAAACTTAAAAATTTAAGATCCAAGGACACCAATTTTCGAAAATTTCAAAGAAAAACACCAAAAGACACCAAACTTAAAATTTTTGAAATCAAACAAGAAAAATCACCAAGAACAATTCAAACACAATAAAGAACACTCAAGAACAATTTTCAAAATTTTTAAGAAAACAAGGGGGACACCAAACTTAAAAACTGACACAAGACTTAAACAAAAGACAAATATCACTAAAGAAGAGAAAAGGTTTCGAAAAATTTTTGCAAAAGAAAAGAAAAGACACAATTAAAAGAGTAACTAAACCTTAAAGAATACCTAATCAAAGCAACAAGATAGTCCGGTAGTTTGTCAATCTCAGAATAAGCCCCGGCAACGGTGCCAAAAACATGGTGCGCAAAATTGAACTCTGTACAACTGAACTGGCAAGTGCACCGAGTCGTCCAAGTAATACCTCAGTTGAGTGAGGGTCGAATCCCACGGAGATTGTCGGATTGAGCGAGCAATGGCTATCTTATAGATCTTAGTCAGGCGATTACGGAAGATGATTATTTGTTTGAAAGCATAGACGAAACAGTAAGAACGAAATACCAGATTAGTGTGAAAGCAGTGATGGATATTTCGTTAAGGCTTTGGAGATGCGTGTTCTTTCCGGATTAACTTTTATTACTGTCTACTTCAACAACGAATGACTCATTCAATGGCAGCCGTAATTGACTAACTCATGTTGCATCCTCATCAAGTTAGTCTCTTCTAAACCATAGCAGTCCACCATATCCGAGAAACTCATGTAGCATCCTCATCAAGTTAACTCATGGCTTCCTACTATAGTCGAAGGTGAAGACCTAAGCAATCCACTCCCATTTGTGATCCTACTCAAAATGCCCCAGACAAGGTCAGATCTTCCAGATTAGGGAACGCTGCTTCTCATACTCTAGCCTTAATGCCACAAAAACCTTAGTAACCCATGGTCAACGGGATTATATGTCACATATCCAAAGTCACTCAGGCACACTCTTGGAATCTGCAGTGCATTTTCTAGCTGTGGTTCAATACTATCCGGGTCAGGACTCACACGGAATCCATGTAGAACAAGGATGATTGTCATAGGTCATCCTCAATTCATGAGATGAAGAACGAAAATGCACAAGAGAATGGAATCAAACGTGTATTAAAATAGAACAGTAATATTATTAATCCATGAGAATCAGCAGAGCTCTTAACCCTAACTTAGGAGGCTTAGTTGCTCATGCTTTACAGAAAGTAATGTAAAATGTGAAGAGGTAAAGATGAGGACGAAGATCCTAAACATGGGTGATGTTCTCCTTTAAATACTAATCTAATAGCTAAGAAGTACAAAAAGTATGACAGACTAGACTAGAGGTGTAAAAATCTATCCTAGGCCCACTTTTGTTGAGTACTTGGGCTGAGCTTGGCATCCAACTTGAGGAATAGGCGTTGAACGCCCATTAGGGGGTGATTGGCACTACCTTACTTCTTTGTGGGAATTGAATGCCCCAAAAGGGGTGGTTCTTGGGCGTTCAACGCTGGCTTGTCTCCTTGGGGCGTTGAACGCCAGCCAAGGGGTAGCTCCTTGGCGTTCAACTCCCAGTATGGGCAGGCTCCTTCGAAGAAAAGTATAAACCATTATATGTTGCTGGAAAGCTTTAGAAGTTAACTTTCCAATTCCGTTAAGAATGTGTCATTTGGACCTCTGTAGCTGCATAAATGCTTGTTTGAGTGAACGGAGGTCAGAATCTGACAGCATCTGCTACGCTTTCCTTGCCTCTGAATCAGACTTTGCCAAAGCTCCTTAATTTCATCCAGAAATGACCTAAAATCACCATAAAATACAACTCAAAATAGAATCCAAAAATGTAAATTTTGCACTAAAACCTATAAAAACATAATAAAACTTAAACAAAACATAACTAAAACAATATGAAAATGATGCCAAAAAGCGTATAAAATATCCGCTCATCAATATGCATGATTGAATTGGATGCAAATTTTGGTTTGATTGCTTATTATGGCTATTGCTATGAAAATTTGGGCCGGAGGCTATGATTGGGTGAGGTACACCCTTTTGGTAAGTTATAAGCCTCAATTGAGGTATTGAAAAGGTTAATTATATTGTAGGGTATTTTGGGCCAGAGGTTGTGATTGGATGAAAACTTGGTAAGTATGGTGGAATTGATTAATGTTTGTTGACTGATAGGTGATTTTACAATGTTCGCAAAACTACCGGAAAGTGCACTAGATCACATCAAGTAATACTACAGTGAGTGGGTTATCGTTCCCACAAAAATTAAGGAATTAAACAAGCAATGATTTATTGAGTATTCTAGTTAGACAATTCATAATTTGATGATGAAAAATTGATAATAGAAACATGTAATTTAAATGACTTGAGTAAGAAGTAAAATAAAGCAATAAATGACTTGCAAGTAAATAACAAAAATGTAAATTGCTGGAACTTTAAAGTGCAAGAATAGTGAATTGCAAGAATGTAAAGAGATCAACAGAAATGAATTAAAGCAATTCTAAAGTAAGGGAAGAAGAGAATAATGGGGGAAGATCATTGGGGTTCAGAGATATTGAATTCCATGGATTAAATAGTGTTCATTTCAACTTTAATTATGCAATCATTGATCTCTTGGCAAATCATAAGTGATTGAATTCTAATTTCTTGGTAATTCAATCTCTCTTGACTTGATCAATTGACAATTCCTTGATCTAATTGATCATGAGAAGAGATGAAGCATGTTCTATGATTTAGAGCTATACAATCTCATGAATCTAGATGTTAGTTGATTATATGTTACGTTATCAATCCAAATCCAAAAGCACAAGAATTGAGAGAAAGAGCTTCAAGCTTAGTTTCATGAATCTACTTTTCCAAGTGATCATAAAACCCAATTTAGATTTAAACTTTTTTCTAAGAGATTCAAATCTTTGGAATGAAGAACGACGACTCTTTCACATTTGATCCATTAAATTCAATAAAGCTGTTTTTCCCAATTAAAAGGGAATTAGCTACTCATGGCAAAAATGTGAAAGAAGTAAGAATGAAGAAGAAGTGAATAGAAGTGGAAGGAGAATTCCCCTCATATGAGGCTCTCTCATCCTCTATTTATAGCCTATTCTAAAATATAATTTCAAATGAAATTCAAATTACAAGAAAATGCAAATTCAAACTAACTATTACTAGAGATCTTCCTTGGTTCAATTAAGTCAAGAGCCTTGTCGATTGTTATGATGGTTGTGTGCTTCATTAAGTGGGCTTGAGGAAAAATTGTTTGTCATCAAATTAAGCACCTAATCTAGCGTGCAATACACTTTACTCAGGATAAAAATAAAGTTGAGAAACATGGCCCAAGGAAGTTGACTTAAGGTTGTATTGGAGATGCTTTGCATGGATTAAGTGACACAATTTCAAGCCTTGTTGAAAATTCATCGAAGGCGTCTATAGGGGGAGCGCTTCACATTCTCGACCAACGGTGGTGTTAGAATTGCCAATCTTGGCACCAAATTTAGCTTCCTGGGTATGGTAATTCATGGCGTTGGAGATGCCTTCTTGAGGGTGCAAAAGTGATGTCTAAGACACCTTTGTATTGCTCCAAATTGAGGCTTCATGGTGTGGCATTGGGGATGCCCAACTTGGTGGAAGGAAGGGGCGTTGGAGGCGCCATATGGTTGATGAAGAAGATGGAGTTGGAGGTGCCACAAGGTTGGTAAGGATGATGGCATTGGAGACTTGGCTCAACAAGGAGTGGAAGATGCCTTTGCTTCTCCAAAATGATGCTTTTAGGGGTGTATTGAAGAATGGCATTGGAGACTTGGCAAATAGAATCATTGGAGATATAACACCCTACCACACAGAGCTTTATGCCTAGGACGTAATTCAAAGGTGGTGAGATACTACGATCTCTAAAAGTAAAATATGTATATATATGAAAGGAAGTTTAACTAGGAGCCTTGATAAGAAAAGTTAAACGAAACACCAACAAAAAAGCGCATACTCTCGGTCGGATCAACACAGAAAGGTAGATAAGATTAAAAGGAAAGGATAATATTTATACAAGATTAGAGTTCCGAAGATATAAGTAACAAGCTCCAGGCTTGGCTTGTGAAGCTAAGGCCGGCCGGAGTATATTTACACATATATACAACACAGGATATCCCAAAACAGAAAACCCACAACCTGTTTCTCCAAGTCACCTCTAAGAGAGACAAACATAAAATATATACCGAGGAGAAATCTATATATATATACATAAAATACAAACAATAAGTCCCAGAATAGATCTTCTCTTAAAAAAGTCTCCAGAAGGCTCATCGAGTTGCCTCTCGACCTGCATCTGAAAACAACAGAATATGTATGGAATGAGAATTGGGGGTTCTCACATGGTAAAGGTTCCTGCATAGTTAATATAAAAGGTCCCAAGAAATCCAGAGGCAATCCTATAACTTCGACTCTCAAATTTAAACTTATGAAAGAATTCTAAACCAGAAATTAGATAAGTTATCTAAGGTGTTCAAGTTCTAAATCTATCTTTAACCTAACATTTCACTTTCTGTCTCCTCCAAACCTCCTAATCACTAGTGGACTACCCTCAGTGTCACCTTTGTCAGCATGATGATGCCAGGGCATCATAGCCTATTTTTCTATACTTTTTTACTAGATTTTGGTTTAGTTTTCATACAAATTTTATTGATAAAGGAGCAAAAGCATGAATAATTTCTGCATAAAACAAAATCTCAAGCATAGGTGAATTTTAGTTAATATACAGGGTAAATATGATGAAATAGATCACACTAAGTGAAGTTATGATTTTGAGCATTATTAGCACACTTAGCATAGTAAAGATTATCTTGTATGTTACTTTGATACACTTATTTGTTTGATGATAGGTAAAAGAGAAGCAGAAAAGGGGGGCAAGAAAGAAGCAAGAAAGCAAGGTTGAGCCCAAAGTTGGACCTCAAACGCTACCCAAAACGTTGGCCAAGAAAGGTGCAAAGTTGGAGCCAAAGTTGGACGTTGTTTTCAATGCTGGTGTGCTAACGTTTGGGGTCAAACACTGGGTCCAACTTTGGGTTAAACGTTGAAGTGAGCCTGGGAGCATTTCTCAATGTCTGTGACACCAAAAATGGCCCCAATAAATGCCAATTACACCCCTGGATCATGCAAGCAAGCTGAGCCCATCAACATCACTCAATCCAAGGCACAAGAAGCATCTAGATTAGGAATTTTAATTCAATTGTAATTTGCTCTTTCATTTTAGTTTGTAAGCCTATATATAAGCAATAGTTAGATTGGAGAAATCATTCTAGATTGGAGGGGAGTCCAGAATCATGCATTCACATCCCCTGACACACACCATTCATACACTCTTTTTCCGTTTCTTTTCTTTTCTTCCTTAGGAATAGTTCCATTTCCATTTTGTAATTCTCAGTTATGAATTTTGAAATTTCAATTCCTGTTTTGAATTCTAATTCTTCTTCTTTAATTTTTTGCATTTTCTTTCTTCTCTGTTTAAGTAGAGCAATGAACTAAACTAACTCTTTTCGTTGGGTTAGAGAGCTCTATTGTTATTTGATGGATTAATTGTAATTCTCATTCTTCTTCTTCTGTCTTTTCTCTTGATCTTACTAGAAAGCTTTCGGTCTTCATCCAATTGAACAATTGTCTCGACGGAGAAATTGTTCATAATTGGGTTTCCTCTGATTCTTGAGAGAGGGATGAGGAGATGATGCTAGAAAGACTTTCTCACGTTGGATTAGGTTGGGGGTTGGATGGATATTGTGACATTTAATCCTACCAATACTTTGATCTATGAATGTGTGTAGTATAATCAGTGACCAAACTTCATCTCTTCCCATGAGCAATTAAATCAAGACATTGGGCAATTGTTCAAAGTTAGAGAGATTGGTGAGCCAAGACATTGGAACTCATAGGATCGACCCTTACTCACGTAAGGTTTATTACTTGGACGACCCAGTGCACTTGTTGGTTAGTTGTGCGGAGTTGTGAAAAAGAGTTGAGATTACGATCGTGCGTACCAAGTTGTTGGCGCCGTTGAGATCACAATTTCATGCACCAAGTTTTTGGCGTCGTTGCCGGGGACTGTTCGAGTTTGGACAACTGACGGTTCATCTTGTTGCTCAGATTAGGTAATTTTATTTTATTTTTAAGCTTTTTATTTTCGAAAAATTACAAAAAAAAAGTTAATAAAATCATAAAACCAAAAATAATTTTGTGTTTCTTGTTTGAGTCTAGTGTCAATTTTTAAGTTTGGTGTCAATTGCATCTTTTTAATTTTTCTTTAAATTTTTGAAGAACACCTGCATGAAACTGTTCTTCATAATCTTCAAGTTGTTCTTGATAATCTTCTTTGTTTGATCTTTGCATTTTCATGTTTTGTGTCTTTTCTTGTTTTTCATATGCATTTTCAATTTGTTAGTGTCTAAACATTGAAAATTTCTAAGTTTGGTGTCTTGCATGTATGTCTTTTCTTAAAAATTTTCAAAAATAAGTTCTTGGTATTCATCTTGACATTCAAAGTGTTCTTGGTGTTCATCTTAACGTTCAAAGTGTTCTTTCATGCATCATGTGTTTTGATCTTAAATTCTCATATTTTGCATCATTTTTATGTTTTTCTCTTTCTTCTTTAAAAATTCAAAAATAAAAAACATATATTTTCTTATTTCACTCATAAATTTTGAAAATTTGAATTGATTTAGTCATAAATTTTTTTAAAATTTAATTTTTTCTTATGAATCAAGTCAAAATTTTCAATTTAAAATTCCTATCTTTTCAAAACTTTTTCAAAAATCAAAACTTTTTCATTTTTTCTTTCATATTTTCAAAAATTTCAAATTGATTTTTAAAATCTTTTTCTTATTTTTGTTTCATATCTTCGGATTTAGTGCTAGCATTCAATTTTTAGATTCAAAAATTTCAAGTTGTTACTTGCCTTTTAAGAAAAGTTTCAATCTTTAAATTTTAAAATCATATCTTTTAGTTTCTTGTTAGTCAAGTAATCAACTTTAATTTCAAAATGAAATCTTTTCAAATTTCTTTTTCAAATCTTTTTCAAAATAAATTCCAATCATATCTTTTTCAAACAAATCTCTTTCAATCATATGTTTTTCAAAACTTAATTTCAAAATCTTTTCAAAATTGATTTTCAAATCTTTTTTAATTAACTATTTTTCTCTCTCTAATTTTTGAAAATTCCCCACCACTTTTTCAAAATTCTTCTTAATTAACTAATTGTTTTAAACTTTAATTTAGTTTTATTTCTCTTTTTAAATTTCGAATTATAATTAATATTTAAAATAAAAACAAAAATATTTTTATTTAATTTTTTTTAATTTCTGAATTCTTCCCCCTCTCATCTCTTTCTATTTATTTATTTATCTACTAACACTTCTCTTCTACTCATAATTCGAACCCCCTCTTCTTCTCTGTGTTCGAATTTTTCTCTTCTCCTTCTATTCTTCTCTTCTTCTACTTGCATAAGGGAATCTCTATACCGTGACATAGAGGATTCCATATTTTCTTTGTTCTCTTCTTTTTCATATGAGCAGGAACAAGGATAAAGACATTCTTATTGAAGCTGATCCTGAACCTGAAAGGACTCTTAAGAGGAAACTAAGAGAGGCTAAAGCACAACCCTATAGAGAGGACCTAACAGAAATTTTCGAAAAAGAAGGAGACATGGCCGAACCCAATAACAATGCCAACAATGCAAGAAAGATGCTTGGTGACTTTATTGCACCCTCTTCTAACTTCTATGGAAGAAGCATCTCAATTCCTGCCATTGGAGCAAACAAATTTAAGCTTAAGCCTCAATTAGTTTCTCTAATGCAACAGAATTGTAAGTTTCATGGACTTTCATTGGAAGATCCTCATCAGTTCTTAGCTGAATTCTTGCAAATCTATGACACTATCAAGACCAATGGAGTTGATCCCGAGGTCTATAGGCTTATGCTTTTTCCTTTTTCTGTAAGAGACAGAGCTAGAACATGGTTGGATTCACAACCTAAGGAAAGCCTGAACTCTTGGGAAAAGCTGGTTAGTACTTTCCTGGCCAAATTCTTTCCACCTCAAAAGATGAGCAAGCTTAGAGTGGAAATCCAAACCTTCAGACAGAAGGAAGGTGAGTCCCTCTATGAAGCTTGGGAAAGATATAAGCAATTGATCAAAAGGTGTCCTATTGACATGCTTCCAGAATGGAGCATCATATGTATATTCTATGATGGTCTGTCTGAGTTGTCAAAAATGTCATTGGACCATTCTGCAGGAGGATCTCTTCATCTGAAAACCCCTGCAGAAGCTCAGGAACTCATTGAAATGGTTGCAAATAACAATTCATGTACACCTCTGAGAGGAATCCTGTGAACAATGGGACGCCTCAGAAAAAGGGAGTTATTGAAATTGAGACTCTAAATGCCATATTGGCTCAAAACAAAATATTGACTCAACAAGTCAATATAATTTCTCAGAGTCTGAATGGATTGCAAGCTGCATCCAACAGTACTAAAGAAGCATCTTTTGAAGAAGAAGCTTATGATCCTGAAAACCCTGCAATGGCAGAGGTGAATAACATGGGAGAACCCTATGGAAACACCTATAATCCTTCATGGAGAAATCATCCAACTTTCTCATGGAAGGACCAACAGAAGCCTCAACAAGGCTTCAACAATAATGGTGGAAGAAACAGGTTTAGCAATAGCACGCCTTTTCCATCATCTTCTCAGCAACAGACAGAGAATTCTGAACAGAGCCATTCTGGCCTGGCAACCATAGTCTCTGATCTATCCAAGACCACACTAAGTTTCATGAATGAAACAAGGTCCTCCATTAGAAATTTGGAGACACAGGTGGGTCAGCTGAGTAAGAAGATTACTGAAACTCCTCCCAGTACTTTCCCAAGCAATACAGAAGAAAATCCCAAGAGAGAGTGCAAGGCCATAACCATGACCAACATGGCCGAACCTGGAGAGAGTGAGGAGGATGTGAGTCCTAGTGAGAAAAGCCTCATGGGACATCCTCTGGACAGAAAGGGGTTTCCCTTTGAGGAACCAAAGGAATCTGAGGCTCATATAGAGACCATAGAGATTCCATTGAACTTTCTTCTGCCATTGATGAGCTCTGATGAGTATTCTTCCTCTGAAGAGGATGAAGACATCACTGAAGAGCAAGTTGCTAAGTATCTAGGAGCAATCATGAAGCTGAATACCAAGTAATTTGGTAATGAGACTTGGGAGGATGAACCCCCCTTGCTCACCAATGAACTGAATGCATTAATGAGGCAAACATTACCTCAGAAGAAACCAGATCCCGAAAAATTCTTCATACATTGTACCATAGGCACCATGACCTTTGGGAAGGCTCTGTCTGACCTGGGGTCAGGGATAAACCTCATGCCACTCTCTGTAATGGAGAAACTAGAAATCTTTGAGGTACAAGCTGTAAGAATCTCACTAGAGATGGCAGACAAATCAATAAAATAGGCTTATGGACTAGTAGAGGACGTGCTAGTGAAGGTTGAAGGCCTTTACATCCCTGCTGATTTCATAATCTTAGACACTGGAAAGGATGAGGATGAATCCATCATCCTTGGCAGACCCTTCCTAGCCACAGCAAAAGCTATGATTGATGTTGACAGAGGAGAGTTGGTCCTTCAGTTGAATGAGGACTACCTTGTATTCAAGACTCAAGGTTCTCCTTCTGTAACCATGGAGAGGAAGCATGAAAAGCTTCTCTCAATACAGAGTCAAACAAAACCCCCACATTCAAACTCTAAGTTTGGTGTTGGGAGGCCACAACCAAACTCTAAGTTTGGTGTTGAGAGGCCCCAACCTTGCTCTGATTATCTGTCAGGCTCCATGAGAGCTCACTGTCAAGCTATTAACATTAAAGAAGTGCTTATTGGGAGGCAACCCAATGTTATTTAATTATATCTATTTATTTTCCATTATTATTTTATGTTTTTTTTAGGTTGATGATCATGTGAAGTCACAAAAATAACTGAAAAATCAAAAACAGAATAAAAAATAGCATTAAAAATAGCTCACCCTAGAGGAAGAGCTTACTAGCATTTAAACGCCAGTAAGAAGCATCAGACTGGCGTTTAACGCCAGAAAGAAGCATCAAGCTAGCCTTAAACGCCAGAAACAAGCTACAGTTTAGCGTTTAACGCCAGAAACAAGCACCAACTTGGTGTTAAATGCCAATAAAGGGAGAAAAGCTGGCGTTAAACGCCAGAAACAAGCAGCAACCTGGTGTTTAACGCCAGAAGTGCACTCTAAGGGCGTTTTACACGCCTAAATGGAGCAGGGATGATAAGTCCTTGACCCCTCAGGATCTGTGGACCCCACAGGTTCCCCACCTACCCCACCTCTTCTTCTCTCCTCTTCACACCTTTTCATAACACTCTTCCCCAAATACCCTTAACCAATCACATCCATCTACTCTTCGCCAAAAACCCCACCTACCTCCTACTTCAAAATCCTTTCCCTCCCAAACCCAACCCTAATACACGAAACCTAACCCTCCCCCACCCCTATATAAACCCCTCACCACTCCTTCATTTTCACATATTACAACCACTACTTCTACCCCTTGGCCAAACTACATCTCCCTCCATCTCCTCCATTTTCTTCTTCTTCTACTACTTTCTTTCTTTTTTTGCTCGAGGACGAGAAAAAATTTTAAGTTTGGTGTGGTAAAAGCATTACTTTTTGTTTTTTCATAACCATTAATGGCACCTAAGGCCAGAGAAACCTCAAGAAAGAGGAAAGGGAAGGCATTTGCTTCCACCTCTGAGTCATGGAAGATGGAGAGATCATCTCAGAGGTCCATCAAGACCACTTCTATGAAGTTGTGGCCAAGAAGAAGGTGATCCCTGAGGTCCCTTTTAAGCTCAAAAAGGGAAAATATCCGGAGATCCGACAAGAGATTAGAAGAAGAGGATGGGAAGTTCTCTCCAATCCTATTCAACAAGTCGGAATCGTAATGGTTCAAGAGTTCTATGCAAACGCATGGATCACTAGAAACCATGATCAAAGTATGAACCCAAATCCAAAGAATTGGCTTACAATGGTTTGGGGGAAATACTTAGATTTCAGTCCAAAAAATGTAAGGTTGGCATTCAACTTGCCAATGATGCAAGAAAATGCACGCCCCTACACTAGAAGGGTCAACTTTGATCAAAGGTTGGAACAAGTCCTCATGGACATATGTGTGGAAGGAGCTCAATGGAAAATTGACTCAAGAGGCAAACCGGTTCAATTGAGAAGGCATGACCATAAGCCTATGGCTAGAGGATGGTTGGAGTTCATCCAACGCTCTATCATTCCTACTAGCAACTATTCCGAAGTAACTGCGGATCGGGCCATCATGATCCATAGTATCATGATTGGGGAGGAAGTGGAAGTTTATGAGATTATACCTCAAGAACTCTACAAGGTGGCTAACAAGTCCTCCACTTTAGCAAGGTTAGCCTTTCCTCACCTCATTTGTCACCTTTGCAATTCGGCTGGGATTGTCATAGAGGGAGACATTCTCATTGAAGAGGACAAGCCCATCACTAAAAAGAGGATGAAGCAAACAAGAGAGCCCACTCATGGACCTCAACAAGGGCATGAGAAAATTCTTCATCATGAAATCCCTGAGATACCTCAAGGGATGCACTTTCCTCCACAAAACTATTGGGAGCAAATTAACACCTCCCTAGGAGAATTAAGTTCCAACATGGGACAACTAAGGGTGGAGCACCAAGAGCATTCCATCCTTCTCCATGAAATTAAAGAAGATCAAAGAGCTATGAGGAAGGAGCAACAAAGGCAAGGAAGAGACATAGAGGAGCTCAAGAGCACTATTGGTTTTTCAAGAGGAAGAAGACGCCACCCTCACTAAGGTGGACCCGTTCTTTAATTTCCTTGTTCTTTTCATTCTATAGTTTTCTTTGTTCTTTATTACATGATCATTAGTGTCTAGTGTCTATACCTTAAAGCCGTGAATGTCCTATGAATCCATCACCTTTCATAAATGAAAAATGTTTTTAATCACAAAAGAACAAGAAGTACATGATTTTGAATTCATCCTTGAAATTAGTTTAATTATTTTGATGTGGTGACAATACTTTTTGTTTTCTGATTGAATGCTTGAATAGTGCATATGTCTTTTGAATTTGTTGTTTATGAATGTTAAAATTGTTGGCTCTTGAAAGAATAATGAAAAAGGAGAAATATTATTTGATAATCTGAATAATCATAAAATTGATTCTTGAAGCAAGAAAAAGTAGTGAAGAACAAAGCTTGCGAAAAAAAATGGCGAAAAATAAAAGAAAGAAAAAGGAAAAGCAAGCAGAAAAAGCCAATAACTCTTTAAACCAAAAGGCAAGAGAAAAAAAGCCAGTAACCCTTTAAACCAAAAGGCAAGGGTAATAAAAAGGATCCAAGGCTTTGAGCATTAATGGATAGGAGGGCCCAAAGGAATAAAATCCTGGCCTAAGCGGCTAAACCAAGCTGTCCCTAACCATGTGCTTGTGGCGTGAAGGTGTCAAGTGAAAAGCTTGAGACTGAGCGGTTAAAGTCGTGATCCAAAGCAAAAAGAGTGTGCTTAAGAACCCTGGACACCTCTAATTGGGGACTCTAGCAAAGCTGAGTCACAATCTGAAAAGGTTCACGTGTCTGTGGAATTTATGTATCCGGTGGTAATACTGGAAAACAAAGTGCTTAGGGCCATGGCCAAGACTCATAAAGTAGCTGTGTTCAAGAATCAACATACTGAACTAGGAGAGAATCAATAACACTATCTGAATTCTGAGTTCCTATAGATACCAATCATTTTGAACTTCAAAGGATAAAGTGAGATGCCAAAACTGTTCAGAGGCAAAAAGCTACCAGTCCTGCTCATCTAATTGGAGCTAAGTTTCATTGATATTTTGGAATTTATAGTATATTATCTTCTTTTTATCCTATTTGATTTTCAGTTTCTTGGGGACAAGAAATAATTTAAGTTTGGTGTTGTGATGAGCGGATAATTTATACGCTTTTTGGCATTGTTTTTAGGTAGTTTTTAGTATGATTTAGTTAGTTTTTATTATATTTTTATTAGTTTTTATTCAAAAATCACATTTCTGGACTTTACTATGAGTTTGTGTGTTTTTCTGGGATTTTAGGTATTTTCTGGCTGAAAGTGAGGGACCTGAGCAAAAATCTGATTCAGAGGCTGAAAAGGGACTGCAGATGCTGTTAGATTCTGACCTCCCTGCACTCGAAATGGATTTTTTGGAGCTACAGAAACCCAATTGGCGCGCTAGAAATTGCATTAAAAAGTAGACATCCAGGGCTTTCCAGCAATATATAATAGTCCATACTTTTCTCGAGTTTTGACGACGCAAACTGGCGTTCAAACGCCAACTTCATGCCCTATTCTGAAGTTAAATGCCAGAAACAGGTTACAAACCAGAGTTAAATGCCACAAACAGGCTGCAACCTGGTGTTTAACTCCAAGAGAAGCCTCCACACGTGTAAAGCTCAATGCTCAGCCTAAGCACACACTAAGTGGGCCCCGGAAGTGGATTTCTGCACTATCTGCACTTAGTTACTTATTTTCTGTAACCCTAGCTACTAGTTTAGTATAAAAACTATTTTTAGAGACTTATTTCATAATCTTTGGACGTTTAGTCCCTAGACCTTTGAGGTTGGCCATTTGGCCATGCTTAGACTAATTTCACTTATGTATTTTCAATGGTGGAGTTTCTACACCCCATAGATTAATGTATGGAGCTCTGCTATTCCTCATGAATTAATGCAAAGTACTATTGTTTTCCTATTTAATTCAAGCTTATTCTTATTCTAAGATATTCATTCACACTTCAACCTGATGAATGTGATGATTCATGACACTCATCATCATTCTCACCAATGAACGCATTTCTGACAACCACTTCCGTTCTATCTGCAATAGCTATAGTGTGTATCTCTTAGCCTCCATTCCGAAAGATCGGAGTCTTCGTGGTATAAGCTAGAATTAATTGGCAGCATTCTTGAGATCCAAAAAGTCTAAACCTTGTCTGTGATATTTCGAGTAGGATCTGGGATGGGATGACTGTGACGAGCTTTGATGAGAGAACTTTTGCGTGGTCTAGAAATTTACGGATAAATCCTCGTTGCAAGTTTAGTTTCTAAACCTTCAAAAATCCTTTCATACAAATGTTTTGGTTGTCACAAGTAACAAACCCCTTTTAAAATTGATAACCGAGTATTTAAACCTCGGGTCGTCTTCTCAAGGAATTGCAGGGAGGTATGTTCTTATTATTGGTTATGAGTTTGTAAATTAAGGGTTTTAGAAATTAGGGAGCAGTATGTTGCATAAGAAGAATAAAATAAAGAAATAACTATAAAATAAACTCTTGGAAAGGTATGAAAACAGAAAGTCCTATCTTGGTTATCCTTATCAATTGTAATGAGAATTGGATTTTTCTCCCACTTTGTTGACCTCTAACTATGAAGGTAAGTTAAGTGGATGAATTAATTTTTATTCCTTAGGTCCTAGTCTTTCCTTGGGAAAGGCTAGAGTTATTGGAACTCGAATTAATTCTTGAAGAATTCCAATTTTCAATCAACAATGAGTTTGATAACTCAACTGTTTCCAATGATTCAACCAAAGCCAAAAGGGAAGAAAGTCTACTTGAATGAAAATAACTTGGATAAACATAGAGCATTAATAAATTAAAGAGAGCAATCATAAGTCTGAAATACCTCAAATTATATTAAATAAAATATTCAAATCATAACATGGAAAAGTTCATAAATTAAATTGGAAAAATAAATAAAAATAAAGAACCTGTGATTGAGAGTCGCTCCTAAAACTAAGAGAAATCTTAAATCCTAATCCTAAGAGAGAGGAGAGAACCTCTCTCTCTAAAAACTACATCTAAATCTTAAAATTGTAAATATGAGAGCCTGATGATGAATGGATGCATTCGCCCACTTTATAGCCTCTAATCTGTGTTTTCTGGGCCACAAACTGGGTCAGAAACAGCCCAGAATTCGCTGGTTGCGAATTCAAATACGCTAATTTTCGTCACTGTGACGCGGTCGCATGGAGCACGCGGTCGCGTCACCTAGTGTCAGGGAAACTATGGCATATTATATATCAAATCAAAGCCCCGAACGTTAGCTTTCCAACACAACTGGAACCGCATCGTTTGGACCTCTGTAGCTAAAGTTATAGCCGTTTGAGTGCAGAGAGGTCAGGCTGGACAGCTTAGCAATTTCTCCAACTTCTTGTATTCCTTCCACTTTTGCATGCTTCCTTTCTATCCTCTGAGCCACTCCTGCCCTATAATATCTGAAATCACTTAACACATATATCAAGGCATCTAATGCTAATAAGAGAGGATTAATAATAAGCAAATATAAGATCAAAGAAGCATGTTTTCAATCATAGCACAAAATCAGGAAAGAAATATAAAACCATGCAAATATTATGAATAAGTGGGTAAAGAGTTGATAAAATCCACTCAATTGAGTACAACATAAACCATAAAATAGTGGTTTATCAAGCTTCAAACTCGCGAGTGTTGGGCGTAGTGATAGACGCAAAAGGATCAATGGATCCTATTCCAACATAAGTGAGAACCGACAGATGATTAGTCGTGCGGTGACAGCACATTTGGACCATTTTCAATGAGAGGACGGACGGTAGCCATTGACAACGGTGATCCCCCAACATACAGCTTGCCATGGAAAGGAGTATGAATGATTAAATGAAGACAGTAGGAAAGCAGAGATTCAGAAGGAACAAAGCATCTCCATACGCTTATCTGAAATTCCACCAATGAATTACATAAGTATTTCTATCTTATTTTATATTTTACTTATATTTTAATTATCAAAACCTCATAAGCATTTTAATCTGCCTGACTCAGATTTACAAGATGACCATAGCTTGCTTCAAGCCGACAATCTCCGTGGGATCGACCCTTACTCACGTAAGGTTTATTACTTGGATGACCCAGTGCACTTGCTAGTTAGTTGTGCGGAATTATGAAAAAGAGTTGAGATTACGATCGTGCGTACCAAGTTGTTGGCACCGTTGAGATCACAATTTTGTGCACCAATGCACTTCCAATCCTTGATTTTCCAGGAATTTTCCACATTGCATGCTTTTCTCTTCACTCCTTTGATCTATTTCGAGCCTTTTCAACCTGAAATCACTAACACACATATCAAGGCATTGAGTGGAATCAAATGTGAATTTAAATTAGCAAATTAAAGGCCTAAAAAGCATGTTTTTACACTTAAGTATAACTCAGGAGAATTTACGAAACCATGCTATTTTAGTGAATAAATGTGGAAAAAGGTGATAAAATCCCCTAAAATTAACACAAGATAAACCACGAAATAGTGGTACATCAAATCTCCCCACAGTTAAAGAATAGCATGTCCTCATGCTAACCCAAGAAAGAGACAAAGGGTATCATCATTTATTCAATGAAAATCTACCTACATGCAACTATCTAATTAAATGCAATTGCTTGGTCAAAATAAATCAACTTCCAAGAAAGCATATATGCACGTGAGGGCTAAAAGTATCACCAACCAAGCCAAACCACAATTGAATTGAGTTATTCAAGGTTTTAAAAACTTGCAAGAAAAGTGATGATCATGGTGAAAACATGTAATTGAGCAATCGAACCCTCACTAGATGCGTATCCGCTCTAGTCACTCAAGTGTCTAGGGTTGATTCACTCAATTCTCCCCTAATCATGCTCTCCAAGATTTGTTTTTCATCTAACAATCAACAATTATCATGCATGCATACAAATATCATGAGGACTTATCTATGGGTTGTAATGGGGCTAGGGTCAAGGTAAGGATGCGTATGGTCAAGTGGACTTGAAATTTGAATCTTTGATTAACTTAAGCTTCCCACCTAACCTATATAACAACTTATACAATTTCAAAGCTAACCTAACTACCCATTCTTCACTTTTTCAAACACTCATGCATTCTCTTTTTGATCACAACTCATATGCATTGATTATTATTGAGCTTCACTTGGGGCATTTTGTTCCCTTTTTATTGCTTTTCTTTTTCTTTCTTTTTCTATAATTTTTTTCTTTTTCTACATATTTTTTTCTTTTTATTTTTCTATTTTTTTTCTTTTCAAACTAAAATATACACAAGAGTATCAATGCATATGGTTTTATATTTAACATATGAGTATGTACCCAATTCCCAATGTTTTCAATAGAAATACAAAACTCCCTTTTATCTCAACCAATGTCCCAAGTTTCTCCACACTTGAATGATACACATACTCACTAGCCTAAGCTAATCAAAGATCCAAATTAAGGACATTTGTTGTTTTTTGCTTCAAGGCTTGTAATGTGCTAAAATTAAGAACAAATGGGGTTTAGCATAGGCTCAAAATTGGCTAACAATGGAAGATAAAAAGTGCTTTCAAAGATAAGCAAGGGGGTATGGCAATTTGTCGAGTTGCCACCTTCAGCTGGTGGCTTAACCAGTTGCTGCATGTTCTTTGTTCCGCTTCCATTTTTGCTTATAATGACTCATCCTGAAAATAGAAGGCAGGATAGTGAGAAAAGTAAATACAAAAGCAAGAAAGCGTAAATTTTTGGAATGAGGTGAAAACCACTAGAATGGAGCGAGTGAATTAGTGTGACATCGATGAAACAAGTGTAAGAGTTCTAAGTTGCGTGCGGTTTAGAACACACACTAGCATAAAAAGCTAAATCACAATTACAAAAAAAGGAACATGCACTTCACTCATTCTAGTGTGCTTGAAATACTTTAAAGAGAAGTTGAAGGTTAAGACAACCAAACAAGCAATAAAGAAGCATAAAAGCATGCAAGCAAAGATAAGCAATTGTGAAATGAATAATGAATGGACCTTGATTGATGTGCAAGTAAACTTAGTAAACAAATCGAAATGTAAAGCTCAGACATCAACAATGTCACACTTTGAATTTGGGCTCACATCACCTAGTGGACATAAGATAGGAAACATGATTACTACGCAATGTAGTAAAAGAGAACTAGAGGTGGAAAGTCAATCACATAGCAAGCATGGTCCATATAGCTTGAGAATTTCAAAAGGATGTCCCTAGGTGATCTTCCAATCCAATTTCACAAAAGAAACCTTATGCCAAAATGACTAGTTTCAAATATGTGTAGACCACATAGGTAAACAATTAATGGTCAATCATGTCATTAAGGCATAAGCATAACATATGGATGCATATGATCAAGAAATACAACGCATTAAGAGAAATGCACAACATCCATCAAGAAATTTCCTAATCAAAGAAAAGGGTTCAAATCACATGGTGGCCAAATCGTGCAATTCAAAAAGATTTAACATGCTTTAAAGGCAATTCTCATGTACTTGGTGTTCACAAAGGTTAAGCATGAAAAATTCAAAACCAAGTAATAAATTATATCCTCAACAAGAAAATCAAACAATGAGTATCCAAAATAATTATGCTAAAATAGCATTCAGTTTGTAATAAGCAGCAATTAACAGCAAACAAAATTAATAATCCAACACTTATCATGAAAACAAAAATTAAACAAAAATAAAACTAACTAAATAACTAGCTAACTAAAGTAACTAGTGGTTGATGGTGTATGGTAGTGTTGGATGATGGTTGAAGAAGGGAGAGAAAAGAAGAGAAGAGAGAAGAAGGAAAGAAATGGAAAGAAGATGAGAAAAGAAGAGTGGTGAAGCAGGGCAATCCACGCGTACGCGTGGTGTGACGCATGCGCGTGGTGAGGTGAAATGCGAGCAACGCGTATGCATGTGTCACGCGTACGCGTGATGGGTTATTCAGAGGGGCGACGCGTACGCGTAAGGTGACGCGTACGTGTGGGTGGATTTTGTGCTAAAGGCACAATTCCACCCAAAACTCGCACAGCTCTCTGGAATTTGTATGGAGGTAGAAATTTTGGATCCACGCATACGCGTGGGTGATTCGCACGTGTGGATGGTCGAAAAGCTTGGGATCACGCGTACGCGTGGCATGGTGCTCTGTTTTATTCAAAATTTTCTAAGTTCTTGCACCAAACTAAGCATTCCAAACCCCCAAACAAGTACTAAAACACCATAAAACCTTGTTTAACATACTAGACTACCAACTAAACTAAACAAACCAATCAAAATATGAAATTAAACTAATTTTACTAATATTTACAAAAGAGAAAGAAGAAAGATGTTACCATGGTGGGGTGTCTCCCACCTAGCACTTTTATTTATTGTCCTTAAGTTGGACTTATGGGGAGCTCCTCATCAAGGTGGCTTGTGCTTGTACTCTTCCTTGAACAACCACCAATGCTTGGACTTCCAATGAGCTCCATTGTTCAAAATTAATATTACCAAGTCTTGATGGAGTTCCGCACAAGCTAAGGGCTCCCAAAATTAATCCTCTTGTATTTCCAGATCCCATGTCTTGTTTCTACACCCGTCTTCAATTTGATTATCATTAGTCCATTCGGGTAGCAAGCACGATGAATTCTTAACGAAGTGCCAAACTCTCCTTCAAGACCCACCTAATTGAGCACTAGTCCAACCTTTGTATCTCATCTTTGATGTATCAACCAAAATGAGCCTTGATTTACAACACCAACCACGAAACATCCTTCTCTTACGCTTAATCCTACAAAGTTCTCTAAGTTGACCATCCGTTTCAAGCAATCCATACTCAAGTGGGACAATAAAGCTAATAGAGATGACTTTTACCACTCAAATGTAGGAGTAGATGACAACCTAGGTGAAGAAGCTTCCAAGGATCTTGACAAAGCGTATTCAACTCCCGTCCTTCTTTTTCTAAGGACCTCCACCTCTTTACAAGATTTTTCAATGTCAATCCTCTGTTCATCAATTTCATCTAACTCTTCTCCATCACTCAAATCATAAATGGGAGGATGAGAGAAATCTACCTCCACATTGCTTTCTATTTCACCGGGAGACGGTTCTTCAAGTTCAAAGGATTCACCACCAAGAAGGTTTGATGCATGATCTTCATCACCAAGGGAACTCAGTTCTTGCTTCATTCCTTCCAAGTCTTCATTCAAAAATTGTTTTGGAGGTTGTGTACTCTCCTCCTCAACATCAAATTCAATCTTCTTGGAGGGATTTTCAATGACTCTAGATTCCTATGGTGGTTCCGCATCGCCTAAGTCTTCAACCACTTCTTCCTCTTCTTTAACAATCATAGGTTCCTCCAATTATTCTAACACAAAGCAACATTCCTCATTTTTCTACCAGAGTTTCCAATCTCTCTTTCATGCTATGCTCTTCATTTGATTCTCCACATGTGGCCATGGGAGTACTTTGAGTGTTCAAGCATTGGGAGGCTAATCGGTTTTTGAGTTCTATTACCTCCCTTTGCATTTCTCTTTGTCCTTGAAGAATGAGACCAAGGGTGTCATTTATTGGAGATTGGGGTGGATAGGAGGATTCATTATTTTGGAGGAAGGGTTCATGATAGGAAGGTTGTTCTTCTTGGTAAGGGTATAGAGGTGGTGTATATGACATGTATAGTTCTTAGGAGTATTGATGTTAGAATTGTGGTGGCTCTATGGATTTTCTTACATAATGGTCACAAGGATGAGGTAAGGGTGATTGGTTATATGATGGATGAGGGTCATAGGAAGGTATTTGGTGGAAAGGGACTTGTGAGTATGGTTGAGGGCTATATTGAGGATGAGGTTCATAGGCATATGGTTGGTGATAGTCACCAGGAGGTCTACCATAGCCATTGGATGTATATGCATCAGGAGTGGAATTATACCTATAAGAGACTGGAGGAGGTTGTTGCCAAGAAGGTTGTCCATAAGCTTGAGGCTCCTCCCACCTTTGATTATTCCATCCTTGATGTATATTATCATTGTAATCTCCACTTCCTACAATATAGTTGTAACCAAACTTATAGCCAAAGGGGTGAGAATTCATAATAGCAAGAGCAAATGAAAATAAAATCTAATAAGTAACAAAGAAAACTAAATCCTAAAACTAGCAAAAACTAACAAAGAGACAAAAGGCAAGCATGTTTAAAATATTCACATATATACAATAACCAATAACAAGGCACACATTTGCAACTCCCCGGCAACGGCGCCATTTTGATGAAGAGATTTTTTGTATGGTAAAGAATTTCTCAATGAAATCTCGTTGCAAGTATAGTTCTAAACCAACAAATAATCCTCAACCAAAAATTTGTTTGTCACAAGTACAAACCCCTTTTGATAAAGAGATTTTTTGTATGGTAAAGAATTTCTCAATGAAATCACGTTGCAAGTATAGTTCTAAACAATCAAATAATCCTCAATAAAAAATTTGTTTGTCCCAAGTACAAACCCCAATAAAAATAACCGAAGTATTCAAACCTCGGGTCGTCTCTCAAGGAATTGTAGGGAAGTGTTCTTGTTATTGGTTATGGCAAAGTGTTTTTGGGATTTTGGAATAAGAAACATGAAAAGTAAATGACAAGAAAGTAAATGAAACTCAAATGAAAAAAAGGTCTTGGAAAGGGTTGATGGTTAAGGATCTTTATCGTTGTTACTAACCACAACATGATAATTGCAAGGATTAATCCCATTAAATCATCCTCTAACAAGTGAAAGAAAGTCAAATGAGCTACATTAATCCTAATCCATAAGTCCTAGCCACCTCACTAATTAACTTAGTGAAAGCTAGAATCAATGGACACCAATTATCAATCACTTAGGCATTAGCACCTCAAGTTCACCTAAGTCACCATCCCAAGCCAAGAACACAAAAATCTACTCTAACATCCTTCCAAGCATTTAATCAAACACTTGGAAGGCATAAAAGGAAGGAAAAATAAGATTGCAAGAAATATAAATCTACAACTACCAATTGCAAGGAATTAACAATAACAAAGCAATTAAACAATAAAAGAAATCAAACATAAATTGCATTAAAGAAAAATAGAAGAAACAAGAGTGCATCAACAACAAGGTAAACAAATACAAAGAGTAAAATACTAAACTAGAAAAGCAAAGGAAAATGAACAAGAAATTAGAAAGAAAAAGTAAATCAAAGCATGAATTAAACCTAGATCTAAAGACATCCTAATCTACATTTAACCTAATTCTAGAGAGAAGAGAGAGCTTCTATCTCTAGAAACTAACTAAAGCATGATGAAAACTCTACTAATTGCTCCCTCCAATGACCCCTCCTGAATTCTGCATGTAATAGGCTCATAAAATGAGTTGGATCTGGGCCTGGGAAGCTCAGAAATTGCCCCCAGCGTTTTCACTTTAATGAGGTCACGTGCGAGCTTCGACGGGTACGCATGGGTCACGCGTACGCATCGCTTGGCATTTTTCTTCCCACGTGTACACGTCATGTCACGCGTACGCGTCGCCGTGCAACTTCATATCCATGCGTGCACCTCTGTTACACGTGCGCGTCGATGTATGCACTCCCAATTCTTGATTTTTCATGAATTCTCCACTTTGCATGCTTTTCTCTTCACTCCTTTAATCCATTCCTAGCCTTTTCAACCTGAAATCACTAACACAAATATCAAGGCATCGAGTGGAATCAAAGGTGAATTAAAATTAGCAAATTAAAGGCCTAAAAAGCATGTTTTTACACTTAAGCACAAATTAAGGAGAATTTATGAAACCATGCTATTTTAGTGAATAAATATGGGAAAAGGTGATAAAATCCCATAAAATCAACACAAGATAAACCACAAAATAGTGGTGCATCAACAAGATTATGAAATAAGCAGGGATGTAAAGGTCTTCAACCTTCACCAAGACATCCTCTACCAGTCCATAAGCCTTTTTCATGGACTTGTCTGCCATCTCTAATGAGATTCTTGCAGCTTGTACCACAAAGATTCCCAGCCTCTCTATTACAGAGAGAGGCATGAGGTTTATGCTTGACCCTAGGTCACACGAAGCCTTATCAAAGGTCATGGTACCTATGGTGCAAGGAATTAAGAAGCGTCCAGGATCCGGCTTCTTCTGAGGTAACTTCTGCTGAGCCAAGGCATTGAGTTCCTTGGTTAGCACTGGAGGTTTTTCCTCCAAAGTCCCTGTTCCAAATAACTTAACATTCAGCTTTGTCAGAATTCCTAGGTACTGAGCAACTTGCTCTTCCCTAGTTTCCTCTTCCTCATCAGAGGAAGAGTGATCCTCATAACCCATGATTTGCAACAAGGCATTTAATGGAACTTCTAGAGCCTCCTTAAGAGTCTTAGTTGCCTTCAGTTCTTCAATGGGGGAGTTTTTAGTGGGCGTTGAAGGCCCAACTACCCTATTACTAGCGTTGAACACCAGCTTCTGTGCCTTTTTGGGTGTTAAACGCCTAGTAAGGCCTTCCTTACTGCTCAGTCTCAAGCTTTTCACTTGACACTTGACGAACAGATTTTTTTGCTAGTAAAGAATTTCATAATAAATTCTCGTTGCTAGTATAGTTTCTAAACCAACAAAGAATTCTTTTATACAAAAATTTGGTTGTCACTAATGCAAACCCAATAAAAATAATAACCGAAGTATTTAAACATAGAGTCATCTCTTAAGGAATTGCAGGGAGGTGTAGTTACTATTGGTTATGGAAAAGTATCTTTTTTAGGGTTTTGAAATAAGAAACAAGGAAAGTAAATGATAAGAAAATAAACCAATAATTAAGAAGGCTTTTGGCAAGGTATGAGAATTAGAAGTCCTATCCTAGCTATCCTTATCAATTGTGATATCAATTGTCCATTGCTCCCACTTGGTTAACCTCTAACTATAAAGGTAAGTCAAATGGATAAATCAATATGAATCCTCAAGGCCTAGTCAATTCCCAAGAAAAGACTAGAGTTAGTGGAATTCAAGTCAATTAGCAACTTTCAATTATCAATCAACAAATGAGTTTGATAACTCAAGTGTCTTCAATTACTCAATTCAAGCTAAGAATGTAAAAAGCTAAATTAAAATCATAAATATGAAATACCTCAAATTGCATTAAATAAGGAAATCAAATCTAACATGGAGTTCATAAATTCAACTGGAAATATAAACAAACTAGAATGCTAAGACAATTAAAAGTAGAAGAGAAACTAAATTAAAGGAACATTGAACCTGGAATTGAGAAGAAATAAACCTAAAACTAAGAGAAATCCTAAAACCTAGAGAGAGGAGAGAACCTCTCTCTCTAGAAACTACATCTTAAACCTAAAATTATGTGAATGAAAGTTGTTTCAATCTGTGTTGAGTCTCTGCTTGTCCCCTGGCTTTAGTCTGCGTTTCTGGGCCAAAAACTGGGTCCAAACTCAGCCCAAAATTGCCCCCAGCTTTTTCTGTGATTTCTGCAGGTAGCGCATGTCATGTGTACGCGTCAGTCACGCGTGCGTGTCGATTGACAAAAATCCTGGTCACGCGTACGCGTCAGTCACGTGTACGCGTCGCTTGTCTTCTGCGCTGGTCACGCATACGCGTCAGGTACGCGCGCGCGTCACTCCTCGCTGGTTATCTCCTTTGTTTCTTTTGTTCCTTCCCTTTTTGTAAGCTTCCTTTCCATCCTCTAAGCCATTCCTACCCAATAAAGCCTGAAAACACTTAACACACGGATCACGACATCGAATGGTATAAAATAGAGGATTAAACATAGCAATTTTAAGGCCAAAGAAGCATGTTTTCAAACATAGAGTAAAATTGGGAAGGAATTGTAAAATCATACAAATTATATGAATAAGTGTGCTGATGAGCAGATAATTTATACCCTTTTTGGCATTATTTTTACAAAGTTTTTAGTATGTTTTAGTTACTTTTTATTATATTTTGATTAGTTTATATTCAAAAATCACATTTCTGGACTTTACTATGAGTTTGTGTTTTTCTGTGATTTCAGGTATTTTCTGGCTGAAATTGAGGGACCTGAGCAAAAATCTGATTCAGAAGCTGAAAAAGGACTGCAGATTCTGTTGGATTCTGACCCTTCTGCAGTCGAAGTGGATTTTCTAGAGCTGCAGAAGCCTAATTGGAGCACTCTTAATTGCGTTGGAAAGTAGACATCTGGGGCTTTCCAGCAATATATAATAGTTTATACTTTGCCCGATATTTGATGGCCCAAACTGGCGCTAAAAGCCAGCCAAAACTTTCTGGCGTAAAACGCCAGAACTGGCACCAAAACTGGAGTTAAACGCCCAAACTGGCACCCAAGCTGGCCTTTAACTCCAAGAATGGCCTATGCACGTGAAAGCTTCAATGCTCAGACCAAGCACACACCAAGTGGGCCCCGGAAGTGGATTTCTGCACTATCTGCACTTAGTTACTTATTTTCTGTACACCTAAGTTACTAGTTTAGTATAAAAACTACTTTTAGAGATTCATTTAGAAACTCATGACATTTTACATCTCATATTGTATTCTCTACGGCATGAGTCTCTAAACCCTATAGGTGGGGGTGAGGAGCTCTGCTGTGTCTCAATGGATTAATGTAGTTACTATTGTTTTCTATTCAATCACGCTTGATTCTTTTCTAAGATACTCACTCATACTTCAATATAGCAAATATGATGATCCGTGACACTCATCATCATTCTCAAACTTATGAACGCGTGCCTGACAACCACTCCCGTTCTACCTGAGCTCAACATAGTCATTGGGTGATAGCTTGAGTGCGTATCTCTTGGGTCTCTAATCCACGGACCGAGTCCGTGGGATTAGAACCTTCGTGGTAGAGGCTAGAACCAATTGGCAGCATTCTTGAGATCCGAAAATTCTAAATCTTGTCTGTGGTATTCCGAGTAGGATCTGGAAAGGGATGACTATAACCAGCTTTAAACTCACGAATGTTGGGCGCAGTGACAGTGTGCAAAAGGATAGAGAGATCCTATTCTGATGCTAGTGAGAACCGACAGATGATTAGCTGTGCGGTAGCTGTACTTGGTATTTTTCATCCGAGACGAGAAATTCGACAGTTAATTAGCCGTGCAGAAATCGTACCTGGTATTTTTCATCCGAGAGGATCATATAGCTTGCCATGGACGGAAGCCATGCGTGCTTGGAGAAAAAGACAGTAGGAAAGCAGAGATTCAGACGACAGAGCATCTCCGGAACCTCAACCTGTTCCTCGTTACTAAATCACAAGTACCATTTATTTCATGTTATTTACTTTTTATAAACAAAAACTATTTTTATCATTAATCTCCTGACTAAGATATATAAGATAACTATAGCTTGCTTCAAGCTGACAATCTTCGTGGGATCGACCCTTACTCATGTAAGGTATTACTTGGACGACCCAGTGCACTTGCTGGTTAGTTATGCGGAGTTGTGAAAAGTGTAATCACAATTTCGTCCACCATGTGCAAAGGCTTGATAAAAACCACTCAATTGAGCACAAGATAAACCATAAAATAGTGGTTTATCAATCTCTCCACACTTAAACATTAGCATGTCCTCATGCTAAGCTCAAGGAGATATAAAGAATGAATGGGGGAAAGTAAGACTGATGAGATGCAACCTATGAAAGCAACTATATGCTATGATGATTCTGTCTACTTGGTTAAAGTAAATAAGTTCTCCCAGACAAAGATAAATCAGATTCCACTAATTCAAATCATACAATAAAGGCAAGTAAACTTGTAGGAAGACAGCTTATGAAAGCAGGGAACATAGAATCAAGCATTGAACCCTCATTGGTAGTGTATATGCACTCTTAATCTCTCAAGTGTCTAGGGTTGATCACTCTACTCTTCTCAAGTCATGCTTCCTAAAACTTTGTTCTTCATCTAACCAATCAACAAATATTTAATGTACCAATGCAAACATCATGAGGTCTTTTCAAGGTTGTAATGGGGCTAAGGTAAGGGTGAGGATATATGTATGGCCAAGTGAGCTAAAATATGAATCTTTGATTAACCTAAGCTTTCACCTAAACACACACACACTCTATGTAATTCTAAAATCATGCCTAGCTACCCATATTTTCCACTTTTGTATCACATACTCATGTACCAACTTTTCTTTTATTTTATCACATATGAATTTATCTTTTATTAAACTTAACATTGGGGTAATTTTGTCCCCTTATTTATTTATTTATTTATTTATTTATTTATTTATTTATTTGAATATTTTTGGTTTGATTTTTTCATTATAAATATAAAAATAAACATAACATATCAATGCACAAGGAATTTTTTTTTAATTTTTCTAGTCTCACATGAGTAGGTACCTAAATTCCCAATATTTTGTCAATGAATCACTGTACACTTTTATCAACCCAAGTTCCCACAGTTTTCCACACTTAATTGACACACAATCTCTATCTTAAGCTAACCAAAGATTCAATTAGGGTAGTTAATTGTTTTTCCGCTTAAGGCTAGTGATGTGGTAAAATATAGAACAAACGGAGATTAAAAGGCTCAATGTGGCAAACAAAGGTGATTGAAAGGATAGGCTATTTGGGATGAGTGGGCTAATAACAAATGATGGCCTCAATCATATGCAAGCATGTAAATATACTAAACAATGGACATATAGAATGGAACAGAGTATAGATTGTAGTCATTGAGAAGAAAACACACAAGAAAAAAATATTATGGTTAAATAATATAACCATGTAATTAAGTTCAAATCTTACAGGTTATGTGTTCTTAGCTATACCTCATGTTCCAATTTACAGACTTCAAACAAGTTTAACAAAAATTTTTAATTTAAATTAGTGAAATATCATAAAATAGGGTCTTGAAAAAGAAACTCATTACTTTAACCAAGCAGTGGTAAAAGATGCACGAAATCAAGAAAACATGCAATCAAACATGCAAATGCAACCATGAACTAATAAAGAAAATAGAACATTGGTGTGGAGATGCTAAGATGTGCAAGTGGACGGGCTATTACAACTGATGTTTTTCCCCAAAGATTGTGCAGATGGACTTGTCTGTCGTCCCATTGAGAAGCTTTCCCTTTCCCGTCTTTGGTGGCCATCCTGAAAGAAGAGGAAAAATAAGAAAAGTAACCCAGAATTAAAGATAAGAAAACAAATAAAGTATGGGTTGGTTAATGCCAAATAATGAAGGTCTCAATTACATGGTAGCTACAACATGCAAGGGAGAAAACAGTAGAAGCAAATGGCATATCAATTAAATTCTTGTCAATGCAAAAAGGGACACAGGTATCATAAAAGATTGGCATTGACAGATAAATAATATCACCCAATAGTGTAAAACAAGTCACTAAGCACCAAAATAATGGCAGAAAAGATACAACAGTTGAATAAGAACATTTAACACCAACGGAGAAAATAATAAACATAGAAAAAGAATAAAAATATGCACAAAAGTAAAATGCAATGAAGAAAAATATGCAAATGCAGTAAAGATAGAAGTTAACGAAATGAAGAAGAAGAAAGTAAGAAAGGAGGAGGAAAGAAGGAGAAAGGAGAGAAGAAAGAACCAAGAAATAAAAAATGGGAAGCCACGCACACGCGTGCGTCACGCGTACGCGTGACATCTGAGTTGGCCATTTGACGCGTAAGCATCACCCACGCGTATGCGTGGCTGGTCTGAAAGCGAAATGACGTGCACGCGTCAGGGACGCGTACGCATGGCTGAATTTGTGCCTCTAGCACAATTCTAGCGCAAGGGCAGTACAACTCCCGGGTCGATCACCCATTTAGGCCGATTGCCATATCCACGCGTGTGCGTGCTTTACACGTACGCGTGGATTTCCCAAGTTGCAAGTGACGCGCACGCGTGATGCACGCGTACGCGTGGGTCGAATTGTGTGCAGAGCACACCAGCTGTACGATTCCATCACAACTTTCTGTTCGTTGGATGGGATAGCAAAACTTGGAATCGACGCCCACACATGGCCTACGCGCACGCGTGGGTTGCCCCTTTTTTTTATGCAAAATACAGAATGCAGAATACAGATGCTGATGCAGACATTATGAATGAACACTAAGAAAAATAGAATAAAATAAAACTAAGAATAAAATAAAATAAAATAAAAGTAAGACTGAAAAAGAACAATCATACCATGGTGGGTTGTCTCCCACCTAGCACTTTTAGTTAAAGTCCTTAAGTTGGATATTTGGTGAGCTCCTTGTCATGGTGGCTTGTGCTTGAACTCATATAGGAATCCCCACCAATGTTTAAAATTCCAATAGTCTCCGGGATCCCAAACTAGGCGTAGAAAGCCTTCAAGCAACTTAAAGCAAGTGACAAGGCCCCAAGAGTGTTGAGTGCTAGAATGTATTCCGGGGTCCCAAACCTTGCTTTTGCACCCGTCTTCTTGTTGATCATCACTTTTCCTTGGGTGGTGAACAATCAGAATTCTCATTGAGACATCCAAACGACTTCCTAGACCCATTCAATCGAGCTCTACACCAATCCTTGCACCTCAACTTGGAGCGTGCAATCATATTGAACCTTGCATGACAACTCTTACCACTAACCATCTCCCTCTTACTCTTATAGCTACAAAGAGCTCTAAGTTGCCCATCTGTCTCAAGTAAAGCATATTCAAGTGGGCTAATTAAGCTTAGAGATGAAAGATTTACCCACTTGAATGAAGGAATGGATGGTGATGGCTTTGGGGGAGAGGTCTCCAACAAATTTGGCAAGGTGATTTCCAGCTCCATTCCCTTGAGCTCTTCCTTGACAACTTCCACCTCTTTGCAAGCTTCTTCAATTTCAACCTCTTCCTCTTGGTAGCTTTCTTCCAATTCAATCTCTTTTTCATTACTTACCAAGGGCATGGGATGTTGTGCTTCTTCTTCTGTAATCTCCATGTCCAGTCCAATGGGAGAGGATTCAATTGTAGATAAGGATTCATCAATGATTGAATCCATCTCTTGATCAACCTCTTCAAAGTCTTCAAGTATGGCATGCCTTGGAGGTTGTACACCCTCCTCAACATCAAATTCAAATGTCTTGGACGGAGGCTCTATGACTTGAGTTTCCCATGGAGGTTCCATATCTCCCAAGTCTTTAACCACTTCCTCTTCATCTATAATTTTGGCTTCCTCCACTTGTTCCAGTACAAAGTCATGCTCCTCACTGTCCAACGGAGTTTCTAGTGTCTCCTTCATGCTACGTTCTTCATTAGATTCTCCACATGAAGCCATAGGGGTTCCTTGAGTTTCCAAACGTTGGGGAGAAAATTAATTTATCACTCACTTCAATTGATGAAGGGTTGCATGAAATTCGTCCACTATTTCCTTGAGACAATCCCTTGACTCCTGTTCCTATTGGACAACACAATTAGGATCATAAGGCTCTTGGGTTAATGGATATGGAAAAGGTGTGTATGGAGGTGGTGGTTCTTGGGAGTAATTGGGGTGGAATTGGGATGGTTCCATATATGGTTCATATGGCTCATAGGGTGATTGGTATGGTGGATGTGGGTTAGGATCATATGAGGGTGTTTGGTAGTATGGGGCTTATGAGTATGGTGGTTCAAAGCTATGTTGAGGATGGGGTTCATAGTCATATGGTGGGGCTTGTTGGTAACTACAAGGGGGTCTACCATATTCATCATCTTGGTACGCCCCTCAGAATGGCTCTTGACCATAGTAATTTGGTGGAGGTTAGTTGTCACAAAAGGGTCCACCATAACCATTGTCTTGGGGTGCATCGTAGAACGATCGTTGCCCATGGCACCTTGGAGGAGGTTGTTATCGAAAGGGTTGATCAAATCCTTTTGGCTTCTCCCATCTTTGATTGTTCCGACCTTGATGCAGGTTCTCATTATAGCGTCCATTCCCTGCAACATAATTTGAACCAAACTCATAGCGAGAGGGGTGAGAATTCATAATAACAAATAAAAATAAAAACGAATAAAAATAAGCAACTAAGTCCTAAAACAAACTAAAACTAACAAATAAGCAAAAAGCAAATATTTACAATAACCAATAATAAGGTACACGTTTGCAATTCCTCGGCAACGGCGCCATTTTGATGAACGGATTTTTGCTAGTAAAGAATTAACAAATAAATCCTCGTTGCTAGTATAGTTTCTAAACCAACAAAGAATCCTTTCATACAAAAATTTGGTTGTCACTTAAGCAAACCCAATAAAATTGAACCGAAGTATTTAAACCTCGGGTCGTCTCTCAAGGAATTGTAGGTACATGTATTTATTATTGGTTATGAGTTTTTTGAGAAATTTTAAGAGTTGGAGAACAGAAAAATAAATGATTGTAAATTAAAGCAATGAAAATTAACAAGAGAATTTATATAATTAAAATAAAAAGCATTGGGTAGGAAAAGATTAGTCGGAAGTTCTATCCTTGTTGGATTTCCCAAGATTAATAGTAATAGGTTGTTGTTTCTACTTAGTTAACCCTTACCAAATAAAGAAGAGTCAAGTAGGGAGCCAACTTCTATTCACAAGTCCTAATCATTAGCGTTAGTGACTAGAGAGCCAGCCAACAATTCCCAATTACAAATTAACTCTTGAGTCTTCCAACTCAAGGGTCTCCAAATATTAATCAATTCCAAAGCCAAGTTGAAAGCCTACTCCATTGACATGGATGCCAATTTCGCATACATGTAAAGGGAGTAGAAAGAAGACATGATAATTGGACTCAATTGAAAATAATCAAGAAATAATGAAATTAAATAGAGAAGTATCTTTGCATTACTTAATTCCAAAATCAAAGATATCCATATAACTCTAAACAAAGTAAATGGAAATAAAAAGAGTAAAGGAATAGGAAATAAACTAGAATGATAAAGACTTCAACGGAGGTAGTAACTCTTCTCAATATCCAACTCAAAAGCATAAAACTAGGAATCCTAAAACCTAGAGAGAGGAGAGAGCCTCTCTCCCTAGAAAAATACATCTAAAACCTAAATTTGTGAATAATGAGAAGCATCCCCTCATTCCTCCACTCTGCAGCCTCTAATCTGTATTTTCTGGGCCAAGAACTGGGTCAAAAATAGCCCAGAAAATCGCTGGGGGCGAATTCTGATACACTGAATTTTCGCAGATGCACGCATGCACGTGATGCACATGTGCGCGTCCCTAAACTCTAGGGCAACTATGACAAATTATATATCATTTCAAAGCCCCGGATATTAGCTTTCCAACGCAACTAGAACCGCCTCATTTGGACCTCTGTAGCTCAAGTTATGGTTAGTTAAGTATGAGAGGTCAGGCTGGACAGCTTAGCAATTCCTTCAATTTCTTGTATTTCTTCCACTTTTGCATGCTTCCTTTCCATCCTCTAAGTCATTCCTCCCCTATAAACCCTGAAATCACTTAACACACATATCATGGTATCGAATGGTAATAAGAGGGGATTAAAAACATGCGAATTATATGAATAAGTGTGCAAAGACTTGATAAAAACCACTCAATTGGGCACAAGATAAATCATAAAATAGTGGTTTATCAACACCTTCACACCACAAGCATATAATTAGGGGAGCAGCTCATTTGAACTGTTTAGGCCAAGATTTTTCTTCTTTTAGGCCCTCCTAACCATTGATGCTCAAAGCCTTGGATCCTTGCTCTTGCCTTTTGGTTTAAAGAGCTATTGGCTTCTTCTGTTTCTTTCTATTTTTTTTGCCATTTTCTTTCTCTTTTTCTTTCTTTTTGCTGCTTTTTCTTGCTTCAAGAATCAATTTTTAGATTTTTCAGATTACCAACAATACTTCTCCTTTTTCATCATTCTTTCAAGAGCCAATATTCTTAACTCCAACAACAAACATGCACTGCTCAGTCATACATTCAGAAAATAAAAGCAATGTCACCACATCAGCCAATAGACTATTCTTAATATATAATTCGGAATTTATGTATCATTACTACTTCCAAAAAAAATCAAAATTTTATTCAAGTTCAATGAGATGATAAGAGGAACATTTTATACCTAATTGGAAAATAAAAACTTAAATTCTAATAATGCTCATGCAATTCTAAAATTAAAAGATAGAAACTTAAATAAAAGCTTAAATGCTACTAGTGATCGTGTAAATCTAAACATAAGAAACAGGAAATAGGCACAAGAATAGGGAGGTGGAACTCAACCACCTTAATCTTGGGAGGCATTAGGCTCTTCAGGGGATAATTTCTGACGCTTCAGTTCTTTTAGCTCACGCCCCTGCTTCTCTTGTTACTTGACCAGTTTGCAAAGCATGCTAGTCTGGTCTTTTTGCTCCTATCTTAATTGATCCAAGGTGGTTTGCAATTGTGCAACGGATGCTTCCAGATGGGTCCAATATTCAATTGGAGGGATCTCTTGTGTCTGAAGAGGCTTGGGTGTCTTCCTTTTGGGATGATCATCTGGTATTTTGGAGCTTTCCATATTTTGCTTAGTGATTGGGCTTTCTGTTGGGATAAAGGAGTCTCTGTTAATCATGACTCCAGCCTCTTTACACAAGCGAAAGATAAGGTTTGGGTAGGCCAATCTGGCTTGAGTTGACATCCTATTTGCAACCTTGTACAGCTCACAGGGAATCAGTTGGTGGACTTCTACATCGTTCCCCATCATGATGCAGTGAATCATCAGAGCCCTTCTGATGGTAACTTCAAAGCGGTTGCTAGTAGGGAGTATGGAACGCCCAATGAAATCCAACCAACCCTTAGCAACTGGTTTGAGGTCCAATCTTCTCAGCTGGTTTGGTTTACCTTTTGTGTTATTGATCCACTGAGTTCCAGGTAGACATCTGTCTTCTAGAATCTAATCTAGCTTGGGATCAGCTACCACCCTCCTATTAAAGGATTCTAGATCATCCCTTTGTGGAGGTAATTTAAAGATCTCTCTCGCCTTGTCAAGATGAAAATAAAGAGTCTTTCTTCAGACCATTGTGTGAAAAGTATGGAATCCTTGTCCATATTTCTTTTGCTTATCTGTCATCCACAGATTTGCATAGAATTCATGGATCATTGTTATTCCAACATTGATCTCAGGGTTGGCCAGGATCTCCCAGCCTCTCTTTCGAAATTTCTCTTGGATCTCCGAGTACTCATCTTCTTTTAATTCGAATTTGGCCTCTGGGATCACTGTTCTCTTGCACATTATTTTGTAATAATTTTCTTCATGCTGCTTTGTGTAGAATCTGAGAGGTTTGAAAACAACTACTTGGTTGTCTTATTTCTTGCTTTTTGAAGTGGAATTTCCACTTTTTAGAGTAATGGAATTCGAATGGAGTGAGAACGCAAGGCTCTTTCCACACAAACTTAAAAGGTTTGCTCATCCTCGAGCAAAAGAGAAGAAAGAAGATGAACAGGAATGTGGATGAGGAAGTGTGTGGTGTGAATGGTATAAATAGGGATGGGGAGGGTGGATTTTCGAAATTAATTAGATAAAAGATAAAGAGGATATGATTCACACATTGGTAAAAGATAAAAAAGATAAGTTTTAAAATTTGTTTAATCGTCAAAAGATATGAAAAGGATAAAAAGATAAGATAGAAGGTATGAAAAAGATTTTAAAGTTTAATAAAATATTTGAAAAAGAATTTCAAAAGATATGAAATTTTGAAAAAAAAATTGGAAAAGAATTGAAAAGATTTTAAATTTAAAAGGAATTTGAAATTAAGAGTTAATGGTTGAAAGAATCTTGTTTAGAAGATATGATTAAAAAGATAAGACTTGAAAAAGATAAGTTTTGAAAAGGTCAAAAACTTTCCCAACTCTTGTTGGGCATTTGAATGCCCAGAATACCTTGATTCTGGTGTTCAACGCCATCCTGGTGTTCCCTCTGGGCATTGAATGCCCAGGCAGTGACTCCTGGCTGGCATTAAACGCCAGTTTGCCATTCCTTCTTGGGTGTTGAACGCCTAGCCAGTGCTCCCTTGGCTGGCGTTCAATGCCAGGCTTGCTATTCTTTGAGGGCATTCAACGCCCAACTAGTCTTCCTTGGCTGGTGTTGAAGGCGAGTCCTGCTACTGGTGCACGAAACTGACTCCGCACGTTTCGAACAGATAGACCGGCAAGTATACCGGGTCGTCCAAGTAATACCTCAGGTGAGTGAGGGTCAATCCCACAGAGATTGTTTGTTTTAGCAAGCAGTGGATACCTTGCAGATCATAGTGAAGCGGATAGAAAATATAGTTTGTCACGAGAAAATGCATAAAACAGATAAAATAAATAAAACATTAGTAGATAAGTGTGAAATCAATGGTGATAGAACGGTTGAGGCTTCGGATATGCTTCTTCCTTCTGGATAAAGTTTTCTCACCATCTACTCCAACTTCTGATTGGTTCATTCCATGGCAGGCTGTATATGATTAACATCGGGTCAGCGGTCATTAATCTCCTCTACTTCAGTTCAAATGCCGGGTCAGCCATCATCTAATCTGAACGGAAGTGAAGCTCTACCAGTCCATTCCCTTGGTGATCCTACTCAAAATGCCACAGACAAGGTCGGATCTTTCGGATTAGAGAATGCTGATCCTTTGGTTCTAGCCTATACCACAAAGGCCCTAATCGCCACGTACCTCGATGAGCTGATGTCTCGAGAAGTCCCCAACAAAGTCGTGGATTAGCCATCTAAGAAATGTATAGTCAAGCTGGTGGTTCAATACTATCTCGTCAAGGACTCACAAGAACCCATGTGGAATTGGGATGATGGTCAATTTACACTCCCAATCCATTAGGATGAAAAACGAAGATACATCTTGGAATAGAATCAAGCATAGATTGAAGTAAAATAGTGATATTATTAATTCATGAGAATCAGCAGAGCTCCTAACCTTAACCTTAGGAGGTTAGTGACTCATACTGTACAAAGAAACAATGTAAATAGAAAATATGGCATAAAATCCTGAACAAGGGTGATCCTTGTTCTATATATACTAATATGCTAACTAAGAATTACAGAAAATAAGATAAACTAGTCTTGTAGTGCGAAAATTCACTTTCCAAGCCCACTTGGTGAGTGTTTAGGCTGAGCTTGAGTGAAGCCACGAGCTAATGCTCCCTTGTGGGCGTCCAACGCCAGCTTTGGACTCCTGAATGGGCGTTGGATGCCAGCTACTCTCCTTTGGGCGTTGGACGCCAGGAATGCAAGCTTCTCATGTGCATAAGGCTGTTTTGGGCATTCAACGCCAGCTCTGGATCCAATTCTGGCGTTGAACTCCAACTCCTAACTTGTTTCTGGCGCTGGACGCCAGACAGCAGCATGGGACTGGCGTTGAACACCAGTTTTGGGCCTTCATTTCCAAATCAAAGTATGAACTATTCTATGTTTCTAAAAAGCCCTGGATGTTAGCTTTCCATAACCATTAAGAGTGCGCCATTTGGACTTCTGTAGCTCCAGAAAAGCTCCTTCGAGTGCATGGAGGTCAGATCTTGACAGTATCTGTAGTCCTTTCTCTGTCTCTAAATCAGACTTTGCCAAAACTCTTCAATTTTAGCCAGCAAATACCTGAAATAATCATAAAACACACAAACTCAAAGTAGAATCCAAAAATATGAATTTTGCACTAAAACCTATGAAAGCATAATAAAACTTGAACAAAACATAATGAAAACTATATGAAAATGATGTCAAAAAGCGTATAAAATATCTGCTCATCAACAGAAACGGCGCAGGAAGCTCAGCCCGAAAAGGTCGCAAGCCGTGGAGGAGCAAGTACAAGCCCTGCTGGAGGCAGGGTTCATATGGGAAGTCAAATACCCACTCTGGCTAGCCAACATCGTTTTGGTAAAGAAACAAAACGGAAAATAGGGAATGTGCGTTGACTATATCGATCTCAACAAAACCTGCCCAAAGGATCCCTACCCGACCAAGAAAACACCTCTTTCATAACCCCAAAGGCAAACTACTGCTACGTGGTAATGCCCTTTGGGATAAAGAACGCCGGGGCTACATATGAGCGACTAATGAACAAAGTATTCTCCGAGACACTTCTGTCTGACTTAACAGAGGTATTCTCCACCATAAGGTGGCACGATATGAGGCTAAACCCCATGAAGTGCACTTTCACAGTGGAAGCGGGCAAGTTTTTGAGTTTCATGCTGACTCAAAGAGGCATGGAGGGAAACCTGGACAAATGTCGAGCTATACTCGACATAAAAACCCGACCTGTGTAAAGGAAGTACAATAGCTGAATGGAAAGGCTAGCCGCCTTGTCTAGATTCCTGGCCAGATCTGCCATAAGGTCTCTCCGCTTCTACTCGATCCTAAGGAAATGGAAGAAATTTGAGTGGACTCCAGAATGTGAGAAGGCCTTTAAGAAATCAAATCATTCCTTGGGCAACCACCGGTTTTGATGATGTGTGGAAAACGATCCAACACAAAACTCACCGGCAAGTGTACCGGGTCGCATCAAGTAATAATAACTCACGTGAGTGAGGTCGATCCCACAAGGATTGAAGGATTGAGCAATTTTAGTTTAGTGGTTGAATTAGTCAAGCAAACAAGTGTTGATTATGTGAAATTGTGTTGACAGGAATTAAATTGCATAGAATGTAAAAGGGAAGGGGTAATTTGCAGGAAATTAAAGAGAACAGAAAATAAAAGTGCTGAATCTCAAAGAACAAGAAATTAAATGGCAGAAACTTAGAACGCAAGAAATGTAAATTACAAAATCTTAAAGTGCAAGAAATGTAAATGGCTTGAATTGTAAATGGGTCAGGGATGTGGGATTGCAAGAATTAAACAAAAGAACAGTAAATCTCAACACATAGAAGAATAGAATATGACTTGAATTGAACTGGATCTAAAATGGAAACGTAAATGAATTTGAAAAGCATTCAACAGAGAAAATAAAATGATGACTCCAGATCTCAGGACCCAAGAGACTAGATAACCAAGTCTAGATCTCAATGCCTTCCTAGATCCAAATTGAGAATTCAATTGCAAGAAAAGTAAAGATCCAGCAGTAGAAGAAAAGAAGTGAAATCGTAAATTCTCAATGATGCAGTAAATCAAAACAGAGAGATCTCAAGGTGAGATTGAAACAGAATTCCTTCAATTCTCAACACTCAAGACTCAGACAAAGTGTGTAGATAAGAAAACAAAAACAACCCAGAGGAAGAGAATTCAATTCTCCTTCCCAGGAACTCTCAAATTCTAAAAGCAACTACTAAGGTGAGCTCTCTACTGCAAGTATTAAAAATTCTAAAAAGGAAGCTCTCTGAAACTTCAAATCCTAAGCTATTTATACACTTTCTTCAAATGATCATTAAGCCTTGAATTGGGCCTTTAGTCTTGATGGAATTGGGTTGATAGTAGCCTCCGTTGATTGCTCTTGGTGTTGGGAAGAAATCCATTAGTGAACCGGGCCATGAACCATTCACGTTTGAGTCAACGTTTGAGGCAAACGTTGACTCAAACGTCCCTTGTGTGACATTATGCAGCTCGGCCAAGTTGCTGTCTTCCACGTTTGAGCCAACATTTGAGGTCAAACGTGAGCTCAAATGTGGTTCCCCATGCTACTCCTTTGGCCAACGTTTGGCCTAACGTTTGAGGCAAACGTTAGCGCAAACGTGGCTCACTCAATGCATCAAACAGAGGTGCTCTTCTTTGCTTTTATGGCGCCAACGTTTGACCTCACGTTTGAGGCAAACGTTGGCTCAAACGTTGCCATGCCCAGGAGTGTTCTTTCTCTTCTCTTTGGCGCCAACGTTTGACCTCACGTTTGAGACAAACGTTGGCGCAAACATTGCCTTCCCTTGCTCCTTCTTCAGCCAACGTTTGCCTCAACGTTTTAGGAAAACGTTGGTTTGCTCCAGGGGTGCTTTTGCTTGTTCTTGTGGCGCCAACGTTTGACCTCACGTTTGAGGCAAACATTGGCGCAAACGTTGCCTTCCCCTGGTGCATATGCCATGCCAACGTTTGCCTCTAAGTTTGAGGCAAACTTGGTCGCAAACGTTGGCCTCCCCTGGTGTATGTGCTATGCCAATGAATGCTAATATTCATTCATTTCTTCATTGGCAATTAAAAATCATGCATGTATTCATTAATTAATTAATAAAGCCAATTGCATTAACGTTGAAAGGGCTTGATATGTTCTTTAGCCAATTTGGCTTTAATATTGCATGCTTTTATTGGCTTTATTAATTAATGCCAATGTATTAACGTAGCATTCATTCTTTAATGATCAAATGCTTTATACATGCATTAATTTTTATTAGCAATGCTAATTAATGAACTTTGAACGTTCATTCATGTAATGCCAAGGAACAAATGGTCATGGGCCATGCTTTTTCCTTCCTTAGGCCACGCTTCCCTTGTTTCTTTCTTTTCTTCACCTACAAGTAATCAAAACAACCAATCAAAGTATCACAAAATTCACAAGGTTTATAAATCAATTTATCAATTAAATTTAGCTTAAACCTCATGATTTTGTATCAATTAAAGGGTGGTTGATTGATTCAAAGAAACTATGCACTTCCAATCCAAATTACTAACTTATAGTGCAAGAAAGTGCATAAAACTTATTGAAATCAAAGAAAAAGACTAGTAAAACTAGGCTAAGATGACTTGTCATCACAACACCAAACTTAAAACTTGCTTGTCCCCAAGCAAGCAGTAAAACATAAAGAAAATTACTAGAAGCAGAGAAGTGTATAAGCCTTTTATTGGAAGACATTGAATACTGGTAAATGGGGTTTTTATGCATGGTATCTTAGTGATTTTTAGTCTGTGGCTGAGACATCAACATCCCTTTGGATTCTTACTTGAATTACAAAAAAATGAGACTTGTTATTGTTTGGTCCCTGGGTTTTTTTTTTTTTTTGTTGCTCTCTTTCTTGGCTAAGGCTTAATGCTATGTTGTAAGGCAGGTTTTTAGAGTAAGCTTTCAGCCAGCATTCCCGCCCCAGTTGGTTCAAGATGCTAGGTGTTGAAACATCCCTATGGGCTTACTTGCTTAAGCCTCTCCTTAGCACACACACATCATAGGCATTTAGCTTGTTTTGTTCATCTCTGTTTGTTCTTTGGAAATTGATGCCCAGCACCTCTTTGGGTTACTAAATGCTTTGTCTCAAAGTAGCTCTTGATGGTGGACTTTCAGTTGGCAATCCCGGGTTAGTTAACTCAAGTTGCCGGGTGATGAAGCACCCCTTAGAACCTAGTTATCCAAGCCTATCTTTGTACAAGAGCATCACAAGCATTTATCCAAATTTGCAGCCATTGGTGCCCAGCCTTGTGTATTTCTTTTTGCTTATTTCTCTTGTATTTTCTTTCTTTTATGTTGGACTTTTTTCATTTGTCAAGTTTCATGAAATGTAACTCAAGTTTATATCACAAAGTCATGCCTGCATTCAGCCTTATTTATAAATCAACTAATGAACCAGCACATACCACCACATAATCTTATTTTGTCTCATATCATACCAGACTTTTACTCTTTCTCTATTTCACAGTTATTTTTCTTTTATTCAAGCATGAGGAACAAAGCATATAATTCAAGTAAGATGAGAATGAATCAAGCACTTAGACTAGTAAGCCATAACAGCATGAAAACAAACAAACTCGCAGACAGTAAATGAATCTAGAAAGATACTAATCAACAGGGGACATTTGCACTTTCAATTAACATATTTGAACTAGAATCAGTTAGAGAACAATACAACCTCTTGGAGTCTATTTGTTTCATCTGTGTCATCATCATTGTTGGGTTCCATGTCCTTCCTCTGTCCATGATGATGTACCTTTTCAGAGGAATATATTCAACTCTTTTATTAAATTAGCTATGAAGAGAAAATTACCTCAGGTTGGGTTGCCTCCCAACAAGTGCTTCTTTATTGTCACTAGCTTGACATCTTGTTCTTTGATCATGGAGGCTGATAAGCATAGTGCCTTAGCTTTTCTCCTCTTACTGTGAACTTCCTTCCGGTCTCCTCTTTAATGATTTCTAGGAGTTCAAGTGAAAGGATCCGGTTCACAGTATAGTACTCAGATAATTGTGGACACACCTTCATTGGTTGGGTGTTCAACATCACTTTATCCCCTGGTGAAAAGCCTTCAGTAGGGATCTTCTTGTTTCTCCACCCTCTTGGCCTCTTCTTTTCTTTCTCAAAAGATACTCCCTGCCTTGGTGGTTCCTTATCTGAGATGTTGAATTTCTCATCTGGAGGTTTTGGATCTAGTTCCTTCTTGATTTCTTTGGTTTGCTGCACCATCTCTACTACTTTCAAGCATGGATTTAGAAGTCTTGGAGCTAACTCATTGACTACCTCCTTCAAGCTTTGATCCCTGGCTTTATCCTCCATACAATCTTCTTCTTGAGTGGGCTCATGCAGGGTTTTAAAAACATGGAATGCTAGGTGCTCATCATGCACTCTTAGCAACAATTCCCCTTTTTCAACATCTATCAATGCTCTGCCCGTGGCCAGGAAAGGCCTCCCCAGAATGATGGGAGTGTTAGGGTCCTCCTCTATATCCAGGATGACAAAATCAGTTGGGAGAAGGAATTTTCCCACTTTTACCAGCACATTCTCTACAACTCCAAGTGCTTGCTGAATGGATTTATCAACCATTTGAAGAAGTATTCGTGTGGATTTCAGCTCGACAATTTGGAGTTTCCTCATTAGAGACAAAGGCATCAAATTTATGCTTGCACCAAGATCACATAATGACTTCTCAATTGTTATGTTTCCTATGGTGCAAGGTATATAAAAACTCCCAGGATCATCTTTCTTCTCTGGCAACTCTCTTTGGAGAATAGCACTACATTCCATTGTCATCTCAACAATTTGTCCTTCTTTTAGGGACTTTTTCTTTGTCAGCACTTCCTTCATAAATTTGGCATACACTGGCATCTGTTCAAGTGCTTCTAAAAAAGGAATATTGATGCTAAGTGTCTTGAATATGTCCAGGAACTTTGAATATTGCTTATCCTCATTTTCTTTTTTGAACCTCTGAGGGTACGGAAGTTTGGGGACATATGGCTTCACCCCTTCCTTCTTCAATTGAAGCTTCTTGGTTTTTGCTTGTTATAGCTTGATCTTTTCTTGATGCTTCTTGATCTTTTCTTGCTGTTTCTTGATCTTGTCTGGCCATCTCTTAATTTTTCATGAGTTTTTCCATCATTATCTCTTGGTGCTTCATCATCTTTTCCATCAATATCTCCAACTTGGAGATTCTTTGAGTGTCTTGTGATGCTTGTCGCTGGTTGTGAGATGTTGAATGTTGATGATAGGTATTTTGGTTAGTGGTTTGGTTATTGGGTGGATAGTAACTGGAATTTGGGTGGTTGTTTTGGGGTTTTCTATATGGATTGGGGTTAGGATTTTGCTGATTGTGGTTTTGGTTATTTCTTGAGTTGTTTTGGTTTGAATTTCCTTGCCATGGTTGCTGGTTTTGAGTGTGGTTATCTCCCCATCTTATGTTTGGATGGTTCTTCCAGGATGGATTGTAGGTGTCACCATAGACTTCATTTTGGCCGGAGCTTTGGTTGTGCACATATTGAGGTTGTTCCTGCTGCTGATCTTCTTGGTATTCTTCATTTTTCCCCCACTTGGTTGATGATTGGCTTGTGTTGATTGCTACAACTTGGAGACTATCAATCCTCTTGGCCATTTGCTCAAATTGTTGTTGAATTTGCTGCTGCATCATTTTGTTTTGAGCCAGAATTGAGTCCACTCCTTCCAACTCCATCACTCATTTCCTTTGTGATGGTTGGCGTTGCCTTTGGTGAGCAAAGAAATACTAGTTGTTGAGATTTCAATGTCAAGCCTTCATAGAAATTCTGCAATCTGTCCCACTCACTGAACATTCCAGGTGGGCACTTCCTGATCAGAGCTTTGTATCGTTCCCATGCGTCATACAAGGGTTCAGCATCCATTTGTGTGAATGTTTGTACTTCGGTCTTTAATCTAATAACTCTTTGAGGTGGGTAAAACTTGGCAAGGAACTTGGTTACTAGATCATCCCAATTATTGATGTTGTCTCTTGGGAAAGATTCTAACCATTGAGTGGCTTTGTCTATGAGAGAAAATGGAAACAGCAGTAGCTTGTAACTGTCAGGATACACTCCATTAGTTTTGACAGTGTCACAAATCCTCAAGAAGGTGGATAGGTGCTGGTTTGGATCTTCCAAGGGGCCTCCTCCATAAGAACAGTTGTTCTGCACCAAGGTGATAAGTTGGGGCTTCAATTCAAAGTTATTTACATCGACATTTGGGGTAAGGATGCTACTCCCACAATGCCTTGGATTAGCAAATATATATGAAGCCAATACTCTCCTTTGGGGCTGACCATTGTCGTTGGCCACTCCCACTTGTGGATTTGTTGGATTTTTCTCCATTTCTTGGTTCTCTTCTCAACCTGTGACATATAAATCAACAAGCGGAACACACAGTGGTACTTTTGAAAATTGAGTGTAGTCAGTTGAGACAAAACTTCAAACAATTAGTGGGTTAGTAGAAGCAAATCCTCAAACAGTTAGTGGGTTAGTCAAAATTAAAGAAAAAGTGCTTGATCTAAACTACCACCTCACTTAATCATTGTCAATCTATTCAATCCCCGGCAACGGCGCCAAAAACTTGATGTGTGGAAAACGATCCAACACAAAACTCACCGGCAAGTGTACCGGGTCGCATCAAGTAATAATAACTCACGTGAGTGAGGTCGATCCCACAAGGATTGAAGGATTGAGAAATTTTAGTTTAGTGGTTGAATTAGTCAAGCAAACAAGTGTTGATTGTGTGAAATTGTGTTGACAGGAATTAAATTGCATAGAATGTAAAAGGGAATGGGTAATTTGCAGGAAATTAAAGAGAACAGAAAATAAAAGTTCTGAATCTCAAAGAACAAGAAATTAAATGGCAGAAACTTAGAACGCAAGAAATGTAAATTACAAAATCTTAAAGTGCAAGAAATGTAAATGGCTTGAATTGTAAATGGGTCAGGGATGTGGGATTGCAAGAATTAAACAAAAGAACAGTAAATCTCAACACATAGAAGAATAGAATATGACTTGAATTGAACTGGATCTAAAATGGAAACTGATGACAAGTCATCTTAGCCTAGTTTCATTAGCCTTTTTCTTTTGTTTTCATTAGAATTATGCACTTTCTTGAACCATAAGCAAGCTAATTGGGTAGATTTTCATGTTTCCTTTGATTTAATCAACCATGTATGAATTCATGCTATTTCATGAGGTTTTATACTATAATTGTCACATATTATGAAAGAATGAATATCTCATGATTTTAAGCATAGCTTTGATGTGTTTGGTTGATTAATGATAGGTGAAGAAAGCTTGGAGAAAGGTTGAAGCAAGAAGGAATAGCTAGGAGTAAAGAGAGGACAATGGAATAAGTGAAATTGAACCAGGAAGCAAAAAGCTGGACCTAAAGTTAGCCTCAAACTTTTGCACAAACTTTTGGGTGAAAAGTTAGCCCCAACGCTAGCCCCTAACTTTTGGGCTAACGTTGGAACTTGAAAATCACTCCCTGGGTACCAAAAGTTTGCGCCAACGTTGGCCCCTAACTTTTGGGCTAACGTTGGCACATGAAAATCACCCCTGGGCACCAAAAGTTTGCGCCAACGTTAGCCCCTAACTTGGTGGCTAACGTTGGCATAAGAAAAACCTCCCTGGCCACCAAAAGTTTGCGCCAACGTTAGCCCCTAACTTTTGGGCTAACATTGGCACATGAAAGATACAAGGGGAGGAGCAAAAGTTTGCGCCAACGTTAGCCTCTAACTTTTGGGCTAACGTTGGCGCCATTAGTGCACTAGGAAAGGCCAACGTTGGAGCAAAGGTTAGACCCCTAACTTTTGCACCAACGTGGGTATCAGCAAAATATGGGGGCTGATATGAAAAGTTGGACCAAAAGTGAGACCCTAACTTTTGCTCAAACTTTTACTCCAACTTTTTGCAAAACTCCAACCCGGTTCATTTGGTTCACTTTGGTTCTTCTCCAAACTCCAAGAGCAATCAACCAAGGCCTCTTTCAACCCAATTCCACCAAGAGCAAAGGCCCAACTCAAGTCTTGAAGATCATTTGAAGAAAGTGTATAAATAGGATAGAATTCAAGTTCTTCGGGGAGCTTTCCCTTTGAATTTTCATAATAGTTTTCGGAGAGCTTTGGATATTGAGTGATCTTTAATTTCTTAGTCTTGGGGAAGGAGAATTCACTTCTCTTCCTCTTAGTTTTATTGCTTTCAATTTCAATTACAATTGTCTTGGATCTTGGGTTGGAGAATTGAAGAAATTCTGTTTCAATCTCATCCTTGGATCTCTCTGCTTTATTTACTGCTTGATTGAATTTAATTTCTGTTAATTGCTCTTCATCTACTTTCTTCGCAATTTACTTTTCCCTTGCAATTGTTCTTGTTGGATCAAGGAAGGTAGTGAGATCTAGACCTGGTTTTCTAGTCTCTGGACCCCTGAGATCTGAAATTCCAATTTACATTCTGTTTTTTGCTTTTCATGTTCATTTACTTGTTTTGCTTCAGATCCGATTCAACCCAAACACTCTTTTACTCTTCTGTTTGATGCAATTTACTTTTTCTTGTTTAATTTCTGCAAATCCAAGTCCCAATACCCTTTACAATTCAAGTCATTTACATTTCTTGCACTTTAAGATTCCGCAATTTACATTTCTTGCATTCTAAGTTTCTGCCATTTAATTTCTTGTTCTTTAAGATTCAGCACTTTAATTTCTTGCTCTCTTTAACTTCATGCAATTTACCCATTCCCTTTACTTTCCATGCAATTTAATTTCTGCAAATCACAAAACACTCAACCAAATCTTGATTCGCTTGACTAAATTAACCACTAAGCTAAAATTGCTCAATCCTTCAATCCCTGTGGGATCGACCTCACTCCCGTGAGTTTTATTACTTGATGCGACCCGGTACACTTGCCGGTTAGATTTGTGTGTTTTGGGAGAAATTCATTTTTCCACCAAAATACTCATCA
>NC_029789.2:101066555-101082138 GCF_000816755.2 Arachis ipaensis | reverse complement strand
TTTATTTACTGCAATTGAATTTCCGTTTCTGTTACTTGATTCTCATCTACTTTCCTTGCAATTTACAATTCCCTTGCAATTGTTCTTGTTGGATCAAGGAAGGTAGTGAGATCTAGACCTGGTTTTCTAGTCTCTGGACCCCTGAGATCTGAAATTCCAATTTACATTCTGTTTTTTGCTTTTCATGTTCATTTACTTGTTTTGCTTCAGATCCGATTCAACCCAAACACTCTTTTACTCTTCTGTTTGATGCAATTTACTTTTTCTTGTTTAAATTCTGCAAATCCAATCCCCAATTCCCTTTACAATTCCAGCCGTTTACATTTCTTGCACATTAAGATTCCGCAATTTACATTTCTTGCATTCTAAGTTTCTGCCATTTAATTTCTTGTTCTTTAAGATTGAGCACTTTAATTTCTTGCTCTCTTTAACTTCATGCAATTTACCCATTCCCTTTACTTTCCATGCAATTTAATTTCTGCAAATCACAAATCACTCAACCAAATCCTGATTCGCTTGACTAAATTAACCACTAAGCTAAAATTGCTCAATCCTTCAATCCCTGTGGGATCGACCTCACTCCCGTGAGTTTTATTACTTGATGCGACCCGGTACACTTGCCGGTTAGATTTGTGTGTTTTGGGAGAAATTCATTTTTCCACCAAAATACTCATCAAGTTTTTGGCGCCGTTGCCGGGGATTGATTAGATTGACAATGATTAAGTGAGGTGGTGATCTAGATCAAGCACTTAGTGTTCTCACACCAAAGTAAGTTTAAAAGCCCATAAATAAATCAGCCAGACTAACCATTGTTTCCAAGTGCTTGGGGAACAAGCAACTTTCAATATCATTGCAGAGGTCCATACAAGCTTTTGGAAGGATTAAGAATCATCAATCAAAGAAACAAAAGATGAACCTAAAGGCCAGCAATGATGATGATGAGAAGAAGGAAAGCAAGCGAACTCCAAAAGGTTGTATTGTTAAGTGATTATCTTACATCAAACACTGCTATGATTGAAAGTGGTTTAGTTTCCCTGATTATCTGTCTGCATAGCATAGTTTTTCTGTAATTCAATAAGCAAGATGCTTGATTATTCACAACATTTTTCTCTTCAAAACTTGTTTGTACTCAATGATTCAAGAATTGCATCACATGAAAGTTATTTGAAAAGAAGGATTGAGGAATTAAACAATTTTGAGGCAAGCAAAAAATTAGGAGAAGTGGTGGTTCTAGTTGTATGATTATGTATTGAGGTTGCATGCTTGTGAAAACTTGCATGGGAGCTCATAGGCAGGACATGAAGTTCAAAGAAGTATTGTGGAGATTCTCAAAAATTTATTGATCCAAGAAGCAGCAAACAAAACAAAAGAAAGAAAAGAAAATACAAAGATAAAAAGAACATGGCCCAAGGCTCTGAGCATCAATTACTAGGCAGAAAAGAAAGAAGAAACAATGACTCAAAGAGTTGTTAGCCTAGTAAATGCTTGTGGTTGAGTTGTGTCAAAGAAAGAGGCTTGAGCAAGTAAATCCTTAGGGGTCCTTTAACACCTAATACCTTAAAACCAACTGGTTTAGGAGTATTGATTGAAAGCTTATTTAAAAGAGCCGCTTTGAGACATGACACTTAGAGTCAAGGGCAAAGCAAAGAAATGATAAGCTGCTTCAAGGTGACACATATATAGAGATCTCCATGATACCATTTGGATGAAAATCCTAAGACCTAAGAATCCCAATATGTGAGGACTAGTGAGCACTGAAGCCCTTGCATGAGCATATGATTTAGAGTTCACCCCACTGTTACTTGATCACTTCACTCACAGGACCTTACAATTTATTCTTCAATCCGTCTTAAGTGAAAGAACATATGAGCATAATTCATTTCTTGTTTGGGGACAAGCAAGCTTTAAGTTTGGTGTTGTGATGACAAGTCATCTTAGCCTAGTTTCACTAGCCTTTTTCTTTTGTTTTCATTAGAATTATGCACTTTCTTGAACTATAAGCAAGCTAATTGGGTAGATTTTCATGTTTCCTTTGATTTAATCAACCATGTATGAATTCATGCTATTTCATGAGGTTTTATACTATAATTGTCACATATTATGAAAGAATGAATATCTCATGATTTTGAGCATAGCTTTGATGTGTTTGGTTGATTAATGATAGGTGAAGAAAGCTTGGAGAAAGGTTGAAGCAGTTGGCACATGAAAGATACAAGGGGAGGAGCAAAAGTTTGCGCCAACGTTAGCCTCTAACTTTTGGGCTAACGTTGGCGCCATTAGTGCACTAGGAAAGGCCAACGTTGGAGCAAAGGTTAGACCCCTAACTTTTGCACCAACGCGGGTATCAGCAAAATATGGGGGCTGACATGAAAAGTTGGACCAAAAGTTAGACCCTAACTTTTGCTCAAACTTTTACTCCAACTTTTTGCAAAACTCCAACCCGGTTCATTTGGTTCACTTTGGTTCTTCTCCAAACTCCAAGAGCAATCAACCAAGGCCTCTTTCAACCCAATTCCACCAAGAGCAAAGGCCCAACTCAAGGCTTGAAGATCATTTGAAGAAAGTGTATAAATAGGATAGAATTCAAGTTCTTCGGGGAGCTTTCCCTTTGAATTTTCATAATAGTTTTCGGAGAGCTTTGGATATTGAGAATTCACTTCTCTTCAATTGCAAGAAAAGTAAAGATCCAGCAATAGAAGAAAAGAAGTGAAATCGTAAATTCTCAATGATGCAGTAAATCAAAACAGAGAGATCTCAAGGTGAGATTGAAACAGAATTCCTTCAATTCTCAACACTCAAGACTCAGACAAAGTGTGTAGAAAGAGGCAAACGTTGGCGCAAACATGGCTCACTCAATGCATCAAACAGAGGTGCTCTTCTTTGCTTTTATGGCACCAACGTTTGACCTCACGTTTGAGGCAAACGTTGGCTCAAACGTTGCCATGCCCAGGAGTGTTCTTTCTCTTCTCTTTGGCGCCAACGTTTGACCTCACGTTTGAGGCAAACGTTGGCGCAAACGTTGCCTTCCCTTGCTCCTTCTTCAGCCAACGTTTGCCTCAATGTTTTAGGCAAACGTTGGTGCAAACGTTGGTTTTCTCCAGGGGTGCTTTTGCTTGTTCTTGTGGCGCCAACGTTTGACCTCACGTTTGAGGCAAACGTTGGAGCAAACGTTGCCTTCCCCTGGTGCATATGCCATGCCAACGTTTGCCTCTAAGTTTGAGGCAAACTTGGTCACAAACGTTGGCCTCCCCTGGTGCATGTGCTATGCCAATGAATGCTAATATTCATTCATTTCTTCATTGGCAATTAAAAATCATGCATGTATTCATTAATTAATTAATAAAGCCAATTGCATTAACGTTGAAAGGGCTTGATATGTTCTTTAGCCAATTTGGCTTTAATATTGCATGCTTTTATTGGCTTTATTAATTAATGCCAATGTATTAATGTAGCATTCATTCTTTAATGATCAAATGCTTTATACATGCATTAATTTTTATTAGCAATGCTAATTAATGAACTTTGAACGTTCATTCATGTAATGCCATGATGCATGCATAAGCATTAATGCATGTCAGTTCATGATGCCAAGGAACAAATGGTCATGGGCCACGCTTTTTCTTTCCTTAGGCCACGCTTCCCTTGTTTCTTTCTTTTCTTCACCTACAAGTAATCAAAACAACCAATCAAAGTATCACAAAATTCACAAGGTTTATAAATCAATTAATTATCAATTAAATTTAGCTTAAACCTCATGATTTTGTATCAATTAAAGGGTGGTTGATTGATTCAAAAAAACTATGCACTTCCAATCCAAATTACTAACTTATAGTGCAAGAAAGTGCATAAAACTTATTGAAATCAAGGAAAAAGACTAGTAAAACTAGGCTAAGATGACTTGTCATCACTTGACCCGACCCGTGCAAGGAAAGGAACAAGTATTATAGTTAGCAGTCGGAAGCCGTGCAATAGCCTCAGCCCTAGTCCGAGAAGACGAAGAGAGACAGTAGCCTATCTACTTCGTCAACAAAGCCCTACAAGGGGCTGACTATAGAAAAGTTCACCTACGCCCTCATACTCATATCCTGAAGACTCCGCCCCTACTTTCAAGCCCACGCCATCAAAGTCCGAACCAATCAACCGATGAAGCACATCATACAGAAGACGGACTTGGCGGGCAGAATTCTACAGTGGGCAGCTGAGCTATCCGAGTTCAACCTTAAGTATGAAGCTCGGACTGCCATAAAATCCCAGTATTTGCCCGGCTTCATCACTGAATACGCCGACACCCTGGGAGCACCCGTCTCGTGGAGCATGTATGTCAACGGCTCGTCAAACAAGGTCGGGAGCGGGGTAGGCATCATCCTAGAAAGCGATTAAGAGACTCAAATAGAACTATCCCTAAAGGTCAAGCTGCCCGCTTCAAACAACCAAGTTGAATACGAAGCCCTGCTGGCTCGTTTAAAGCTAGCCAAAGAGGTCGGAGCACTAAGACTCACCATCTTTAGTGACTCACAGATAGTTACCTCACAAATAGATGGAAGCTATCAGGTAAAAGACCCCACCATGAAGAAATATCTAGATAGGACCAAGGAGCATCTCAAGAGCTTTGGTGAATGCAAAATCCAACACATACCCCAAGAACAAAACACTCGAGTTAACGCCCTCTCAAAGGTAGCCAGCACCAAGCCAGGGTGCAATAACAGAAGCCTCATCCAACAAACCTCACAATGGAACTCAATTCACCGATATGTGTTTCAGAAACCTAGTGGCCAACTTAAAAATCACACACCAGTTTACCTCCGTGGAACATCCCCAGGCCAATTGACAGGCCGAGGCGGCAAATAAGGTCATACTGGCCAGACTAAAGCGCCGAATACAGGACGCAAAGGGAGCTTGGGCTGAAGAGCTCTCCCAAGTCCTATGGGCATATCGGACAACCCCCTACTCCACCACAGGTGAATCGCCATTTCGATTGGCCTACGGGATGGAGGTGATGATTCCTATCGAAGTAAACAAAGGATCCCCTAGGGTCATCTTCTACAATGATGAAATAAACCCCCAGGCACAAAGATGGGTTCTCGACCTGCTTCCAGAGGTCCGAGAAAGAGCTCGGATTAGGGAGGAAGTGCTGAAGCGTCGAATGGCTCTATGGTAAAACAAAAAGGTAATTCAAAGAAGCTTCACAACCAACGACCTTATCCTCATCCAAAATGACATCGGAGCAAGCAAGTCGGGAGAAGAAAAGCTGGTTGCAAATTGGAAAGGACCATATCGGGTGGCAGAAGTACTAGGAAAAGGTGCCAACCTCTAAGGACGGGAGCTCCCAAGGTCATGGCACGCCTGTAACCTGAGAAGGTACTATAGCTAGAAAGCCTTGAACTAAGGTGCACTCTTTTTCCCAGCAAAGGGTTTTTTAATGAGGCACCAGGTCAAGAGCTTGGGGGCACCCGAATTATAGGGCAACCAGGCATGTATAAAAATTTCCATCCCATGCATTTTATTTTAATAAAATTCATCATTCCTCAAAAGTTTTCTACCCAGGCGCATTAATTTATGCTCGAAAAAATCTGAAAATCATTACCCAACCCAATGCGGTTGGTAAGATAAAGCGACGAGATTCAAATTAATGTGAGAAGTTATAAAATCAACTCATACAAAGCGGCCCATCAAGGTCGGACAAAAGAAAGAGTTGCAAAAATAACATAAAAAGGCCTGACAGAATGAAGTCAGACCACCAAAGGACAACTAAAAGGAACAATAAACAACACAGTGTATAAACTACAAACTATTACAAAAGTGTTCATCAAGACCCACAAGTCGGGCCACAAAAGATAACATAAATTGTTCATAAAGAGAAGACATAAAAGGCACAGGTCACAAAAGGTCAAGCTCCTCCCCTATAGCTGCATCTCGGGAAGGGGGAGGAATGATCTTGATCAGGACCGCCCTGATAACACCATCAGCCTGGTTCAAGATCTCTACATCGGGTTCAACCTCAGGACGGATAGCCTTAGCAGAAGAGGTCGGAACAGAATCAGCCTTAAGGTTGGGTACAAGGACATCGTTTTCATCTGGAACAGGCACGATCTTACCATCAACCACCACATTATCCAAGCTAAAAATACTAAGGTAGAGGTCGGGAGCCAATACACGAACTTGATCCTTCAAGTTCTCATACATCGCATTCATCCCATTGACCACATGACCCTGCAACTCAGCATAATCATCATAAGAGGACTGAAGCTTCTCCTTCACCTCCAGAAGCTCGCTATAAGTGCGGGTATAACTCACTTCAGTTTTCTTCTTCATATCCTCCGACAACTTAGACGCTGCCTCGGCCTTGGTAGCTCGGGCCTTTTCCTTCTCCAAGGATAGCTCCAACTCGGCAACCTTCTCTTCCAACTCAATATTCAGACCACTAACCCTCTCAAACTCAGCTTTAGCACTCCCCAGAAACCCGCTGGTAGCACTAAGAGGAGATTTTCTAAACTCCCTTGCCAAGATGGCATTTAGACTAGCCATCCAGACACAGTTGCGGGCCATAAACTGAAAATGGTTAAGGATGGACTGATGCCAGGGCATTTTGGCCAGTTTCATTGACCCTTTCTTTATTGTTTTAAGCGTAGTTTCATGTATTTTCTTAGGGAATAAGCAAGTTTTTGGTAGAATTTCACTTACATCTTGATTTAAGCATACATTGTGCACTTTACATGATTTCATGAGGATTTTGTATGAATTTAATGACAAATTGGATGATGCATTTCCCATGACTGGGACTAGAGCTTTGATGCACTTTATTGCTTGATTTCAGGACAAAGGAAGCAAGGAAGAACCACGTTAGCAGCTACGTTAGTCTAACTAATGTGACCTCTAACGTGAAAGAAAGAAATGAAGCCAACGTTAGTGACACTTACCTTTGTCACTAACGTTGAGCTAAGCCACAATGAGCCACGTTAACTCCCACGTTAACTTAGTTAACGTGGAAGCTAACGTGGAGGGAGCAAGAATTGCCAACGTTAGTGACACTCACCATTGTCACTAACGTTGGAATGAGCCAATGTGAGCAACGTTAACTCCCACGTTAACTTAGTTAACGTGGAAGCTAACGTGGATAAGGGAATGATGAGCCAATGTTAGTGACACTCAACTTTGTCACTAACATTGGAAATGGCTATCATTGCTACGTTAGAAGCCACGTTAACCTAGTTAACGTGGACTCTAACGTGGGAAGTAGGGGCACATTGGAACGTTAGTGACAAAGGTAAGTGTCACTAACATTCTCGAAGGATTGGCAAGCTTACGTTAAGAGCCACTTTAACCTAGTTAACGTGGACTCTAACGTAGGGGGAAGGGAAGACTCTCAACGTTATTGGGAAAGGTGAGTCCCAATAACGTGTGCGAAGGACCAAGATGCAACGTTAGTGGTCACGTTAGTGCCACTAACATTGAAGTTAACGTGGACCATCCCTGGGTGAGGAACGTTAGTTAAAAAGGTGATTGTCACTAACGTTCTCGAACCCACACTCTCACTTAACGTTAACGCCACTAACGTCCTGAGCTAAACACCCTGCCTACTTCACACTTTTTCTCTGCAAGTAAAGCTAAGCCCACTGCAGAAGATAACTGCTTCAAACTTAAGATCCAAAGGCCCATATCCAAGACTTGAAGAACCAACTAGAAGATCAGAGGAGTAGTATATATAGGGGTAGATTTGAATTAGGAAAAAAAAGCTTTTTGGGGGATTGGAAATTGGGAACTACTCTCTGTATAATTTACTTTCTCTGCACTTCTAGTTCTAATTTTCATGATGTATTCTCTATCTTTGTTTTCTATTTCCAGAGCTATGAACAACTAAACCCCTTTCATTGGGTTAGGGAGCTCTGTTGTAATTTGATGGATCAATACTAGTTTTCATTACTCTTCTTCTATCTTTTCTCTTGATTTTACTAGAAAGCTTTCAATCTTCATCCAATTGGATAGTTATCTTGGAAAAGAAGCTATTCATACTTGGATCTCTTCTGAACCTTGGGAGAGGAATGAAGAGATCATGCTAGAAATGCTTTCTCATGTTGGACCAAATTGGGGTTGGTTGGATATGGTGACTATAATCCTACTAACACTTGATTTGGGAATGCATGTGGTATAATCAGTGACCATACTTTATCTCTTCTCATGAGCAATTGACCAAGAAATTGGCTATTGATCAAGATTTAAGAGATTGAATTGCCAAGGAATTGGAATTCGATCACTTAAGATTGCCAAGGAGATCAATGAATGCATTGATTGAGGAAGAGATGAAAATGAATTTGATCCGGAGAATACAACATCTCCTTAGCCCAATGAATCCCCATTTCTGATCTTACCCATTCTCTTTAATTTCTGCAATTTACTTTTATGAGCATCTTCCCCATTCTCATTTAAATTCTGCAATTTACCTTCCGCCATTTACTTTCAGCTCTTTACTTTCGGCATTTACATTTTCTGCTATTTACTTTCTCGCCATTTAATTTCCTGTAACACTCAAACCAAATTCTGCTTCGCTCAACTAGAACATTCCTCTAATTAAAGTTGCTTGACCAATCAATCCCTGTGGGATTCGACCTCACTCTATTGTGAGTTTTTACTTGACGACAATTCGGTACACTTGCCGAAGGAAAATTGTTGAGAGACAAGTTTCCGTGTGCATCAAGTTTATGGCGCTGTTGCCGGGGATTGATTTTGTATCAACAATGATTAAATTGGAGGATAACTAGATTGAGCATTTTTTTTCTTTTGTTTGATTTAAGTTCATTTGAGTAATTTACTTTCTGTTCAGTTATTTTCTTCCCTTCCCACTACCTATTTTCTTAGTTGTTTATGATTCAGTCCACTAACCCACTAACTATTTGATATATTGTATCACTCACACTAACAGCATTTCTAACAAGAATAGTCTCTGTATCTAGTTCCTTGCTTGTGCCTTGTTGGTTATATGACAGGGAGAAGAAGCGGGGCTTCAACTTCATTTGATTCTGAACCTGAGTGGACCTTCCTTAGATTAAGGAGGGAAGCAAGAGGAAAGAGAGTAGTTGGTGCTGAGGAAGAGGAAGAATATTTTGAACCAGACATGGATGAAAACATGGAGAACCATCATGAAAAAGAGGCTCACAACCATGGCAGAGAGGGTCTAGCAAATCATGCTGGGTTCTTACATCAACCCAAACCCAGGAAACTGTGGGAGTAGCATCCAAAGGCCAACTATACATGCCAACAACTTTGAACTAAAGCCACAGCTCATCACCCTTGTTCAAAACAACTGTTCATTCGGAGGGAGTGTCCAAGAAGACCCCAATCAACATCTAACCACCTTTCTGAGGATATGTGATACTGTGAAGTCTAATGGTGTTCATCCTGACACCTATAGACTACTTCTGTTCCCTTTCTCACTCAAGGACAAGGCATCCAAATGGCTGAAATCCTTCCCAAAGGAGAGTTTAGGAACCTGGGAAGATGTGGTAAACAAATTCCTGGCAAGATTCTATTCTCCTCAATGGATTAACAAGCTGAGAGCTGAGGTGCAAACATTCAGGCAGTAGGATGGTGAGACTCTATATGAAGCATGGGAGAGGTTTAAGGACCTGACAAGAAGGTGTCCACCAGATATGTTCAATGAATGGGTGCAGCTACAAATTTTCTATGAAGGCCTTTCTTATGAATCAAAGAAGGTAGTAGACCATTCATCCGGGGGATCTCTGAACAAGAAGAAGACCATTGAAGAAGCCATAGATGTCATTGAAACTGTAGCTGAGAATGACTACTTCTATGCTTCTGAAAGAGGCAACACTAGAGGAGTGATGGAGCTGAACAATGTGGATGCACTGCTGGCCCAAAATAAACTTATTACCAAGCAGCTGGCTGACCTCACCAAGAAGATGGAGAGGAACCAAGTGGCAGCAATCACCACCTCATCAGCAACCCAAGAGGGAGTGAATGCTGAGGCAGAGGAGGAGCAAGAACAAGCCAATTACATTGGAAACTCACCCAGGCAAACCATGATCCGTACTCCAAAACCAACAACCCTGGATGGAGGAATCACCCAAACTTTGGGTGGGGAAATCAACAAGATTAAAACCAAGATCAGAGACGTCACAACCCCAACAACCATGCAGCTCACCAATATTCCACACAAAGATCATATCAACACCACCCTAACAACACCTCTCCACATCCATACCAAAACCAGAATAACCAAACTCACCCCTCCACTCTCAACTCACCCTCATCTGAAGATAGACTCTCCAAAATTAAGACTATGCTTGAGGGCATATGCAAAGAGATTCAAGATAATAAGGTATTCAAAGAGGAGGTGCGAGCTAGCATCAAGAACCAGGGAGACACCATCAAGAGGCTGGAATTTCAAGTGGATACTTATCTGAAAAGATTCCCAAACCTACTGATAGCTTCCCAAGTGACACAGAGAAAAATCTGAGAGGTGAAGCAAAGAAAGTCAGATGGGAAGATTGCAAGATGGTTACTACAAGTAATAAGGAGACTGAGGAAAAGCAAAACAAGCCATTAGAACAACTTGGAGAGACATCAGCAGAGAAACAGGAAAAAGATCACCAAGAACCCAAAACTTTACAAAAGGAGCTGACACAAAAGGAGCTACTGAAACTTTATGCACCTTTTCCCCAATTACTCAATGGTGCTATAGAGAAGAGAATATACTCAAGGTTTCTTGACCTGTTTGCATCACTCCAGGTAAACATACCATTCATCAAGGCCCTCCAACAAATGCCGTCATACATCAAGTATATGAAGGAGCTGCTGACCAAGAAAAGCTCACTCAAGGGAGGACAAACGATAGTGATGAATAAGGAGTGCAGTGCTCTCATTCAACCAGAGTTGCCTATAAAAAGGAAGGACCCATGGAGTTTTCACATTCCCTGTGTAATAGGAGAAACACTGTTTGATAGAGCACTCTGTGATTTGGGAGCAAGCATCAACTTAATGCCTTTATCCCTTATGAAGAGGCTGCAGATCAATGAGATAATGCCCACAGATGTAGTCATTAGGCTGGCTGACAAAACTCAAAAACAAGCAATAAGTGTGGTAGAAAACGTGTTAATAAAGGTTGGGAAATACTTTCTTCCCACAGACTTTGTCATCTTAGACATGGAAGAGAGTCATACTCACCCAATCATATTGGGAAGACCATTCCTAGCTACAGCCAGAGCACTCATAGATGTGGAGCGAAGGGAGCTAATTTTGAGGATCCATGATGAACAGCTCAGCTTCAATGTCTTCAAACTCTCACTAGAAACAGATCAAGAGAACAAAGAACCAAGCAAAGATCATAATGAGATACCGAGGGAAGAAGCAAGCACCGAAGCACAAACAACACCTCTGGGAAACCCCTTAGTTCATGAACAAAGAACTCAGCAGCTGTCACAGCTTAAGGAAAATCAGGAGGAACCTAAACCACCAAAGTCTTGTGAGACCAACAACAAAATTTCCTTAGAAGAGGAGGTCACAAAGAGCAAGGCATCATCAAAAGGGACAAAGAATAAGGCACTAAGGAGGTGGAGGAACAAGAAGATCCCTACAGAGGACTTTTCTCCGGGGGATAAAGTGATCTCAGCCTACTTCCCAGATATTCCACCTCATCTCCCCACTATCCCATCTCAGTTACCTAAGGTCTTCACCATTAACAGAGTTCTTTCCTTAGAACATGTGGAGATCCTTGATGAAGCCAATGGATATAGGTCTATTGCAAGAGGGGAAGATCTGAAGCATTACCAACCACCCTGATAAAGGCAAAACGTCAAGCTTGTGACGCTAAAGAAGCGCTTCATGGGAGGCAACCCATGTTTTATATGCTTTTAGATTAGTTAATAATGCAAGGTTCATGAATTTTAAATCAACTTGATATGCATTTGCATGAGTCATTGTGTGCAACATATAGTGAAGAACAAGTTTGGTGTTCAAGGCACACTAAGAGAACATCAATGTAACCCATATCATGTCACTCTTAGAGGCCTTGAACATTTCTTTTACATCACACGGCACCAAACTAAGTTTGGTGTTGCAAATGTTGCACACATGGATGTTGAGTTAGTCAGTTGGTTTGCACTAATGAACGGCACTTAGTTAGATAAAACAAAAACTAAAAAAAAAAAGTAGTAAGCATTTTAATTTTGTCGCCACTTTCTACAAGATTAATTTTAACCACTTTTTCTTTTGTTTTGTAGGATTATTGATGAAGAATTGAAAGGAAAATTCGGCCACTTCATGAAGGGAGAATACACACTTGTCTTCAAAGGGCATACATTGGAAAATATGGCCATGTAACATTGGAAGAAGAACAAACTTGGAAACTGAACCAACCCCATCATAAAGTTGGCAATCCTTGTGCTTATTCCACATAAAACCCCAACCGTCCATCAAACAACCACCACGGCAATCCACACCTTTCATTCCCTCCTCACTTCCCCATATAAGTGAGTCCTAGTCCGTACCTCCCCTTCACATCCAAAGTGCCATTTCTCACACTTCACACCTTCTGCATCCAAATTCCTTCATCACACCTTGTCCTAACCAACTGAATTCCTCATCTATTCGTACCCTCCACCCTCTTCACACATCAAACTCAAACTCATGGCATTATCAAGCTCCAAAAGGCAAAAGAGGAAGAAACCAGTAGAGAGCATTTCTTTCGATGAGAAGAGATTCAAAACTGCATTCTATGAACTTGAATTTGAACGAATAAAGCTCAAGAAGATACTGCCTAAGTTAACGTTCCAAATTGACGAGGATGAGTGCCCATAGATTCGAGAGAAGATTGAACAAAGGGGTTGGCAAAGGCTTATGAACCCGGAGGGGAAGATAAATGTAAACCTCATCAAAGAGTTCTATGCAAACGTGGTCAGAGAAGACAAAACCAAGGCCCCCACCTTCAAAAGTTGTGTAAGAGGGAGAGAGGTGGATTTCAGCTCCAATGCTATAACGAGGACTCTTTAGTTGAAATCACCACATTTTGATGAGCTCGGTTATCAAGCAAGAGTAAGTAGGAGCCCTGATGATGATGAACTCGAACAAATTATGAATGACATATGTGTTATAGGAGCTGAATGGGAAAGATATGCGGATAAGAGGCCCAAGTTCATCAAGAGAGGAGACCTCAGCCCTGAAGCCAAGGGATGGTTTGAACTCGTGAGAAGATCTATCCTCCCAGCAGCAAACAATTTCGAGGTCAACGTCACTCGAGCTACTATGGTACATTGCTTAGTACAAGGTGGAGATATCAATGTGCACGAGCTTATAGCTGAGGGGATTCAAGAGGCAACTGAGAAGATTGATTCGGGTGCCAAGCTTTAGTACCCCAACACCATCCTCAGACTGTGCACGAAGGCCAAGGTTGTCTTCGAGGATAGCAACCCAGATTGGTTAAATCCTGGGAGGCTAATTACATTTCAGGGTCTAATCTATGTGACACCAGCCCAACAATAAAGAAGACCTCACATAGGAAAGCCAAAACCAAAAGGAAGAGCTCACCAAGAAGAGTCTCATCAGGAAGAACACCAACAAAGAGAATATTATGACCCAACCAACATAAACCTGAATCACATTCATGGAGCCATTGAGGAACTAGCAAGGAGTTATATGGAGGGACAAGAACAACAACTGCATGTTCAAGCTCAAAGGATGGATCGTCAAGAAGAGCTCCTTTCTAATTGTATGAATCAACAAGGGGAGTGGCATAAACAGCAAATGGAACATTATTTCCAGCTCACTCAAGCCATCGATCAAGTGTCTGAAAGGCAAGAGTGTCAAGATAAGCGCCTTCAAGGACTCAACCAACGCCAGCTAGCTCAGACGAAGGCATTCAATGAGTTCAGTGTACTTAATGAAGGACGGCAACTACATAGGGAGGAGTTCCACATAAACACTCAAGCCAAGTTGAACTACATGTCTAGTCATATGCATAATTTACACTATGCCATCCCTACTTATGATGAGGTCCAAAAAGATTTTGTAGAACAAGAAGAAAGGAAGGTGAAACAGCAGAAGGAAACATTAAAGAAGAAGATGGAAGATGCTGGCTTCTGGAAGAAGTTGATTGGAAAAGGCAAAGGAGGTGGGAGCTCAAGCGCAACAAGTAGGCACAACGAAAACGAGCCAGAGGGAGAGCATGGGCAATCCCATCAGTAAAAGGTGGTGGAGTTCCCTATCTGTTCCATCTTTTTCAAGCTTTAAATAAGGAAAATCATGTATGAAATAGAACATGTTCCATGGTAGTTTAGAAATTTTCAATTCTGTCTTTAAGCTTTTCATTGCTTAGGTCTATGATTACTAGTCAAGTTGCCTGTTTTCAATTACATCCTGTTTATTGTGTTGTTTGTCTCCTTTTTTTTGAATCAAATAAAAAGTGAATGTGTGTTATCAAAGACCAGAGTGGATTTCATATTGTGGAGTAAATTCCTTAGTTTGTGATGTGGTCATAAGTTAGCTAAGTTGGTTCACCAACAAGGGTGGGAAGATAACTATCTGGCCTGAATCATATGCTTGAAACACACCCCATAAGACTAGCTAAATAACAAGATCCTGGTAAGAAAAAGGGGAAAAGAACAATAAGAGTTGAAAAAGAAAGAAAGGTTAATAAAGAATAAGGCTAGGCACCAAGGGTTTAAAACTTGAGAGATGTGTCTGTGGTGCTCCTGTACCAAGGATCTGCTTGGATGAATAAGTTCGTAGGAGTACTTCATCACTTGGTAACTTGGGTTAACTAACCCGGGATTATCAACTGAAAATCCACTATCAAGAGCAACCTTGCTACAAAACATTTAGTAACCCAAAGAGGTGCTGGACACCAAGGTCTCAAGAAAGAAAATAAACAAACCATGTGCCTGTGGTGTGTATGTATGGGGGAAAGAGACTTGAGGGAGTAAGTCCTTAGGGGTGTCTCAACACCTAGCACCTTGAACCAACTGGTTCGGGAGTGCTGGCTGAAAGCTTATCTTAAAGAGTCGCCCCCTCACAGTACACCTAGTCTAAGAACACAAACAAGCCCTGAAATAACAAAAAGGATCAATGAATAAAAGTCTCATGGGATGCAATCAAGTGAGTGTTCTAGGACATGATAAAGGTATGAAAGCCAGTGAAGGAATAAACCTAAGTTTCTATGCATGAAACCACCATAAAACCAAAGGACATAACTTCCACAATAATGACTCATTTCTCTTGGCATTCCATTCATCATTCTCTTGTTCCAGTACTTGCTTAGCGACAAGCAAGCTTTAAGTTTGGTGTTGTGATGTCAGGGCATTTTGGCCAGTTTCACTGACCCTTTCTTTATTGCTTTTAGGGTAGTTTCATGCATTTTCTTAGGGAATAAGCAAGTTTTGGGTAGAATTTCACTTACATCTTGATTCAAGCATACATTGTGCACTTTACATGATTTCATGAGAATTTTGCATGAATTTAATGACAAATTGGATGATGCATTTCCCATGACTGGGACTAGAGCTTTGATGCACTTTATTGCTTGATTTAAGGACAAAAGAAGCAAGGAAGAACCACGTTAGCAGCCACGTTAATCTAA
>NC_029789.2:101056395-101066516 GCF_000816755.2 Arachis ipaensis | reverse complement strand
GATCAAGATTTGAGCGATTGAATTGCGAAGGAATTGGAATTCGATCACTTAAGATAGCCAAGGAGATCAATGAATGCATTGATTGAGGAAGAGATGAAAATGAATTTGATACGGAGAATGCAACATCTCCTCAGCCCAATGAATCCCCATTTCTGATCTTACCCATTCTCTTTAATTTCTGCAATTTACTTTTATGAGCATCTTCCCCATTCCCATTTAAATTCTGCAATTTACCTTCCGCCATTTACTTTCAGCTCTTTACTTTCGGCATTTATATTTTCTGCTATTTACTTTCTCGCCATTTAATTTCCTGCAACACTCAAACCAAATTCTACTTCGCTCAACTAGAACATTCCTCTAATTAAAATTGCTTGACTAATCAATCCCTGTGGGATTCGACCTCACTCTATTGTGAGTTTTTACTTGACGACAATTCGGTAAACTTGCCAAAGGAAAATTGTTGAGAGACAAGTTTCCGTGTGCATCATGGACACATCGTCAGTAGAGACAAAGGCGTGGGGCACAATAAGCTCCTCAATCCAGGCTAGACCATCAAACTCGTTGTCATTAATATCAACCGTACTAGACGTCTTCTGCTTCTTGGAAGCAGGACCTGAAGAAGAAGGGGAAGAAACAGTGCCCGAGCTGTCCAAAGGCGGGTCAGGAGTAACCAGGCGGACATCGGGAGTAGGGATGACTTTTCTTAGGCCTTGAGGACCCGCACCCGGCTTCTTGGGAGGTAGCTGAGAAGCACCCTCACCAGTAACCTTCCTCTGGAGAATCTGAGCAGCCACAGTTTTCTTATTCTTATGCAGAAACTTCATAGAGTTAGAGCCCGAATCCATCTCTAAAAACAAGGAACATAAGAATCATCAAAAGATACAACTACGAATAGAAACCAAAAAAGCAAGAGGTTGGACACTACCTAACTCGGATCGGAGAAGGCTGGGATCCCCTAAAAACTTCTTCATATCCAAGTGAGGAGCTCAACCCTAGTGCTCCTCCAACACACCCACAAATACTTGCTCCACCTCATCTAAACTCTCTAGTGTATACTTAGCCACTTCAGGGTTCTCTAGCCACCAAAAGGGATAGGAAGGCTCATCATTCTCATCCAAAAAGAAAGGATGGACCTTATCTATAGCTCAGACTTTAAAGTAAAATTTTTTAAAATTGTGGAAAGACTCGTCAAAGATAGCAAACACCTTCCTACCCTGGTTAGCTCAAAAAGAGATCCAAGAAGCCTTCTTCTTGTTCGACCCAGGCTTTGTCAAAACAAACAGAAATAAAAACAGGCTGAGAAAAGGACAGATGCCTAACTCCTGATATAAAAGCTGGAAAATCTTCATAAAGGCCTAAGAGTTAGGATGAAGCTGAGTAGGGGAAAGATTACAGTTCCAAAGGACCTCAGTTTCAAACTCAGTAAAAGGGAGGGTAACACCCAATTTGGTAAAGAAGCAGTCATAAGCATAGAAGAACAGACGCTCAGTCCGACTTAGAGGAGGAAAGCAGACCCTCTCCTCAGGATCGGGGGCCACTAGCTCATAATCCTTTTCATCCTCCCTATTTCCACAAATCCTATGGAACCTCCAAAATTTCTCACAGTATTCCCGATCTGCCAGTGTCACACAACACAAAACTATAGAGTCTAACCAATCAACCATACCAGGGGAAACCTTCGTAGACATTTCAATAAGATTCTTACGAGACATATAGGCTACACCTACAACAACAAGAAAAACAAAATATCACCACAAACAGCTCGGCTAAAAAGAAAGGAGATCGGAAAATTCTTGCGACAATGATGAGAGATTTTTGTCGATATAGAATCTCACAATAAATTCTCGTTGCAAGTATAGTTCTAAACCAACAGTGAATCCTGAATCAAAATTTAATTTGTTTGTCACAAGCATAAACCCCAATAAAAATAACTGAAGTATTTAAACCTCAGGTCGTCTCTCAAGAAATTGCAGGGAAGTGTTCATGTTATTGGTTATGGGATAAGTAGTTTTGGGGTTTTGAATAAAGGACAAGAAAAATAAATGACAAGGAAGTAAATGGGACTTAAATGATAAAAGGTCTTGGCAAGGGTTGATGGTTAAGGATCTTTATCCTTGTTACTAACCACAACATGATAATTGCAAGGATTAATCCCATTAAGTCATCCTCTAACAAGTGAAGGAAAGTCAAATGAGCTATAGTAATCCTAATCCATAAGTCCTAGCCACCTCACTAATCAACTTAGTAGAAGCTAGAGTCAATGGATACCAATCATCAATCACTTGGACATTAGCAATTCAAGTTCACCTAAGTTACCATCCTAAGCCAAGAACACAAAAAAATCTACTCTAACATCCTTCCAAGCATTTTGTCAAACACTTGGAAGGCATAAAAACAAAGCATGGTAAAATTGCAAGAAATGTAAATCTACAACTACCAAGTGCAAAGAATTAACAATAACAAAGCAATTAAACAATAAAGGAACATAAAACATGAAATTGCATTAAAGAAAATTAAAATCAACAAAGTGCTCATAGAAAATTATCAAAATAGAAGAAATTAACAAGAAGAACTAAGAGAGCAAAGATGTAGCAATAAAGAATTGAAAGGAAAAGTAAACGGAAACAATAATTAAAATAGATCTACGAAACTCTACCCTAATTCTAACCTAAATTCTAGAGAGAAGAGACAGCTTCTCTCTCTAGAATTCTAGCCTAAGACATGGTGAAAACTAAACTATGACTACCCCCCTGACCCCTCTTGAATTTTGCATGTAATAGCCTCATAAATGAGTTGGATCTGGGCCTGGGAAGCTCAGAAATTGCCCCTAGTGAATTGCCTTTAATGAGGTATGACGTCGGGATTTTTACCAGTAAAGAGATTCATAGAAACAGTTACGTTGTAGATATAGTCTTTAAACCGACAAAAATCCCTTCGTACAAACGTTTTGGGTGTCACAAGTAACAAACCCCTTTAGAAATTGTTAACCGAGTATTCAAACCTCAGGTCGTCTTGTCAAGGAACTGCGAGGGAGTATGTTCTTATTATTGGCTATAAAGGTTGTAATCGGGGTTTAGAAGATGAGAGGCAAGTAATTTAAATGACAGGTAAAGTAAATGGCAATTAAAACAAATAAATATTGTAAAGCAGACTTTTGGCAAGGTAAGAGAAGTTGGAGGTCCAACGTAGTTATCTCTCTCAACTATAATGAAGGTTGAATCTAGACTCCACTTGGTCAACCTTTACTAGGGCAAAGGAAAGTCAAGGGACTAATTAATCTGGCCTTTGAATCCTATTTATTTCCTAAGAAAAGGTTGGGATTACTTAAGTTCAGCTCAATTAGCAAGATAATGATTATCAATTATGTTGAGTTTAATAACTGTTGAGTTACTGAATTCTTAACCAGAACCAAAAGGGGAAGAAGTAAAATTGCTGGAATAATAAAAATATCCTTAGATGGGAAACAATGGTAACTTAAATCAAAGAGAACAATCATAAACTGAAAATACCTCAAATATTATTAATTCAAAGAACAATCTGTGACATGGAATAATTCATAAATCAAATTATAATAATCAATTCAAATGTTGGAATAAATAAATAAAAGTAAAACTAAAATAAAAGAACATTAAACCTAGGATCCAGAGTTACTCTTAAAACAAGAAGAAATCCTAAATCCTAAAAGAGAGAGAGGAGAAGATCTCCCTCTCAACTAAATCTAAATCATTGAAAAGTAAAATATGCGAGCTCTCTCTTTGAATGGGTGCATTCCCACACTTTATAACCTTTGGTCTATGCTGTCTGTACTTGGATCTGGGCCAAAAAGGGCTTCAGAATTCGCTGGGGCGTATTCTGTAAATTCTGGTGCGTGGCCTCTATCACGCGTCCGCGTGGGTCACGCGGTCGTGTCATTTGGAGCTTTTCCTTGCCACGCGGTCACGTCAGTCATGCGACCGCGTCATGTGCGTTCTGCTTAAGGCGCGCGGTCGCGTTAGTCATGCAACTGCGTCGCTGCTGATTCGTGCTTGGCACGCGATCGTGTCATCCATGCGATCGCGTGGATACCAGTTTCCTTAAAGCTCCGTTTTGCCTTCTCCTTCCTATTTCGTATGTTCCCTTTTCCATCCTTTAAGTCATTCTGCCTTAGAAAATTTGAAACTACTCAACACACTAATCACGTCATCGAATGGAAATAAAGGTAATTAAAATAATTAATTTTAAAGCTTAGGAAACATGTTTTTCACAATATGACATAATAAGGAAGGGAAGGTAAAACCATGTAATTAATGTGAATAAGTAGGTGAAGGATTGTATAAATCACTCAAATTAAGCACAAAAGAACTCATGAAATATGGGTTTATCAAGGTCACGTGCCGCTAGCCATGCGTACGCGTCAGTCACGCGTACGCGTCATCTTACAATTCTCCTTGTCACGTACACGTGTCATGTCACTCGTACGCGTCATTGAAAAATGACATTCTCACGCCCACGCGTCGACTTGAAATCTCCACAAGCTCATTTCTTCATGAATTCTCCACTTGCATGCTTTTCTTTTCACTCCCTTGATCCATTCCTTGCCTCTTAAACCTGAAATCACTAACACATATATCAAGGCATCGAGTAGAATCAAGGTGAATTAAAATTAACCAATTAAAGGCCTAAAAAGCACGTTTTTAACCATCAAGCACAATTAGGAGAAAGCCATGAAACCATGCCATTTTATTGAATAAATGTGAGAACAGTTGATAAAATCCCCCAAATTAAGCACAAGATAAACTCTAAAAATGGGGTTTATCAGGCAACACTTAAACCAACAAAAAGGCGCCCCAGTCTAGCAGCACTTGCGCCACAGCAGCTCCCTTTGGAGGCAACACAAACCCAGACAAACCACAAAGCTGAACATACAGAACACCCCATCACCTAGCACAAGAAACAAAACCCCCAGCACAAGCAGTAAAAATCAAAACTTTGAAAGAAAAAGCAAACATGCAAAATCACCAAATGAACGGGGCAACAGAAAAGCCAGAAGCATCATCACCATGAATGTAAAGAAAAAACTAAAGCAAGCATAAAAGGGACTAACCTGGTAGAAGAAGCCAAGAGGAAGGGCACACAAAAAATTCTACGACGGTGGTACGAACCTCAACAAGAAAGGCACCAAAAGAAACCAATAAAATGAACTTCTTGATCAACAAAGACACAAACAAGAGGCGAAAAGGAGCAACACAGCACTCGCGATTTCAAAAAATGAAAACACATTTGCACCAGGATTTTTAAAAGAGATACTAACGAGGGAAATTGAAAGGGCAAAAGGGAATAAAAAACCAATGAATGAAGCCTTAAAAGCGCCCACGGGTACCCAAAAAAGCTGTCACGCTTGAAATTAGTGTAGCATTAAAAACAGGCGCTTCGCATTTAAAGGAAGATCAAAAGGCGCAAAGCCCACCCAAGAAGAACAGAACGCCCGGTGATAGAAAGAATTTTGCACCGGTTTGGAATTTCTCAAAAACAAGAATCACTTTGTCAGTAGTATAGTCCAAACCGGCAATTAAATCCCATCAATCAAAGTTTAAAATTTCTAATTCAAATTAACTGAGAGTAGTCAGACCTTGGGTCGTTCTCCCTAGGAACTAGTGACAATAAGCGCACAATTCTGGTTTTGGAAAGCAAAAGGGTTTTCAATGATGAAAGCAAACAATTAAGAGATAAAAGAATGATTCAAAATTGGAATTAATAAACTAATGAAGGAATAAAAGAACTATATATGTAATATGAACAAGTAAAGCTCAAAATTGATGGAAAAGTAGTTCAAAACATAAATAGAACCTTGACTTCGGATGAGTTATGGAATTTCTTCCTTGCCATAACCACAACTATGATAATTATGATGGATTAATCTCACTAAGTCAACTCTTAACATCAAAGAGTAAGTCAAGTGAGTGTAATTGTTATTAATCCACAAATCCTAACTAACTTACTAATTACCTTAATAAGAAGCTAGCGTTAGTTGAAACAATAACAATTAACAACCTAAGAATTATCACTAAATATCGGACATTATGGCTCTGGTATCCCATACACTCATTTCCCCAAGGCAAGGGGTGGAAATTTACCCCATAATCAAAATTGGCATTTTATCAAACACATAGAGGGCATAATCATAAAACATGGCAAAATTGGGAAAATGATGAAAACTATGAACCACAAATGATCAAAATCAACACTAATAACTCAAACAAACATATAATAACCAAAATTCATCAAGTTCATAAATTAGAACTAAAAATTGCAAAAGTAAATATGTATTGACAAAGTGACCTAAAATATAAGAAAGTGTAGAACAAGTAGTATAATAAAAGAGGAAATTAAGGAGATATTTACAATAGAAATAGCAAGAATCCAATATCAAAATTGGGAATTGTAAACTTGAAATATAAACCCTAATTACCTAAGAAAAATTGAGAGAAAAAAACTAACCTAAAACTACCCTAAAACTACTCCTAAGTGTGTAGTATAATGTATGGTGAAGCATGATATGATATGGTCTCAATTGGTATTGCTTCCCCCTTCATATATGCTCCAAAGCCTTCAGAAATGGGCTAAAAATCCCCTCAAATTGCGAGCCACGTGACTTTTTAATGAAGTCACGCGCAGGGACTTGTGCGTAGGTACAGGTGTGTGCGTATGCACATTTGCTGATTTTTCTCCTGTGCATATGCACAGAAGTTGTGCATTGACACACGTGCAGATTTTCATTCTGTGCGTTTGCACAGAGTTGTGCGTGGGCACAGGTGCTGATTTTGACCCTTGTGCGTAAGCACAGAAAGTGTGCGTAGTGATGAGAGGACTTTTGACGGTTTAGAATTCACAAATGAATTCTCGTTGCAAGTATAGTTTCTAAACCAACAATAATCCTTTCATACAAAAATTTGTTTGTCACAAGTACAAACCCCTAAAATCTATAAAGCGAAGTATTTAAACCTCGGGTCGTCTCCCTAGGAATTGCAATAAAGTATCCTTGTTATTGGTTATGAGTTCTATTTTGGGATTTTTGAGATAATAGGCATGAAATGTAAAGGGCAAAGGAAATAAACTAACAACTAACAAAAGGGCCTTGGCAAGGATTGGTGGTCAAGGATCTCTATCCTAATTACTAACCACAACATGAGAATTGGCAAGGATCAATCCCATTAAGTCATCCTCTAACTAGTAGTAAGGGAAAGTCAAATGAGCTATATCAATCCAAGTCCATAAGTCCTAGCTCTCCACTAATTCAATTAGTGAGATCTAGAGTTAATAGCTTCCAATCATCAATTACTTGGACATTAGTAACTCAAGAGTTCCTAAGTTACTTTCCCAAGCCAAGACCATAAAATTCTACTCTAAAATCCAACCAAGTATTTCATCAAACACTTGGAAGGCAAAAAAAGGAAAGCATAGTAAAATTTCAAGGAAAGTAAATCTACACTACTCAATTGCAAGGAATTTAACAACAACAAAGCAAATCAATAAAGAAAATCAAAACATGCATTGCATTAAAGAGAAAATAAAAGAACAAAAGTGCATCAACATAAAAGTAGAGAATTACAAGAATTGAAATACAAAATTAGAGAGAGGAGAAGAAGAGGAACAAGAATTGATAAAGGAAAAGTAAATCTAAGCATGAAATTACCCTAGATCTAAGAAATTCTAATCTAGATCTAACCTAATCCTAGCTCTTACTTCTCTCTCTAAAAACTAACTTTCCCTCTAAAACTAATCTAAACTAAACTAATGATCAAAAGTATGTTAATTCTCCTTCAATCCTTGGCTTAAATAGCATCAGAAATGAGTTAGATTGGGCCCACAAGGCTTCTAAAATTGCTGGCCACGAGTTGCATTAAGTGAATCATGTGCCACCATCGGTGCGTACGCGTACCGTGTGCGTGCGCGCCCCTATGCACCGTGCAACTATGGAAAATCTTATATCATTTCAAATCCCTGGATGTTAGCTTTCTAACGCAACTGAAACCGCATCATTTGGATCTCTGTAGCTCAAGTTATGATCGATTAAGTACGAAGAGGTCGGCTTGACAGCTTTTGCAATTCCTTCATTTCTTCATGAGTTCTCCATTTTTACATGCTTTTCCTTCATTTCCTTGATCCAATCTTTGCCTCCTAAATCTGAAATCACTTAAAAAACATATCAAGGCATCTAATGGAATCAAAGGTAAATCAAGATTAAACAATTAAGGGCTTAAAAAGCATGTTTTCACACTTAAGCACAAATTAGAAGACAATCATGAAACCATGCTATTTCATTGAATAAATATGGGTAAAAGGTAATAAAATTCCCTAAATTAAGCACAAGATAAACCCTACAAATGGGGTTTATCAACCTCCCCACACTTAAACCAAGAAAGAACAAAGGGTATCAACATTTATTCAATGTGAACTAATCTAAATGCAAACTACCTATATGCAACTATCTACATGAATGCAATTGCTTGGTCAAAATAAATCAATTCCCAAGAGTACATATATGCACAAGGGCTAAAGGTTTTAACAACCATGCCAAACCACAATTGAATTGAGCTATTAAATATTTTTACAAACTTACATGAGGAGTGATGATCATAGGTGGAAAACATGTAATTGAGCAATCGAACCCTCACCGGTAGTATTTGCACTCAATTCGCTTAAGGTAGGATGCATATTTGGTCAAGTGAGCTTGAAATTTGAATCTTTGATAAGCTTAGACTTCCCTCCTAACCTATGACATCCTATACAACTTCAAAACTAACCTAACTACCCATTTTTCCCACTTTTTCACATACTCATGCATTTTCTTTTTTTATTACAACTCATATGCATTGATCTTTATTGAGCTCCACTTTGGGGCATTTTGTCCCCTTTTTATTTACTTATTTTTTTTCTTTTTCTTTCTTTTTTTATTTATTTTTTTCTTCTTTTCCATATTTTTCCTTTTTCTTTTGTCTTTCTCATTTTTCTTTCTTTCTATATACAAGAACATCAATGCATAAGGTCTATACATTTAATCAATACATGAGCATGTACCCAATTCTCAATATTTACAACAAAATACAAAACTACCCTTTTATTCACCTAATGTCCCAAGTTTCTCACACTTGAATGATACTCACACTCACTAGCCTAAGCTAATCAAAGATCCAAATAAGGATATTTATTGTTTTTCACTTTCAGGCTTGTAATGTGCTAAAATTAAGAACAAGTGGGTTAAGCGTAGGCTCAAATTGGCTAACAATAGAAGATGAATGGTAAGGATATTTGGGTGAGTGAGCTAAATGAAATGATGGCCTCAGTCATATAAGTGCATGATTACACAAAATAATAGTGGTGCACGAATTGTGAATCACACTTTTCACAACTCGTACCACTAACCAGCAAGTGCACTGGGTCGTCCAAGTAATACCTTACGTGAGTAAGGATTGAATCCCACGGAGATTGTTGGTTTGAAGCAATCTATGGTTATCTTGCAATTCTTAGTCAGGAAGTCAATTGTATTTATCAGTTGAATTGCGAATAAACAAGAGAGCATGGGTTAAAGGTTACTTGTTATGCAGTAATAGAGAATATGTTGGAGTTTTGGAGATGCTTTGTCTTCTGAATCTCTGCTTTCCTTTGTCCTCTGATTCACGCACGCACGTCCTTCTATGGCAAGCTGTGTGTTGGGGCATCACCGTTGTCAATGGTTACATCCCCTCCTCTTGTGAAAATGGTCCAAATGCTCTGTCACAGCACGGCTAATCATCTGAGGTTCCCGATCATGCTGGAATAGGATTCACCCTCCTTTTGCGTCTGTCACTACGCCCAGCACTCGCGAGTTTGAAGCTCGTCACAGTCATTCAAACCCTGAATCCTACTCGGAATACCACAGACAAGGTTTAGACTTTCCGGATTTTCATGAATGCCGCCATCAATCTAGCTTATACCACGGAGATTCTGATTAAGGAATCTAAGAGATATTCATTCAATCTGATGTAGAACGGAGGTGATTGTCAGACACACATTCGTGGATTGAGAAAGGTGATGAGTGTCACTGATCATCACCTTCTCCATAGTTAGGCGCGAATGGATATCTTAGATAGGAACACGCATGT
>NC_029789.2:101034488-101056370 GCF_000816755.2 Arachis ipaensis | reverse complement strand
GCGCTGGACGCCAGAATTGGGCAGAGAACTGGCGTTGAACACCAGTTTACGTCGTCTATCCTTGGGCAAAGTATGAACTATTATATATTTCTGGAAAGCTCTAGATATCTACTTTCCAACGCAATTGGAATCGCGCCATTTCGAGTTCTGTAGCTCCGGAAAATCCACTTTGAGTGCAGGGAGGTCAGAATCCAACAGCATCAGCAGTCCTTTTTCAGCCTGAATCAGATTTTTGCTCAGCTCCCTCAATTTCAGCCAGAAAAATACCTGAAATTACAGAAAAACACACAACTCATAGTAAAGTCCAGAAATATGAATTTTTCCTAAAAACTAATGGAAACAAACTAAAAACTCACTAAAACATACTAAAAACTATATGAAATTAACCCCAAAAAGCGTATAAAATATCCGCTCATCACAACACCAAACTTAAACTGTTTCTTGTCCTCAAGCAACTAGACAAATAAAATAGCAGACTAATAGGTTGAGAAGCAATAATATCTCAGAGTTTTGAGTGAAGCTCAGATTCTAATTAGATGAGCGGGACTAGTAGCTTTTTGCTTCCGAACAGTTTTGGCATCTCACTTTATCCATTGAAGCTCAGAGTGATTGGCATCTATCGGAACTTAGAATTCAGATAGTGTTATTGATTCTCCTATTTCAGTATGATGATTCTTGAACACAGCTATTTCATGAGTCTTGGCCGTGACCCTAAGCATTTTGTTTTCCAGTATTACCACCGGATACAAGTTATGGCATCGTAGAGTAGCTCATGCTTACATGGACCATCTTAGCAAGTTGGTCTCTAAAGAGTTAGTAATTGGCTTACCAAAGCTACGTTTTGAAAAAGACGTCCTTTGCATCTTCACTAAACCTTTATGTAAAGAAAGTTTTTTTAACATCCGAAATGAACTTGGTATCTTGGATTCTAATTTAATATGATTTGTTTGAATTCATTGTATTTATATTGCTATTTTTGTATCTCTTACTAACTTAAGCATTGGAGATATCCAATTAGCCATTGTTTTGTAGGTTTATGATTGATGAATGAGTGATTAATCTTGAGGTAGATTGAAGAATTTGAAGATTATAAACAATGGAGGATCAACAAATTGAAGTTTATAATAGTTTAAGTGAGTATATACATGATGGAACTCAAAGGATTGAAGAAAGAACCACCAAAGGATGAAAATTTGGTGATTTTGGGCAAAATGATGCATGTTGCATCGATGCAACCAAGCTTTGCATCGATGCAAAGCACACAACGTGCTATGTGCATCGATGCAAAGCCTATTGCATCGATGCAACCACGATCAAATTGCACAAAAACACGTGAATTTGGCATTTTTGAGCAACAAAACCCCACTTTTTCATCATCTTCAACCTCACAACTCATATCCCCACATTCAAACCTCCATAACCTCCAAAACAAGCTCACATATAGCTTCATACAACTCACAAAACTTAGATTAATGAGAGAATTACAATCCATCAACCAAAACATCCAAAGGATTGAAGTAGAGCATGGTAGGAAACTTGAAGCACTTAATCGTCGTGTGTCTCGTGTAGATCATCGCAGGGGTCGCTTGGATCGTCGTATTGATGACTTATATGAGCATTTCGGCATCCACCTACCGTATGAAGAGGATAATGATGATGATGAAGACCAAGATTGATTGTCTCCTCTTCATCAAGTCACTTTTTATTGCTTTATGTTTATTTGATTATATGAATTGTTAAACTAACTCCTAGTAAGCTAAGGATTTCTATTATGGTTTAAATACTTTGATATTTCCTTCATAATTTTGTTTAATGATTAATGCTTGTATGCTTATTTGGTAAATAACTCAAAATAGGCTTGGTACCCCTATTTTAAGTTAATGTGCATGCCTTGATATATTTCACTTCTTTAGGGGGAATTATGCATGCTTCTTATATATAAAAAGAGGAAATCAAATTCTTTTTGAAAGGGGGAATATCTCATCCTTGAGATTAATAGAGATATTGAACTTAAAAAAATATTTTTTTTATGCATGCTTCTATGACACATTTCAAACTCCTTTCTTTTTGATAATGTAAAAAGGGGGAAGAAAAGTTTGAGGATATTTGAAGTTTTGAACTTTTGAAAAAGAAGAAGTTTGAGGATTTGAAAAGAAGAAATAAGTTTGCGAAACAATGATTTCAAAAAGACTTCCGCTAAGCAAAAACTTTTGATATCTAAATCGTCTTCTTTGATAAACGCCCTTTAAGGGAACAAATGCACATATTTAGGGGGAACTCCTGCAAAAAATTTTTTGTGAAGTCTTCTCCAAAGCTTTCTATAAAACAAAGTGCATTATTGTTGCTTTCAAAATCATTTATAAATGCATATCCTCAAAATTGGTTTGTCATTATCAAAAAGGGGGAAATTGTAAATCATGTTGCTTGTATACGAAGTTTGTATTCGTAGGTTTTGATGAATGACAAACCAACAAACGACATGAAAGACAAACCAACAAACAACTTGAATGAACAAGCATGTTGAAAGATCAACCAACATTCAACGTTGAGGAATGAAGAGTTGAAAGCAACACAACAACAACAAGAAACTCAAGTCCACAACATTTGAAGACAAGTATAGTGTCTTAGGACTTAGGTAACTTCTTGTTAAGAACCAATTGCTAAATCTCTCAACACACACTCACAAAATGTTTTGATGCACATCTTGCAATTCGATGCTAGCCAAATGGTTTAAAAACTTGTTTTCAAAGGTACAAAAGCATAGAAATTGACTCCAACAAGTTTGAGATCAATCCTAAACATTTTGAAGTGATTTTAAGCCATTCTTTAAGGTTTGCATCGATGCACACTCATCTTGCATCGATGCAAAGCATGCGACGACTTGTTGCATCGATGCAAAGATGTTTGCATCGATGCAACCTAGCTGAAAATTCAAATTTCAGCTTCAAAGACACATTTGCATCGATGCAAAGTGTTATGCATCGATGCAAGTGATTCAAAAACATAAAAAACGGCTAGTTTTGACAAAAAGGCTCCATCCCATTAACTCCCCAACGTTTCTAAGGTTTGGGGTGTCTATAAATAGATGGATTGAAGCCTTATTTCATATACGTGAGTATTTGCAAACTATCTTGTTCATATTCTTTCATTCTACACATTTTTAAGGTGTTATAATACACAATTTGAGAGAGCAATATCAATTGGTTCAATAGTGCTAAACTTGTAATCATACACTCTTCTAGAGAGTACTCATTTCATCTCAACAATTCTTTGAGAATTGTTTTCTTGTACACTTTGTAAATTGGAGTGTGATCTCCAAGGTTGAGTCAAGAGTTATAAACACTATATTCGGTGAGGATACCAAAGAAGTATACTAAGTACTCAAGGCAAATCTTAGAGAAGGAGTCTCTAAGTGGAGTGGGTTAGTATACGAGTGGTGATCATATACCGTGAGGTGTTAGAAACTAAGGACTCGGATTGTAAAAGGTTTTGCGCGAGCACCTTGAAGCTTGGCAATAGTGGAACTTCTCAATAGCGATTGAGAAAGAAAGTGGACGTAGGACAAGGATTGTGCCGAACCACTCTAAATAGCGTTTGCATCTCTCCAAACTCATCTCTTCAATATTATTGTCTTTTACCTTTGAGCAAATAAATTGTGATCGAAAAGTAGCTTCGTAAGTACTTAAGGAATAGCTTAAGTCCGATTGGTGAAAAGCTTGATCAATTTATTTGAGTTGGTGTCTATTGGAAAGTAAAAGCTCCTTATAAATGCTTAGCAATTGAGTTAAGCTCTTGGAAAAATACTAGTACAATAACACTTTTGTATATTGTCTTTAACTTTCACAAAAAGATTCATTGTTGTTGCAATACTCAATTCACCCCCCTCTTGAGTAATTGTGCATAGGTTCTACACTTCCCGTATCTTGGTAACAGACGCCTCAAGATACACCGAGTATTCAGATTGAGGGATTTCTGGGAGAAATTCCTGTGTTTTCTTCTTGGTGGGATCATCCTGTGCTTGTTATTTTTCCATTAATGCTTTCGTGATTGGTTTCTCAACTGAGATATACTCAGTTATTCCCATCCTTACTCCAGCGTCCTTGCAGAGCAGAGAAATCACGCTTGGATAAGCCAACCTGGCTTCTTTAGAATTTTTGTTAGCAATTTTGTAGAGTTCAGCTGAGATTAGCTGATGAACTTCCACTTCTTTTCCCATCATGATGCAATGGATCATCACTGCTCTTTTAACAGTGACTTCAGAACGGTTGCTAGTGGGCAACAGAGAATGCCCAATGAAGTCCAGCCATCCTCTGGCGACTGGTTTGAGATCTTCTCTCTTGAGTTGATTTGGGAAACCCTTTGTGTTGGTGGTCCACCTGGCTCCAGGGATACATATGTCCTCTAGAATCTTATCCAGTCCTTTGTCTGTTCTCATCATTCTCCTGTTGAAGGAGTCTGGATCATCTTTCAGCTGAGGTAGCTTTAAGATCTCCCTGATCCTGTCAGGGTGGGTATGAACAATCTTTCCTCTGACCAAAGGAGAGGGATAGAAGGAGAGCTAGGTGCAATTGTTGATGGAAGGGGAGGGAGGCCGAACCCAAATTTAAAGGGAGGGAGGGTGGGTTTTCGAAAAAAGAGATAAAGATATGATAAAAAAAGATTGATTTGGAAAAGATAAGATAGAAGATACGATAAGAGAAGATATAGTTTAAAATTGAAAAGATATGAAAGATTTTTGAAAAAGATATATCTAGATTTTGAAAAAGATAAAGTAGAGATTTTGAAAAAGATATTGATGAGTTGAAAAGATAGATTTATTTTTAAAAAGATTTGAAAAGAGTTGGATTGAATTTGCAAAGAGGGTTTGTGCTTATGGATTAAGATATATTTGATATTTTTAAAGTAGGATTTTTAGAGATTGGGGATTTTAGAAATCAGGGTTCTTAACATGTTTATGTAAAAAAAATCATGCATTGAAACATAAAATTTAAAATTAGAAAAAAGAATGAAAAATATGTAGAAAAACGAATTTGGCTCCTCCCTACCATCCTGGCGTTTGAACGCCCAAACACTGCCTGTTTTGGGCGTTCAACGCCCAAATACTGCTCTCCTGGGCGTTCAACGCCCAGTTGTTGCCCTTTTCTGGCGTTGAACGCCAGATAGCTATCTTTACTAGCGTTCAGTGCCCACTGGATGCCCCTTTTGGGCGCTGAACGCCCAGAATGGACTTTCACTGGCGTTTTCTTGCCAGTGAGCTCTTTTTCTCTGTTTTGAATGCAGATTCCTTATGTAACCCTGTGAATTTATGCAATTGATTCTTTATCTTAGTGTCAGTAAATTTTATATAAACAAATAAAAATAAAAATAGAAATAGGGCAAAATGCTTAGAGGATTGATGCCCCATGGCTGGGTTGCCTCCCAGCAAGCGCTTCTTTATTGTCTTTAGCTGGACCTTGCTGAGCTTTTAGTCTAGCTTCAGCCTTGAGCACTCTTGCTCAACGTTGCCTTCAAGATAGTGCTTGATTCTCTGTCCATTGACAATGAACCTCTTATCAGAATCAATATCTTGAAGCTCCACATAACCATATGGTGATACACTTGTAATCACGTATGGTCCCCTCCACCGGGATTTCAATTTCCCGGGGAATAACCTGAGTCTAGAGTTGAACAGCAGAACCTTCTGTCCTGGCTCAAAGATTCTAGATGACAGCTTTCTGTCATGCCACTTTTTTTATTTCTCTTTATAAAGCTTGGCATTTTCGAAAGCTGTGAATCTGAATTTCTCTAGCTCATTTAGCTGTATCAACATAAAAGTAGAGAATTATAAGAATTGAATACAAAATTAGAGAGAGGAGAAGAATAGGAACAAGAATTGATAAAGGAAAAGTAAATCTAAGCATGAAATTATCCTAGATCTAAGAAATTCTAATCTAGATCTAACCTAATCCTAATCCTAGAGAGAAGTGAGGGCTTCTGTCTCTAAAAACTAACATTCCCTCTAAAACTAATCTAAACTAAATTAATGATCAAAAGTATGTTAATTCCCCTTCAATCCTTGGCTTAAATAGCATCAGAAATGAGTTAGATTGGACCCACAAGGCTTCTAAAATCGCTGGCCACGAGTTGCATTAAGTGAATCATGTGCCACCATCGGCGCGTACGCGCGCATGGCGCGTGCGCGCGGATGGTGGTGCAATGGACGCGACGCGTACGCGTACATGGCGTGTGCGTGATGAGAGGACTTTTGACGATTTAGAAATTCACAAATGAATTATCGTTGCAAGTATAGTTTCTAAACCAAAATAGTCCTTTCATGCAAAAATTTGTTTGTCACAAGTAACAAACCCCTAAATTTATAAACCGAAGTATTGAACCTCGGGTTGTTCTCCCTAGAAATTGCAATAAAATGTCTTGTTATTGGTTATGGATTGTGTTTTATGGTTTTTGGGATAAGAGACATAAAATGTAAATGGCAATGAAAATAAACTAACAACTACAAAGGTTTTGGCTAGGTTTGGTGGTCAAGGATCTCTATCCCTATCACTAACCACAACATGAGAATTGGCAAGGATCAATCCCACTAAGTCATCCTCTAACTAATAAAGAAAAGTCAAGTGAGCTATGTCAATCCAAGTTCATAAGTCCTAGTTCTCCACCAAATCAATTAGTGAGATCTAGCGTTAATGGCTCCCAATCATCAATCACTTGGACATTAGTAACTCAAGAGTTCCTAAGTTACCTTCCCAAGCCAAGAGGAACAAAATCTACTCTAAAATCCAACCAAGCATTTCATCAAACACTTGGAAGGCACAAAAGAAAAACATAGTAAATTGCAAGAATTAAAGGAATCTACAACTACAAAAGTAAGAGATTAACAATAGAAAGGCAAAACAATAGAAAAGTAAACTCATAACTAGAAGAAGCATTTTAACAAACACATAGAAGGCAATAAAAGTAAATAACATGAATTGCAAGAATTAAAGAGAGATCTAACTAGAATAGCAAGGGATCAACAATAGAAAAGGAAACAATCATGAAACAACAAGGAACTTACCAATTGCATTGAAGAAGAAATGTAGATCTACAAAAGAAAGTTCATAAACTACAACTAACAATACAAAGGAATTACAAGAGAAGAAGGATTCTACAATCTATAAGAGAACAATTGAAGATGAAAGAGGAAAATTAAGAGAGTAGAAGAAGAAGTAGATCTAGATCTAAAACCTAATCCTAATTCGAGAGAGAAGTGAGAGCTTCTCTCTCTAAAACTAACTAAAGCATAATAAAACTAAAATAAAACTAAACTAATGACTAGATGTCTCATCCCTCTTCAATCCTTGGGTTAAATAACATAAGAAATGAGTTGGATTGGGCCACAAGGCTTTAGAATTCGCTGGCCACTAATTTGCTTTTAATGAATTACGTGTAAATTGGCGCGTGCGCGCCCCCCTAAACGTGATCCAACTATGGCAAATCTTATATCATTTCAAAGCCCCGGATGTTAGCTTTCCAACACAACTGGAACCGCATCATTTGGACCTCTGTAGCTCAAGTTATGGTCGATTGAGTGCAGAGAGGTCGGCTTGACAGCTTTTGCGATTCCTTCATTTCTTCATGAGTTCTCCACTTTTACATGCTTTTCCTTCATTCCCTTGATCCAATCTTTGCCTCCTAAACCTGAAATCACTTAACAAACATATCAAAGCATCTAATGGAATCAAGGTGAATTAAGATTAAACAATTAAGGGCCTAGAAAGCATATTTTCACTCTTAAGCACAATTAATGGAGAATTTACAAAACCATGCTATTTCATTGAATAAATGTGAGAAAAGATGATAAAACCCTCTAAATTCAACACAAGATAAACCCTACAAATGGGGTTTATCAACCTCCCTACACTTAAACCAAACATGTCCTCATGCTTATACCAAGAGAAAGCAAAGGGTATCAACATTTATTCAATGAAATCTAATCTAAATGCAACCTAAACTATATGCAACTATCTACATGAATGCAATTGCTTGGTCAAAATAAATCAATGTCCAAGAAGCATACATGCACAAGGGCTAAAGGTATTAGCAACCATGCCAAACCACAGTTGAATTGAGCTATTAAATATTTTTACAAACTTGCATGAAGAATGATGATCATAGGTGATAACATGTAATTGAGCATCAAACCCTCACCAGATGTGTTTGCACTCTATTCGCTCAAGTGTTTAGGGTTGATTCACTCAATTCTCCCCTAATCATGCTTTCTAAGATTTTTTTTTTCTAACAATCAACATTTATTCAATGCATGCATACAAGTATCATGAGGTCTTTTTATAGGTTGTAATGGAGCTAGGGTCAAGGTAGGATGCATATATGGTCAAATGACCTATACAAATTCTAAACTAACCTATATAATGACCTATACAAATTCTAAACTAACCTAACTACCCTTTTTTCACTTTTTAACATACTCATGCATTTTCTTTTCATTTCACAATACTTATGCATTGACCCTTATTGAGCTTTGCTTTGGGGCATTTTGTCCCCGTTTTATTTCTTTCTTTTTATTTATTTCTTTCTTTTTCTATTCTTTTCTTTTCTTTTCTTTTCCATGCTCTTCTTTTTTTTCTTTTTCTCTTTCTTTTGCTTTTCTTATTTTTTTTCTTTCTTTCAAACTATATACAAGAACATCAATGCATAAGGTCTATACATTTTATCAATACATGAGCATGTACCTAATTTCCAATAATTTCAATAAAAATAGAAAACTACCCTTTTATTCTCCCAATGTCCCAAGATTCCCACACTTGAATGATAAACACACACTAGCCTAAGCTAATTAAAGATTCAAATAAAAACTGACGTTCGGATTTTCTATCGGTAAAGAAATTCACAAATATATTATCGCATTGTAAGTATAGTTTCTAAACCAACAGAGAATCCTTTCGTGCAAAAGTTTTGGTTGTCATAAGTAACAAACCCCTTTAAAATTTATAACCGAAGTATTCAAACTTCGGGTCGTCTCTCAAGGAATTGCAGGGAGGTATGTTCTTATTATTGGTTATGAGTTTTGTAAATTGGGGGTTTTTGAAATAAGGAGCAAGTAATTTAAATAAAAAGAAAAATAAATTAATTATAAAATCTCTTGGCAAGGTATAAGAATTTGGAAGTCCTATCCTAGTTATCCTTATCAATGGTGATGAGAATTGAGTTTTAATTCCACTTAGTTAACCTTTACTAAAGCAAAGGAAAGTCAAGTGGACTAATTAGTTTGATCTTCAAGTCCTAGCCAATCCCTATAAAAGGACTAGAGTTATTGGAATTCAATTCAATTAGCAAAAATAACAGTTATCAATCACGATGAGTTTGATAACTCAAGTGTTACCAATTACTTAACCAAAGTCAAAAGGAAGAAAATATCTAAATTAAATTAAAAGCATTCATAAATAGAATAAAACAATCATAAACTGAAATACCTCAAATAATATTACTTAAGAAAATCATAACATGAATGTAGCATAAGCCAATTTGGCAACATAAGTAATTAACAAATAAAAGCATTATAAAGTAAAAGGAATATTGAACCTGTGACTGAAGATGAAATGAACTAAACTAATAGAAATCCTAAAATCCTAAATCCTAAGAGAGAGGAGAGAACCTCTCTCTCTAAAAACTACATCTAATCCTAAAATTATGAATATGAAAGCATGATCCATCCTCCCCTTTGATTCCTCCATTCTCTGGCTTATATTCTGTGTTTCTGGATTCAGAATTGGGCCGAAAAAGGGTCTAAAAATCGCTGGGGGCATTTTCTGCAGATTCTGGTACGTGGCGTCTGTCACGCATTCGCGTAGATCACGCGTTCGCGTCGTCTGAGAGTTTTCCTTGTCACGCGTTTGCTTCGGTCACACGTACGCATCATTTGCGTTCTGCTCAAGGCACGTGTCCGCGTCAGTCACGCGTTCGCGTCGATGCCTTTTCGCGCTAAGCACGCGACCGCGTCGTCCATGCGTTCGCGTCGCTGCCCTTTTCTTCAAAACTCTATTTTTGTGCTTTTCTTCCATTTTTGTATGTTTCCTTTCTGTCCTCTAAGCCATTCCTGCCTTAGGAGATCTGAAAATACTTAACACATGAATCACGGCATCGAATGGTAATAAAGAGTAATTAAAATTAATATATTTAAAGCATAGGAAACATGTTTTTCACATATATCACATAATAAGGAAGGGAAAGTAAAACCATGCAATTTACATGAATAAGTGGGTGAATGATTAAATAAATCACTTAAATTGAGCACAAAATACATCATAAAATATGGGTTTATCAACCTCTCCACACTTAAACAATAGCATGTCCTCATGCTAAATCCAAGAGAAAGGGTAAACTTAGAATGGTGGAATCTCATGCAATGCATTCTATTCTAAATGCAAACTACCTACATGAATCATGCAACTTTAGTTATTATCCACCTATATATATAAAGCTTACATGTGGTTAATTTGTTTCATATTTTCAAGGAATCATATATACATAGCCAGACCCTAGATTAATCTAAGATCTCACCTAACATACATACTTTATATAATTTAAAGTTCTTTTACCTATTTACCCAAATTTTCCCACTTTGTATTACAAGCTCATGCATTAAATTTAATTTTGAAATTTTGTCCCATGTGCATTGATTCTTTTTATTTTGTATTTGGGGAATTTTTGTATCCCTTTATTTAAATACTGAAAATATAAATTTTTTTATGCACATGGTAATTTAGTTATTTTGATTTCAAATGAGCATGCTTCCCAAATTTCTGAAATAACTTATTCATTTTAAATCCCTACTTTGTTTCTATCATCCCATGTTCCTATAAAATTTTGCACACTTAAATTGTACACAATATCTATCTTAAGCTAACCAAGGATTCAACTTGGGATTTTTATTTTGTTTTTCTGCTTAAGGCTAGTAATGTGGTTATAGAACAAGAGGGGATTAAAAAGCTCAAAGGGGCTAACAAGGGTGATGTAAAAGGTAGGCTACATTGGGATAAGTGAGAAAAAATTCAAACGATGGCCTCAATCATCTCTTGGTACGTATCTATATTCTATATTGGATATATAGATTAAAACAAAGTAAATAACACCAGAATGAAAAAGAAAGGCAAAACACACAGGAATGAAATTTATGGTTTGAATGTAACCATACAATTAAGCTCAAAACTCACAGGCTGTGTGTCCTCTAGCTCAGAAATGATATATCAGTTATGTATGTCATTGATAAACCACTATTTTATGGTTTATAATGTGCTTAATTGTGTGGTTTTATCATGGTCTTTACCCACTTATTCATATGATTAGCATGCATTTATATTTCCTTCCTAAAATTATTACATGATTGAAAACTTGCTTCATAAAGACTTTTAATTATGTATTTTAATTCTTCTTTATTCCATTCGATGCCGTGATCTGTGTGTTAAGTGTTTCAGGCTTTATAGGGTATGAATGAGTTGGAGATTGGAAAGGAAGCTTGCAAAAATGGAAGGAACACAAGAAATTAAGGAGATGACCAGCGAGGAGTGACGCAGCCGCATGGCTCACGCGACCGCGCGAAAGAGAGGAAATCACAGTGACGCGGCCGCATGGCTAACGCAACCGCGCGGATTAGAATAGCACAAGTGACGCGGAGGCGTGGACGACGCGCGCGCGTGGCAAGCAAAACGCCGAATGACGCGTCCGCATGAATGACGTGATCGCGTGACGTGCGCGATCTGCATAATCTGCAGAATTTGCTGGGGGCGATTTTGGGCCCAATTTTGACCCAGTTTTCGGCCCAAAAAAGCAGACTAGAGCCAGAGGACATGCAGAAACCAAGGATAACATTCATTCTACACAGTTTTGTAGTTTTTAGATCTAGTTTTACTCCTTCTCTAGGTTTTCTCTCTACACATTCATAGTTCTTAGGATTTTATTTCTATTGCTTTTTGCATTGGGATATTGAGAAGAGTTATTACCTCATCAAGACTTCGTCATTCTAGTTCGTTTTCTTTACTTGGCTTTACTCTTCCATGTCCTTTAATTTACTCAATTTTACTATTGGACTGTTTTGGAATTTATTAATACAAGAATTACTTATATTTTTAATTGATTCCTTTGAGTTTTATTTATCATGTCTTCCTTTAATTCCCTTTCCTATGTTATGAGTTCTACATTCACAATGAGCGAGTAGTTCCCTAACTTGATGGGGAGTTGATTGAAAGGAACCCTTGAGTTGGGATGCTTAAAATAAAATTGTAATTAGGTTTATTGTTGGGATGCTCTCTAGTCACTGACACTAATCCTTTTCAATTGAGCGGATTGGAACTTGTGAATAGAAACAGCATTCCAACTTGTTTGACCTTCCCTTACCTAGTAAGGGATAACTAAACAGAACAACCTTCAATTATCAATTAATCTTGAGAGTACTTCAACAGGAATAGGGCTTCCAACTAATCTGCTCCCAGTCAAGGCTTCTATTTAAATTATTTAATTTCTCTAATTTAATTTCCTGTTTATTCAACTCAAACCATTTTGAAAACATCTGATTAATAAAATAGCACACCTTTCTGCCACTCATTGGGAGACGACCTGGGATTCATACTCCCAGTATTTTAATTTTGATTTTTGTGACAACCCTTCTAAATTGATAAGCGGATTTCTGGTTGGTTAAGAACTATACTTGCAATGCATATCTCATAACAATTCTTAATTCGCCAATTTCCGCCACGTCAATTTTTGGCGCCGTTGCCGGGGAGTTGCAATAGAGTGCTAAAGTTATTAATTGGAATTTATTTATTTGCATTTTATTTTATCTTGCTACTATGAGCTGCTTGTTTTTTTCTCTAGATGACGCGTTCGCTTCCTGATCCAAACTTGCCAGTATTCGATCCTGAGATTGAAAGAACTATTTCACGAATAAGGCAAGCTCGGCGTCGGTTAGTCCTCTCTGAGGGCGGATCTGAAACGTCATTTGAGGAAGAAACCAGCCCCTGTTCTACTGATTCGGTTGATTTTTGTGTAGGTGACATGGCAGAACCTAGGAGAGTTACTATCCAGGAGGCTGGAGCCCTTGATTTTACAATGCAACCATTTCAAGCGCATCACCCAGCGGTGGCTACAGACTTTGAAATAAAGACTGCACTGCTCAATTTGATGCCCAAGTTTTATGGCTTACCTACTCAAGAGCCTATCAAGCACTTGAGAGATTTTCAAGCAGCCTGTTCTATTGTCAGGCGTGATGGTGCAGATGAAACTTTAATTTTGTTGAAAACTTTCCCGTTTTCTCTTGAGGGAAAGGCAAGAGAATGGTACTACACTCAACCCGCAGCAACTGTATCCAACTGGGATACACTTAGAAGAGAATTCTTGAAAAAATTCTTTCCAGCTGAAGTTACTGATAAACTGAGGAAAGATATTTCCATGATTGTTCAGGATGAATCTGAGACTCTCTATGAATACTGGGAGCGCTTCAATAATCTTCTGGAAGCATGCCCCACCATATGATTGACAAGATAGTGTTGCTTGGTTACGTCACACAGGGCATGAGGCCCCAAGATAAGACCACATTGGAAAGTGCTAGCAATGGGTCTATGAAAAAGTACAAGACCACTGATGAGGCATGGCAATTGATCAGCAACTTAGCTGAATCCACTCGGAATCACAGGCAGAAACAAGGCCGTTCAAAAGCCGTTGCAGAAGTATCCTCTAGCAGAGAGACTACTGCTCTAACTCAGAGTATCTGTGAAATGACCAACCTGCTGAAGCAGATGCACTTGAATCAACAACAAGTTCTGCAAGCTCAACCTTCTCCACCACAGCAAAGCCAACAGTTAGTCCCACAGAGAGTTTGCAGAATCTGTGCTGATTATAGCCATTATACTGACGAATGTTCGCAGCTCCAGCAGGAAGACAACACCGTGGCAGCCACTCATAACTTCTATGACCACCCAACCAAGGGTACAATCAAGGTGGCAATTACAGCCATGGATGGCAGGACAATTCTAACCAGAATTGGAGGGACAACAACAACAGAGGAGGCAGAGACCATCAGGGAAATCAGAGGTGGAATAACAACAACAACAGGCAGCAGAACCAGAACCAGCCTTACAGAGCACCTCACCTGAGGCAATCCAAAGGACCACAGAATACCCAACAGCAGACCTCTCAAATTACTTATCCTTCCTCATCTTCTAATGATGACTTACTACAATCTATTAATCGGAGACAACAGACCATGGAAAATAACCTTTATGCTACACTAAATGGTCTAAACTCTACATTGCAAGCTCTTGTCTCACAGATTGGATCAAAGAATAACTCCAATAAACAGCCTTTGAGCTCCAGTAGAATCCCCTCTCAACCATTACCCAATCCAAAAGGTGGCATTAATGCCATCACCTAAGGTCCGGAACCACACTGCAGGAGAGGAATCAGGAGGAGCCAAGCCCACCAGAACACGCCTCAGCTGAAGAGGTAGTGGAAATAGAAGATGTTGAAGAGGAAGAGGACATACAGGACATAGATGAAAAAGAAGAAGTTCAACCACAGGAGGAAGCACCAAAGGGCACAGACACTGCAGAAGACACCACTCCCATTCCATTTCCACAACTTGCAAGGAAGCCCAGGAAGCAGCTGGAACCTGATCCCAAAATGGTAGAGATATTCAAAAAGGTTGAGGTAACTGTTCCTCTTTTTGATGTTATTCAACAGGTACCTAAATATGCAAAGTTTCTAAAAGATTTATGTATACATAAAGACAAAATTAATGAATTAGAAACTATTCCTTTGGTAGTTCCATATCTGCTTTAATGGGAGGCTTACCTGAAAAGTGTAGTGACCCAGGTCCATGTATGGTTAATTGTACTATTGGTGGTGCGGTATTTTCTGACTACATGTATGATTTAGGAGCATGTGTAAGTATAATGCCTTTGTCTATATATGATATTTTGAGGCTCCCTCCCTTAAAAAGGTCGGCAGCTCGTTTTGAGTTAGCAAATAAAAGCATTATTATAGTGGCTGGAGTTACTGAAGATGTATTAGTGGGCATTAAGGGGCTCACATTTCCCATTGATTTTTATATCCTGGAGATGCCCCAAAATGACTCAGAGAAGCCATCATCAATCCTACTCGGAAGACCATTCCTGAAGACCTCGAAGTTCAAATTAGATGCTTTTTCAGGAACATACTCTTTTGAAATAGATGACCGAGTAGTAATCTTCAATCTGGATGGAGTTATGAAGCATCCTCCGGAGGATCATTCTATCCGCCAGTGTGACATTATAGATGAAACCGTGGCTGAAGTTCACCAGGAGGAATTTGAAGAGAAGTACATAGGACAAGGTCCAAGTGTGGGGACATTCTTAGAGGACAATGACAGTGCTTTACCATTGTCACCAGCTCCAAACAACCCAGAGCCTGACCATGATAAGAAGTTAGAATTAAAATCTGATGAGCGGATAATTTATACGCTTTTTGGCATTGTTTTTATATAGTTCTCAGTATAATTTAGTTAGTTTTTTGTATATTTTTATTAGTTTTTAATTAAAAATCACATTCCTGGACTTTACTATGAGTCTGTGGGTTTTATTGTGATTTCAGGTATTTTCTGGCTGAAATTGAGGGACCTGAGCAAAAATCAGATTCAGAGGTTGAAGAAGGACTACAGATGCTGTTGGATTCTGACCTCCCTGCACTCGAAGTAGATTTCTGGAGCTACAGAACTTCAAATGGTGCGATTCTAATTGCGTTGGAAAGTAGACATCCAGGGCTTTCCAGCAATATATAATAGTCCATACTTTTCTCAAGGATAGACGACGTAAACTGGCGTTGAACGCCAGTTCCATGCTGCATTCTGGCGTTTAGCGCCAGAAACAAGTTGCAAAGTGGAGTTCAACGGCCAGAAACACGTTACAAACTGGCGTTCAACTCCAAGAATGACCTCTCCACGTGTAAACTTCAAGCTCAGCCCAAGCACACATCAAGTGGGCCCCGGAAGTGGATTTCTACATCAATTACTTATTTCTGTAAACCCTAGTAACTAGTTTAGTATAAATAGGACTTTTTACATCTTTGGATTATCTTTTGATCCTTTGATCATGTTTTGGGGGCTGGCCATTCGGCCATGCCTGGACCTTATCACTTATATATTTTCAACGGTAGAGTTTCTACACACCATAGATTAAGGTGTGGAGCTCTGCTGTTCCTCAAGGATTAATGCAAAGTACTACTGTTTTTCTATTCAATTCAACTTATTCCGCTTCTAAGATATTCATTCGCACTTCAATATGATGGATGTGATGATCGTGACAGTCATCATCATTCTCAACATATGAACGTGTGCCTGACAACCACTTCCGTTCTACCTTAGACTGTATGGATATCTCTTAGATATCTAATACAGGGGACCGAGTCTGAGTTATTAGTGTCTTCGTGGTATAAGTTAGAACCCATGGATGTCCATTCTTGAGATCCGGAAAGTCTAAACCTTGTCTGCGGTATTCTGAGTAGGATCTGGGAAGGGATGGCTGTGACGAGCTTCAAACTCGCGAGTGCTGGGCGTAGTGACAGACGCAAAAGGATAGTAAATTCTATTCCAGTATGATCGAGAACCGACAGATGATTAGCCATGCAGTGACAGCACATTGGACCATTTTCACAGGAGGATGGGATGTAGCCATTGACAACGGTGATGCCCTACATAAAGCTTGCCATGGAAAGGAGTAGGATTGATTTGATGAAAACAGCAGGAAAGTAGACATCAGAGGAACGAAAGCATCTCTATACGCTTATCTGAAATTCTCACCAATGAATTACATAAGTACCACTATCCTATTTTATATTTTATTTATTTTCATCCACTATAATTTCTTAATACAATTTAATCCGCCTGACTGAGATTTACAAGGTGACCATAGCTTGCTTCAAGCCGCCAATCTCCGTGGGATCGACCCTTACTCACGTAAGGTTTATTACTTGGACGACCCAGTGCACTTGCTGGTTAGTTGTATGAAGTTGTGAAATAGATATAAGATCATGAACGTGCGTATTGAGTTTTTAGCGCCGTTACCAAGGAATGGAATGATCACGATTTCGCACACCAAGTTTTTGGCGCCGTTGCCGGGGATTGTTCGAGTTTGGACAATTGACGGTTCATCTTGTTGCTCAGATTAGGTAATTTTCTTTTTGTTTTATTTTCAAAAAAAAATATTCTTCAAAAATCTTTCAAAAAAATTTTTTCCCTTTGTTTTCGAAAATTATTTTAAAATTTTTAAGAATGAATTCTAAAGTTTCAAAATGGTATGCTGAAGTTTGGCTGGCCATCAAGCTTTAGACTAACCTGGTATGATTCCTGGAATCTTGATTGAGGACTTTGAATTCATTACTTCCTTTTTCCTATATGTTTTCGAAAAAAAAAATATACAAAAATCCAAAAAAATTAATAAAATCATAAAAATAAAAAATATTTTATGTTGTTTGATTGAGTCTTGAGTGAATTTTTAAGTTTGGTGTCAATTGCATATTTTTCTTTTTTCTAAAAATTTTCGAAAATTCATGCATTCATAGTGTTCTTCGTGATCTTCAAGTTGTTCTTGGTAAGTCTTCTTGTTTGATCTTCATATTTTCTTGTTTTGTGTCTTTTCTTGTTTTTCATATGCATTTTCAATTTGTTAGTGTCTGAAGTTTGCAAATTTCTAAGTTTGGTGTCTTGCATGTTTTCTTTGCATAAAAAATTTTTCAAAAATATGTTCTTGATGTTCATCATGATCTTCAAGGTGTTCTTGGTGTTCATCTTGACATTCATAGTGTTCTTGCATGCATCATATGTTTTGATTCATAATTTTCATGCTATGAGTCATTTTCATGTTTTTCTCTTTCATCATTAAAAAGAAAATTTCAAAAATCAAAAAAATATCTTTTCCTTATTTTACTCATAAATTTCGAAATTTTGGGTTGACTTAGTCAAAAATTTTTAAAAATAAGTTGTTTCTTATGAGTCAAATCAAAATTTCAATTTTAAAAATCTTATCTTTTTCAAATCTTTTTCAAAAATCAAATCTTTTCTATTTTTCTTCTTAATTTTTTTTCAAAAATTTTAAAAATTAATTTTTCAAAATCTTGTTCTTAATTTTATCTTATATTTTCGAAATTAACACTAACATCTAATGTTTATATTCAAAAATTTCAAGTTTGTAACTTTCCTATCAAGAAAACCTCAATCTTTAAATTCTAGAATCATATCTTTTAGTTTCTTGTTAGTCAAGTCATCAACTTTAATTTTAAAAATCAAATCTTTTTAATTTATCTTTCAAATCCTTTTCAAAATAAAGTTTAATCATAAATTTTCAATTAAATCTTTTTAATCATATCTTTCTATCATATCTTTTTCAAAATTTTATCTTTTTCAAAAATTTGATTTTAAAATAACTTCTTATCTTCTTATCTTTTTCAACTAACTAATTGACTTTCTGTTTGTTTCCTATTTTTTTCAAAACCATCTAACTAACTCTCTCTAATTTTCGAAAATCCCTTCCCTCTTTTTCAAAATTCAATTTTAACTAACTAGTTGTTTTAAATTTTAATTTAATTTAATTTCAATTTTTATTTTCGAATTTTAACTTTAAATTTTAATTTTATTTTATTAAATTTTCGAAAATTTATCTTTCTCACCCTATTCTATTTATTTATTCATTTACTAACACTCCTCCTCATCTCAAATCACTGCTCCTATCCTCACCTTTGTATTTGGATTATCCATTCTTCTTCACTCTTATTCCCTTTCTTCTTCTACTAACAATAAGGAACCTCTTTACTGTAACATAGAGGATTCCTCTTCTTTTCTTGTTCTCTTCTCTTTCATATGAGCAGGGACAAGGACAAGAACATTCTTGTTGAAGCAGATCCTGAACCTGAAAGGACTCTAAAAAGGAAACTAAGAGAAGCTAAAATACAACAATCCAGAGACAACCTTACATGAATTTTCGAACAGGAAGAGGAGATGGCAGCCGAAAATAATAATAATGCAAGGAGGATGCTTGGTGACTTTACTGCACCTAATTCTAATTTACATAGAAGAAGCATCTCCATCCCTGCCATTGGAGCAAACAACTTTGAGCTGAAACCTCAATTAGTTTCTCTGATGCAGCAGAACTGCAAGTTTCATGGACTTCCATCTGAAGATCCTTTTCAGTTCTTAACTGAATTCTTGCAGATCTGTGATACTGTTAAGACCAATGGGGTTGATCCCGAGGTCTACAGGCTTATGCTTTTCCCGTTTGCTGTAAGAGACAGAGCTAGAGTGTGGTTGGACTCTCAACCCAAAGATAGCCTGAACTCTTGGGATAAGCTGGTCATAGCATTCTTAGCCAAGTTCTTTCCTCCTCAAAAGTTGAGTAAGCTTAGAGTGGATGTTCAAACCTTCAGACAGAAAGAAGGTGAATCCCTCTATGAAGCTTGGGAGAGATATAAGCAACTGACCAAAAAGTGTCCTTCTGACATGCTTTCAGAATGGACCATCCTGGATATATTCTATGATGGTCTGTCTGATTTAGCTAAGATGTCATTGGATACTTCTGCAGGTGGATCCATTCACCTAAAGAAAACGCCTGCAGAAGCTCAAGAACTCATTGACATGGTTGCTAATAACCAGTTCATGTACACTTCTGAGAGGAATCCTGTGAGTAATGGGACGCCTCAGAAGAAGGGAGTTCTTGAAATTGATACTCTGAATACCATATTGGCTCAAAATAAAATATTGACTCAACAAGTCAATATGATTTCTCAGAGTCTGAATGGAATGCAAGCTGCATCCAACAGTACTCAAGAGGCATCTTCTGAGGAAGAAGCTTATGATCCTGAGAACCCTGCAATAGCAGAGGTAAATTACATGGGTGAACCCTACAGAAACACCTATAATCCCTCATGGAGAAATCACCCAAATCTCTCATGGAAGGATCAACAAAAGCCTCAACAAGGCTTTAATAATGGTGGAAGAAACAGGTTTAGCAATACCAAACCTTTTCCATCATCCACTTAGAAAAAGACAGAAAGTTCTGAGCAGAATCCATCTAGCTTGGCAAATATAGTCTCTGATCCATCTAAGGCCACTCTAAGTTTCATGAATGAAACAAGGTCCTCCATTAGAAAACTGGAAGCACAAGTGGGCCAGCTGAGTAAAAGGATCATTGAAACCCCTCCTAGTACTCTCCCAAGCAATACAGAAGAGAATCCAAAAGGAGAGTGCAAGGCCATTGAATTGATTACCATGGCCAAACCTGTAAGGGAGGGAGAGGACGTGAATCCCAATGAGGAAGACCTCCTGGGACGTCCAGAGATCAATAAGGAGCTTCCCTCTGAGGAACCAAAGGACTCTGAGGCTCATCTGGAGACCATAAAGATTCCATTAAACCTCCTTATGCCATTCATGAGCTCTGATGAATATTCTTCTTCTGAAGAGAATGAGGATGTTATTGAAGAGCAAGTTGCCAAGTACCTTGGTGCAATCATGAAGCTGAATGCCAAATTATTTGGTAATGTGACTTGGGAAGATGAACCTCCCTTGCTCATCAATGAACTAAGTGATCTGGATCAACTGAGATTGCCTCAGAAGAAACAGGATCCTAGAAAGTTCTTAATACCTTGTACCATAGGCATCATGACCTTTGAGAAGGCTCTATGTCACCTTGGATCAGGGATAAACCTCATGCCACTCTCTGTAATGGAGAAACTGGAAATCTTTGAGGTGCAAGCTGCCAGAATCTCCCTAGAGATGGCAGACAACTCAAGAAAACAGGCTTATGGACTAGTAGAGGACATGTTAGTAAAGGTTGAAGACCTTTACGTCCCTGCTGATTTCATAATCCTAGACACTGGGAAGGATGAGGATGAATCCATCATGCTTGGAAGACCCTTCCTAGCCACAGCAAGAGCTGTGATTGATGTTGACAGAGGAGAATTAGTCCTTCAACTAAATGAGAACAACCTTGTGTTTAAAACTCAAGGACCTCCTTCTGTAACCATGGAGAGGAAGCATGAAAAGCTTCTCTAACTGCAGAGTCAACCAAAGCCCCCACAGTCAAACTCTAAATTTGGTGTTGAACCCCCACAACCAAACTCTAAGTTTGGTGTTGGGAGGTCCCAACCTTGCTCTGATTATCTGTGAGGCTCCATGAAAGCTCACTGTCAAGCTATTGACATTAAAGAAGCGCTTGTTGGGAGGCAACCCAATGATATTTAATATATTTTATTTTATTTTCTCTTTGTTATTTCAAGATTTACTAGGTTGATGATCATGTGGAGTCACAAAAACTACAAAAAAATTCAAAAACAGAATGAAAAATAGCTTTGAAAACAGAACACCTTGGAGGAAGGGCTTACTGGCGTTTAAACGCCAGTAAGGAGTATCTGGCTGGTGTTTAACGCCAGAATAGAGCATGAAACTGGCGTTAAACGCTAGAAACAAGCAGCATTTTGGCGTTTAAATGCCAGGAATGCACTCCAAAGGAAAACTGGCGTTCAACGCCAGAAACATGCTGCAGACTGGCGTTGAACGCCCAAAACAAGCATGGAAGTGGCGTTTAACGCTAGAAACATGCTGCAATCTGGCGTTAAACGCTAGGATTGCCTACAGAGGGCGTTTACATGCCTAATTGGAGCAGGGATGATTAAAGTCCTTGGCCCCACTGGATCTGTGGATCCCACAGGAACTCCTCAAGATCTGTGGACCCCACAGGATCCCCACCTACTTCTTCTCTCCTCTTTATACCTTTTCATAAATCTCTTCCCCAAATACCCCTCACCAATTAACTCAATCACTCTTCCCCATCACCTCTTCACCACTCACATCTATCCTCTCTTCCCCAAAAA
>NC_029789.2:101030678-101034410 GCF_000816755.2 Arachis ipaensis | reverse complement strand
CTTCCCCAAAAACCCCATCTACCTTTAAATTCAAAATAATTTCCCTCCCAAACCCAACCCTAAATGGCCGAACCCTAACCCCTCCCTACTCCTATATAAACCCCTCATTCCTTCTTCATTTTCAAACAACACAACCCTCTCTTCTTCCCCTTGGCCGAATCCACCTTCTCCCTCCATCTCCTCCATTTTTCTTCTTCTTCTACTTCTTTCTCTTTTCTTTTGCTCGAGGACGAGCACCCATTTTAAGTTTGGTGTGGTAAAAGCATTGCTTTTTATTTTTCCATAACCATTTATGGCACCTAAGGCCAGAGAAACCTCTAGAAAGAGGAAATGGAAGGATATCACTTCCACCTCTGAGTCATAGGAGATGGAGAGATTCATCTCTAAGGTTCATCAAGACCACTTCTATGAAGTTGTGGCCAAGAAGAAAGTGATCCTTGAGGTTCCTTTCAATCTCAAAAAGAATGAGTATTCGGAGATCCGACTTGAAATCCAAAGAAGAGGTTGGGAAGTTCTAACCAACCATTCAATAAGTCGGGATCTTAATGGTTTAAGAGTTCTATACAAACGCATGGGTTACCAGGAACCATGATCAAAGTGTGAACCCGAACCCAAGGAATTGGCTCACCATGGTTCGGGGGAAATACTTAGATTTCAGTCCGGAGAATGTAAGGTTGGCGTTTAACCTACCAATGATGGAAGAGAACGCACGCCCCTACACTATAAGAGTCAACTTTGATCAAAGGTTGGACCAAGTCCTCGCGGACATATGTGTGGAAGGAGCTAAATGGAAAATTGACTCAAGGGGCAAGCCAGTTCAACTAAGAAGGCTTGACCTCAAACCAGTGGCTAGAGGATGGTTGGAGTTCATTCAACGCTCAATCATTCCTACTAGCAACCGGTCTGAAGTTACTATAGACCGGGCCATCATGATCCATAGTATCATGATTGGGGAGGAAGTAGAAGTTCATGAGATTATACCTCAAGAACTCTACAAGGTGGCTGACAAGTCCTCTACTTTGGCAAGGTTAGCCTTTCCTCACCTCATTTGTCACCTCTGTAATTCGGCTGGAATTGACATAGAGGGGGACATCCTCATTGAAGAGGATAAGACCATCACTAAGAAAAAGATGAAGCAAACAAGAGAGCATGGACCTTAACATGAGCATGAGGAAATTCCTCACCATGAAATCCCTGAGATGCCTCAAGGGATGCACTTTCCTTCACAAAACTATTGGGAACAAATCAACACTTCCCTAGGTTAATTAAGTTCCAACATCGGATAATTAAGGGTGGAACATCAAGAGCACTCCATCATCCTCCATGAAATTAGAGAAGATCAAAGAGCTATGAGGGAGGAGCAAGAAAGACAAGGAAGAGACATAGAGGAGCTTAAAAGCACCATTGGTTCTTCAAGAAGAGGAAGACGCCACCCCCACTAAGGTGGACTCATTCCTTAATTTCCCTGTTCTTCTATTTTCCTATTTTTCGTTTATTATGCTTTATGTTTGTGTCTTATTACATGATCCCTAGTATTTAAGTGTCTATGCCTTAAAGTTATGAATGTCCTATGAATCCATCACCTCTCTTAAATGAAAAAAATGTTTTAATTACAAAAGAACAAGAAGTACATGGTTTCTAATTTATCCTTGAAACTAGTTTAATTATTTTGATGTGGTGACAATACTTTTTGTTTTCTGAATGAATGCTTGAACAGTGCATATGTCTTTTGAAGTTGTTGGTTAAGAAGGTTAAATATGTTGGCTCTTGAAAGAATGATGATAAGGAGACATGTTATTTGATAATCTGAAAAATAAAAAAATTGATTCTTGAAGCAAGAAAAAGCAGTGAATACTAAGCTTGCAGAAAAAAATATGCGAAAAAAAATTGGCAAAAAAAAAATAGAAAGAAAAAGAAAAGCAAGCAGAAAAAGCAAAAAGCTCTTTAAACCAAGAGGCAAGAGCAAAAAGCCAATAGCCCTTAAAACTAAAAGGCAAGGGTAATAAAAAGGATCCAAGGCTTTGAGCATCAGTGGATAGGAGGGCCTAAAGGAATAAAATCCTAGCCTAAGCGGCTAAACCAAGCTGTCCCTAACCATGTGCTTGTGGCGTGAAGGTGTCAAGTGAAAACTTGAGACTGAGCAGTTAAAGTCAAGGTCCAAAGCAAAAGAAGAGTGTGCTTAAGAACCCTGGACACCTCTAATTGGGGACTTTAGCAAAGCTGAGTCACAATCTGAAAAGGTTCACCCAGTTATGTGTCTGTGGCATTTATGTATCCGGTGGTAATACTGGAAAACAAAGTGCTTAGGGCCACGGCCAAGACTCATAAAGTAGCTGTGTTCAAGAATCAACATACTAAACTAGGAGAATCAATAACACTATCTGAATTCTAAGTTCCTATAGATGCCAATTATTCTGGACCTCAATGGATAAAGCAAGATGCCAAAACTATTCAAGAGGGAAAAACCTACAAGTCCCGCTCATCTGATTGGGAGTGAGATGCCAAAACTATTCAAGAGGCAAAAAGCTACAAGTCCCGCTCATCTGATTGGAGCTAAGTTTCATTGATAGTTTGGAATTTATAGTATATTCTCTTCTTTTTATCCTATTTGATTTCCAGTTGCTTGGGGACAAGCAACAATTTAAGTTTGGTGTTGTGATGAGTGGATAATTTATACGCTTTTTGGCATTGTTTTTACATAGTTTTCAGTATAATTTAGTTAGTTTTTAGTATATTTTTATTAGTTTTTAATTAAAAATCACATTTCTGGACTTTACTATGAGTTTGTGTGTTTTTCTATGATTTTAGGTATTTTCTAGCTGAAATTGAGGGACCTGAGCAAAAATCAGATTCAGAGGTTGAAGAAGGACTGCAGATGCTGTTGGATTCTTACCTCGCTGCACTCGAAGTGGATTTTCTGGAGCTACAGAACTCCAAATGGCGCGCTTCTAATTGCGTTGGAAAGTAGACATCCAGGGCTTTCCATCAATATATAATAGTCCATACTTTTCCCAATGATAGATGACGTAAACTGGCGTTCAACGCCAGTTCCATGCTGCATTCTGGTGTTTAGCGCCAGAAACAAGTTGCAAAGTGGAGTTCAACGCCAGAAACACGTTACAAACTGGCATTCAACTCCAAGAATGACCTCTTCACGTGTAAACTTCAAGCTCAGCCCAAGCACACACCAAGTGGGCCCCGGAAGTGGATTTCTACATCAATTACTTATTTCTATAAACCCTAGTAACTAGTTTAGTATAAATAGGACTTTTTACATCTTTGGATTATCTTTTGATCCTTTGATCATGTTTTGGGGGCTGGCCATTCGGCCATGCCTGGATCTTTTCACTTATGTATTTTCAACGGTAGAGTTTCTACACACCATAGATTAAGGTGTGGAGCTCTGCTGTTCCTCAAGGATTAATGCAAAGTACTACTGTTTTTCTATTCAATTCAACTTATTCCGCTTCTAAGATATTCATTCGCACTTCAATACGATGGATGTGATGATCGTGACAGTCATCATCATTCTCAACTTATGAACGCGTGCCTGACAACCACTTCCGTTCTACCTTAGACTGAATGGATATCTCTTGGATATCTAATACAGGGGACCGAGTCCGAGTTATTAGTGTCTTCGTGGTATAAGTTAGAACCCATGGATGGCCATTCCTGAGATCCGGAAAGTCTAAACCTTGTCTGTGGTATTCCGAGTAGGATCTGGGAAGGGAT
>NC_029789.2:101024207-101030668 GCF_000816755.2 Arachis ipaensis | reverse complement strand
GTAGGATTGATTGGATGAAGACAGCAGGAAAGCAGAGATCAGAGGAACGAAAGCATCTCTATACGCTTATCTGAAATTCTCACCAATGAATTACATAAGTACCACTATCCTATTTTATATTTTATTTATTTTTATCCACTATAATTTCTTAATACAATTTAATCCGCCTGACTGAGATTTACAAGGTGACCATAGCTTGCTTCAAGCCGACAATCTCCGTGGGATCGACCCTTACTCATGTAAGGTTTATTACTTGGACGACCCAGTGCACTTGCTGGTTAGTTGTACGAAGTTGTGAAACAGATATAAGATCATGAACGTGCGTATTGAGTTTTTAGCGCCGTTACCAAGGAATGGAATAATCACGATTTTGCACACCAAAACCCCTTCCTCCACACCTCAAATATGCTTACCTTGAGGACGAGCAGAAGTTTCTAGTTATCATTGCAAGGAAACTCACTTCTCAATAGGAAGAGCAGTTACTTAGTGTTCTGAGGAGGCCCAAGAAGGCAATTGGTTGGAGTTTGGCAGACATAGTAGGCATCAACCCTCAAGTCTGTGAGCATAGGATATTTTTAGAAGGGGGAGCAAGACCTGTCCGTCAACCCCAGAGAAGACTAAACCCCACTATCTTAGAGGTTGTCAAAAAGGAAGTGACCAGACTACAAGAGGCAGATATCATCTATCCCATCTCAGACAGTGAATGGGTAAGCCCAGTACAAGTGGTGCCCAAGAAGTCTGGAGTCACTACAGTGAAGAATGAGCACGGAGAGCTCATGGCAACCAGAGTTCAGAACGCCTGGAGGGTCTGCATTGACTACAGACGCCTCAACCAGGCCACTCGTAAGGATCACTATCCTCTTCCATTCATTAATCAAATGCTGGATCGCCTGTCAGGTAAATCACATTATTTTTTTTGATGGTTACACAGGTTATTTCCAGATTCATATAGCTCCTGAGGATCAGAAAAAGACCATTTTTACATGTCCTTTTGGGATTTATGCTTACAGGAGAATGCCCTTTGGCTTGTGCAATGCACCAGCTACCTTCCAAATGTGCATGATGAGTCTTTTCTCTGATTTTATTGAGGACTGTATGGAAGTTTTTATGGATGATTTTAGTGTGTACGGCAATTCCTTTAGCCTTTGCTTAGATGGATTATCTAGAGTATTAGATAGATGTGTCAGTACAAACCTTGTATTAAATTTTGAAAAAAGTTACTTTATGGTAAAACAAGGTATTGTACTAGGACATGTTGTGTCTAATACTGGCATTTCTCTAGATCCAGCAAAGGTAAATGTTATTTCTAGTTTACCTTACCCCTCTTCTATGAGGGAAGTCCGTTCGTTCCTTGGCCATGCAGGTTTTTACAAGAGATTCATTAAGGACTTCAGTAAGGTAGCACTTCCCTTATCCAGGCTACTGCAGAAGGATATTGAGTTTGAGTTCAGTGAAGACCGCCCTGACTCAAGCTCCAATTGTGAGAGGACCAGACTGGAGCCAGCCATTTGAAATAATGTGCGACGCCTCCAACCATGCAGTAGGAGTAGCACTGGCTCAGCATGAAGGTAAGGACCCCTTTGTTATTGCTTATGCGTCTAAAACTTTAGATGCCGCTCAGTCCAATTACACTACTACTGAGAAAGAGCTTCTTGCTATTGTTTTTGCTCTGGATAAATTCCGAGCCTATTTACTTGGTACGAAGGTAGTAGTGTACTCAGACCATGCAGCTCTAAAGTATCTATTAGCTAAAAAGGAGTCCAAACCAAGGCTTATACATTGGATACTGCTATTACAAGAATTTGATTTAGAAATTAAGGATAGGAGTGGTAACCAGAATTCAGTGGCAGACCATTTGAGTCACCTTGAGCACATTACAGATGACCCCACTCCTATAGCTGATAATTTCCCATTTGATAACCTGCAAGCAGTATCTGAGGTAGTCCCTTGGTATGCACCTGTAGCTAATTATCTAGTTAGCCGCACCTTTCCTCCAAAATTTTCTAAGCATCAAAGAGACAAGCTGAAAAGCGAGTCTAAATATTATATATGGGATGACACATATTTATGGAGATGTGGCGCTGACCAGGTAATTAGACGGTATGTGCCTCAATCAGAATTCCAGTCCATCTTAGAGGCATGTCACTCGTCTGAGAGTGGAGGACATTTTGGCCCTCAAAGAACAGCTAGAAAAATCTTAGACTGTGGATTCTGGTAGCCTACACTTTTTAGAGACGCTGCCAAAAATTTGGTAATATATCCAAGAGGGATGAGATGCCTCAACAAATTATGCTTTTCTGTGAAATCTTTGACATTTGGGGCATTGACTTCATGGGTCCATTTCTAAATTCTAATGGTTATTTTTATATATTGTTAGCTATGGATTACGTTTCCAAATGGGTGGAAGCAATTCCTACCCACACTGATGATGCTAACACTATTTTTTCCTTTGTGAGAAACCACATTATTTGTCGCTTTGGATCACCATGAGCAATCGTGAGCGATCAAGGCACCCATTTTTATAACAGGAGACTAACAGGATTAATGAAGAAGTATGGGATAATTCATAAGGTTGCAATAGCCTACCACCCTCAGACTAATGGGCAAGCCGAGGTGTCAAACAGAGAGATAAAGTGTATCTTGCAGAAGATAGTCAAACTTCATAGAAGAGAATGGAGCACCAGGCTACAAGATGCACTCTGGGCATACATAACAGCATACAAAACACCCATTGGGATGAGTCCTTTCCGCTTAGTTTATGGAAAAGCTTGTCATCTCCCTGTTGAAGTAGAGCACAAAGCTTTTTGGGCAGTAAAGGAGTGCAACATGGGAATTGAGAAAGCCGGAGCTGAAAGAAAATTGCAACTGCAAGAATTGGAAAGCCTTCGCCTAGAAGCTTATGAAAACTCAAGACTATACAAAGAGAAGATGAAGGCTGTACATTATCAGCACATCAAGAGAAAAGAGTTCCAACCTAGGGACTTAGTCTTCCTTTACAAGTCTCGACTAAGGCTCATGTCAAGCAAGTTGAGATCAAGATGGGAAGGTCCATACAGAGTAGAGAAGGCCGAACCATACGGAGTTTACCACCTAAGCCATCCTTCAAGCTCTGAACTTATCAAAGTTAATGGACATCGTTTAAAGCTGTACCATGGCGAGAAGCTGAAGAAAAACAAGGAGATCGAGATCTTCCTCTTGGAAGATCCCCACAATGCCGCAGCCTGAGCTAGTGGAGCGTCCAACTTACGGACGTTAAAGCAAAGTGCTTGGTGGGAGACAACCCACCATGGTATGATCGTTCTTTTCTTTATTCTCAGTTTTCCTATTCAATAACTCTTCTCTCTATTAGTACATTTCGTGCATCTGTATTTACATACTTTTATTTTACAAAAAAAAAAAAATTTTCACGTTGCAAGAGATGGGAAGAAATAATAAAACGAATAGAGAGTCCCGCAAGAGCGTGGCTGGAGGCGTGCCAGTGGCACAAATCGCCCCACGCGACAGCGTCGCCGATGCGTCCGCATCAAATGGGAACACTGGCCTCCCATGCGACCGCGTCACTCACGCGGCCGCGTGCCCTTGAATTCGACGTGAAAAGGGTGCACGACCGAAAGTTGTGCTAGAGTGGTGCTGGATTGGTGCTGAACACACAATCCTTCCCACGCGGCTGCGTGACTGACGCGACCGCGTCATATCCTTCTAATGGCCGCTCACGCGATCGCATGCCCCACGCGATCGCGTCACCCCAGCATTGGTAAAAATAAACTTTCAAACAGAGAGTTGTGCGTGTGCGAGGCTACCCTCGCGCCAGTAGCATAAAATGGGTCACGCAATCGCGTGACCGACGCGACCGCATGATGGCTAGTTTGTTACGAGTGATAACAAATTTGACTAATTAAATGTTTGATCTATGCTACTCATGCCTTTGCCTGCATGCCAATAAACCTCTTGCATTTAATTGTCCTTAACTGCACTTGCTATTTTCCCATTGATGAACTTTACACATGTAGTCATGACCATGTGTTAATGACATACTCTTTGACGTGCATTGATTATCACTCATACAATCCTCTTTCTTGCTCTATCTCTTTAAATTTAATTTACTCTCTCTTCCTTTTTTCAGGATGGCAACAAAGAAAGGCAAAGAGAAAGCTACTCACAAATCAACAGCAAAGAGAGGAACAAAGAGAGCACTAGTGGCAGAGCCCTCTTCCACTGCAGTTAAACCCTCAACAAAAAGAACTAAGAGGATTATAAAGGTTGATGATAAAGAAAAAGCCTTCCCAGCAAAGGACTCTGCGCAATTTCCCAATCGCTACTGTGAGCAGATGTTCCCCATCCTGGCAGAAAGGAGTTACAACAACGAATACCTTCTTCTCCTCCCAACCCATATTGCTACCTTTGTTTAGCCGCAAATTGCACAAAGGCAATGGGGTTTCCTATAGAGACAGCCGAGGCAGGTCAATCTTTCTTGGGTAGTCGAGTTCTACTCCAACTTCCACCTGCCAACCCTGCAGTCTGTCTTTGTCCGTCAGAAGCAAGCCCCAATTACAAAAGAGGCCATTTCAAGAAGCCGCACTCAAGCGCTAGATATACCAATTTGACTAGAACACCGTTCTCAGAGTTATCGCACTACCTGACAGCCGTTGGATCTACAGATACCATCGTACCCACCCTAAGAGAATATCGACTTCAGCACTTACCTTAGAGGCTCGCGTATGGGCACAGATCATGTCCCATTATGTCTTTCTGAGCACTCACGAGTCCTCCTTCACTGCGGACATGGCCGTTCTACTATGGTGCATCCTTACAGACCAACCTCTGCACCTACCAAGACACATCCGGAATGCCATGGGACACATACAAATTACGGACAACTTACCTTTTCCCGCCTTGGTCTCAGATCTTGTCTCAGCAGCCGGAGTCTCCTACAGAGCTGGGGACACCAAAGCCATGCTTCCACGGGATGATCAGTATGTCCCTAACGGGAAATACATTAGACCTCCAACAGCTGCCACAAGCCATCCTACTGAACCGGTTGAAGATATTCCTTCTTCAACACCACAAGCACCTACAACAGACCAACTGCTCCATCAGATACTCGAAAGGTTGGATCAGTAGGAACACAAAGCTAAGATGAGAGAGCGCCGTAACAAGCGCCGATTCACATACCTCAAGGAGCTGATTATGGGAAAATTCAAGGACTCAGACACCCCGGACTCCACGTCCTTTACCAGCACAAGAAGCCATGATGGCCCAAACTGTGGAGATCCTGCTACCAGCCCACCTTTGTTTCTGACAGATGGCACCGAGGACGGTGCAAAGCCTTAAGTGTGGGGAGGTCGGTCAGTAAATCAGGATATTTAGTTAGTTTTTCTTTTGTAGAATAGGATAAATTGCATAGTAATAGATTAGTTGCATGCATGTTCTACTTGATTGAAAAGACAATAAGTTTCTTCTAAAACTTTTATGTTAAATTTGCTTGAAGTTGTATTTGGAACATGATTTTTTAACTAAAGAACACACAACCTGAGATTCGAGCCTTTATGCATGGTTACATTATTTAACCATAGTTATTTTATTCTTGTGTGTTTACTTCTCTATGATTGTAATCTATATTTTGTTCCATCCTATATGTCCAACGTTTATTATATTTATATGTTTGCATATGATTGAGGCCATTAATTGTTTAGCTCACTTATCCAAATTAAGCCCACCCTTTCAATTACCTTTGTTAGCCACTTTGAGCCTTTAAATCCCATTTGTTCTATATTTTACCACATTACTAGCCTTAAGCGGAAAAACAATTCTATATATCCCAAACTGAATCTTTGGTTAGCCTAAGATAGAATTGTGTGTGCCAATTAAGTATGGGAAATTGTGGAAACAAAAGATAATAAGGGAATGTGTCATGATAATATAATGGAAATTTGGATACCTACTCATGTGAAACTATAAGAATTAAAAATCTATGTGCATTGATAAGCTATGTTTATTTTTATGTTTATGTTGAAAAAAAAAACCAAAAATATTCAATAAATAAATAAGGGGACAAAATTACCCCAATGTTAAGTTAAGAATTCAAAGATCAATGCATGTATGATAAAATTAAAATAAAAAGTTGATACATGAGTATGGAATGTGAAAGAGAAATTCTGGGTAGCTAACTATGAATCCTAAAGTTATATAGAATATATATAGGTTATGTTAAAGCTTGGGTTAATTAAAGATTCAGTTTATAAGCTTACTTAGCCATATATGTATCCTTACCATTACCTTAGCCCTATTACAACCTTGAAAAGACCTCATGATGTTTGCATTGGTATATTAAATGTTGTTGATTGGTTAGGAGAAGAACAAAAATTAGAGAGCACGATTAGAGAAGGATAGAGTGATTGCCCTATACACTAGAGAGATTAGAGCGTACATACATCATCAGTGAGGGTTCAATGCTTAAAATT
>NC_029789.2:100988316-101023283 GCF_000816755.2 Arachis ipaensis | reverse complement strand
TTCCTAAAGACTTTTAATTATGTATTTTAATTCTCCTTTATTCCATTCGATGCCGTGATCTGTGTGTTAAGTGTTTCAGGCTTTATAGGGCATGAATGAGTTGGAGATTGGAAAGGAAGCTTGCAAAAATGGAAGGAACACAAGAAATTAAGGAGATGACCAGCGAGGAGTGATGCGGCCGCATGGCTCACGCGACCGCAGGAAAGAGAGGAAATCGCAGTGACGCGGCCGCATGGCTCACGTAACCACACGGATTGGAATAGCACAAGTGACGCGGAGGCGTGGACGACGCGCCCGCGTGGCAAGCAAAACTCCGAATGACGCGTCCGCATGAATGACGCGATCGCGTGACGTGCGCGATCTGCATAATCTGCAGAATTCGCTGGGGGCGATTTTGGGCCCTGTTTTGACCCAGTTTTTGGCCCAGAAAAGCAGACTAGAGCCAGAGGACATGCAGAAACCAAGGACAATATTCATTCTACACAGTTTTTTAGTTTTTAGATCTAGTTTTACTCCTGCTCTAGGTTTTCTCTCTACACATTCATAGTTCTTAGGATTTTATTTCTAATGCTTTTTGCATTGGAATATTGAGAAGAGTTATTACCTCATCAAGACTTCGTCATTCTAGTTCATTTTCTTTAATTGGCTTTACTCTTCCATGTCCTTTAATTTACTCAATTTTACTATTGGACTGTTTTAGAATTTATTAATTCAAGAATTACTTTTATTTTTAATTGATTCCTTTGAGTTTTATTTATCATGTCTTCCTTTAATTTCCTTTCCTATGTTATGAGTTCTACATTCACAATGAGCCAGTAGTTCCCTAACTTGATGGGGAGTTGATTGAAAGGAACCCTTGAGTTGGGATGCTTGAAAGAAAAATTGTACTTAGGTTTATTGTTGGGATGCTCTCTAGTCACTGACACTAATCCTTTTCAATTGAGCGGATTGGAACTTGTGAATAGAAACAGCATTCCAACTTGTTTGACCTTCCCTTACCTAGTAAGGGATAACTAAACAGAACAACCTTCAATTATCAATTAATCTTGAGAGTACTTCAACAAGAATAGGGCTTCCAACTAATCTGCTCCCAGTCATGGCTTCTATTTAAATTATTTAATTTCTCTAATTTAATTTTTTGTTTATTCAACTCAAACCATTTTGAAAACATCTGATTAATAAAATAGCACACCTTTCTGCAACTCGTTGGGAGACGACCTGGGATTCATACTCCCAGTATTTTAATTTTAATTTTTGTGACAACCCTTCTAAATTGATAAGCGGATATCTGGTTGGTTAAGAACTATACTTGCAACGCATATCTCATAACAATTCTTAATTCGCCAATTTTCGCCACGTCAGTCATGCAAGTAGAAATCAAGAGTTCCCATTATTCTCAATGTAAATCTTAGGGTGGCCCTTAAAATCTTAGTGTTCCTCCTTGAAGAAATGTTGTTAACTAACTAACATGTAATGCTATATATACAAGGTGTGTGGATGTTTGATTCTGTTAAAGTCTCTAATTTACTTCTTTTTATTTTTAATTAAATCAAATTATTATATGCTAAAAGGGTAAACTATACTAATTAATCCACATATTCTATAATTAATAAGTTTAGAATTGCAAACTAAACTAAATGTCTAAGTTATAAACTAAAGTGCAAAATACAGAAAATAAAGTAAAAATATAGCAAAAGAACAATGTGCAAATGCTAAAAAATAAAAATAAAAATAAAAATAAAAATACAAAAAAATAAAATAAGATAGAAGAGTCTGTAGTGGTTCACCAAAAGATAAGCCAGGGATGGCGACCTCCCCACACTTAAAATATAGCATCGTCCTCGATGCTCACTCAAGCTGGGTGTGAAGAAGTGTCATCACCGGAAGGATGGGCTGTTGGAGTCTCTGTGGTGGCCTGAAGGTCTGCAGGCTGGATAAGTGTAGGAGGATCTGTCTGATGCAGTGGAGGTGCTGACTGGAGAGGAATCTCCGGGTCTGCGGCCTGGATCTGGTGTAGCTCCTCATGCTGTGGCGCAGCCTGCTTTGGTCCTCCCTGCTCGGCCTGGGTAGGTGCCTCCTCCTCATGCTCATCCGCCTCCTCCTCAGATGGCTCTAATGGTGTGTCAGGCTCAGAAGGAATGTCATGGTGACCAGTGCGGAGCAACAACTTTAAATTCTTATAGCGTCACTTGTTGCGACGCTCAGATATCGCATATCGCCGCTGGTTGCGGCGCTCCATCTGGTCTAGCTGCTGAAAAAGGCGGTGCACGAGGTGGTAAATGGGCGCTGAGGCAGGTAGAGGTGCAGTGGTGGTAGCTGGTGTAGTAGTGGATGAAGAAGGGGCAGCTGAAGGTGTGGCTGCCTCATCAGAAGCGGTGAGGAATGGGGGTCTGTAACCTAAAGCCTGAAACTTCCTACTGTGAGGGATAATATTCTTGCAGTCTGCAGCAGGTGGCTTCTCATCAGCAAGCTCCCAAGGCACGTCGGCTCGACGGCCTAGCTGGGTGATCAGATAAGGGAAGGGGAGGGTGCCTCTAACATGGACCCTGGCCATATAATACCGGATGAAACATGAAAGATACAGGTCCTTACCCTCCATCACACACCAGATGAGGGTGATCATAGCAGCGGGCAGCTCTGTCTCATGAGTGCTCGGTATCACATAGTTGCTCAGAATCTGGTGCCAGAGCTGAGCCTCATCATTCAAATATATCAGCTTGATTCCCTTAGGCATCACTGTATTCTTACCCATGACCCATGGGACAGTAGGATCAAGGGCTATCCTCTGCTTGATAGCATCCCAGTCAAATCTCATAAATCTCATATCCTCTTCAGCCTTTTGGTAACCGTCAGGCTGATCTGACTTAGGCAGAAGCTGGAGGATATCCTCAATAGCTTCCTCAGTGACCAAAATCTGTTTCCCTCTGAGGTGCACTGCATCTAGGAAAGTCATGAAATAGTTACAATAAAATTCTCTGACCCAGGAAGCATTGACCTCTATCAAGTTTCATTCCAAGAAGAACTAGCCTCTATGTTTTATCTGTTCGGAGGTGTACTGTTGTAGTTCGTCTGGAATTTTTAGAGTTCTTTCCAGGTACAGGTTCCTGGAAGTGGCAAACACTGGGTACTTTAGCTCACAGTATTTGTTTGCAAATTTTACCGGGTCAGCTGCAGGTACCAACTGGTCAGCCTTTTTCTGTGCGGTAAAGTTCTTTTCCCGCCAGGAATCATCATGCAAAATGTCGAGGATGGTCATAGATGATTCGCCTCGTTTCCTTTTGCCAGTGGTTGCTTTGCCTTTTCCTTTGCGCTGAGGGTCAGACATCCTGAAAAGCAGAAATTCCAGGATATAATTGAAGAACAAAAGCAGAAAAATAAGTAGGCAAATAGAATAATAGCAATGGAAGCACAGAGTGGCAAAAGAGCAAGAGAAGAATTAAATGAGTTAAAAATGTGCATTTTGGATTGTATTCGAGTGAAAAAAGTCTGAAAATAAAGGTACACTCCAAAATATATGATGAGTAGAAATCAAGTAAATTAGGAAAAACAAGGATCATGCCCTGAGTTAGAAAGTTAAAGTAGTTAGGTAAAAAGGGAAGTCAGAAAGTTAAAATGGTTAGTAGGTAAAAAGGAGGTTAGAAAGTGGAAAGCAATGAGTTAGGAAAAAGAAAGTTAAAGTAAGTGGCATGATAATGGTTTCCTAGTTAACAATAAATTCACAAATTTAAAGAACAGTCAACTCGTATTCAAGCAAGGATATCAGGTTATTGATAATAATTCAGATAGATACGAGAATAGCAAAAATTAAAATGAAATCATCAATAATGCAATTCACTAGCCAGGGAATCAAAAAGGAAGAAGAATGTGATCCTGTGCATAAAGCATTGGTTGGTTGTAGCCAAGCAGTGCAAAATTCAAAAGTGCCAAAACCAATACATGAATGAGAAAAATGAAACAATTTGCAGAAAATTGGGCAGCATTCCGGCTAAAATTGGATGTTCCCGGGTAATAAATAGCAAGAAAAATAGTTCATATGAGATTAAAAAGCGCTGCAAGTATTCACAAACAATAGGAGTAGTAAAGAATAGTCTTAACAGCAGCATGAAACATGAAAGAACAGCATATGAACAGTATTAACATCACAGCCAGATCAAAATAGCAGAATAGGTAAAACAAGTAACAAGAACAGCGCAATTATCAGGCCTAAATCCACTAACCACATCCTAGCTACCTAACCAACTAGAATCCACTACTAACATGCATCTCTAACTATCCTAAATTGAACAGAATCTGAAAAATATGCAACTAACTATGGATTATAGAGAAATCGGTGTTCGGTGGAACCTGGTATATGTATGAACAGAGGTGAGGGCAGAGAGATGGTGGTGGTGACGCAGCGGCGCTGGGAGGGAGCACGGCGGTGCGGTGGTGGAGCAGGGGCGGGGTGGAGGTTGGGGTTTGGGTTGGGTGAGGGGGAGAGGAAGGAAGAAGGGGGGCGAGGGTTGTGGGGGCTGTGGTGGTGGTCGGCGGTTCTGGGCGGGTGGCGGGGTGGTGGCAGAGAAAGAAGAAGGAGAGGGAAGGAAGAAGTAGGGGGGAAAAGGACGTCGACGGTCGGGGTGGTGTGGCGGTCGAGTCTAGCGCGGTGGTCGGAGCTGGGCAGCTGGGGCGGTAGTGAGTGCAGAGAAGGAGAAAGGTGAGAGGATGGTTGGGGGTGAATGGGTGACGCGAGGGGTAGGGTTTCGCGTGAAGGGGGTTAGTATTTTTGAATCCAGGCGATTGCGTCGAGCACGCGATCGCTTGACTAGGGTGAAATGGGTATGACGCGGTCGCGTGATGGACGCAATCGCGTGAGTTGGGTGAAAGGTGAGTGACGCGGACGCGTGAGGCACACGAACGCGTCGCTGTGAATTGTGCTAGATGCACGGTTCCAGCGTCGTTTTGGCGCAACTCTTTGTTTCTATTTAGGGGGCCATAATATCCTCGCGATGCGGACGCGTCGCTCACGCTTTCGCGTGGGATGAGTGTTGTGCAAGTGACGCGTTCGCGTCAGAGATGCGAACGCGTAGGTCGGTTTGTGCTAAATGCACACCAGCCGCACGATTCCAGCCCAACTTTCTGGGCATTGGATCTTTACGCCAATTTCCAATCGACGCCCACGCGTGGCCTGCGCGCTCGTGTGGGGTGACCTCTTCTCTTTTTTTTTTTATGTTATGCAATTATGCAGTATGCAATATGCAGTGCTAATGTAGATACTGTGAATACTTCCAGGTTCAATGAAAATAAAATAAAATAAAAACAAACAACACGAACTAAAATTGAAAATGAAATGATCATACAATGGTGGGTTGTCTCCCACCTAGCACTTTTAGTTAAAGTCCTTAAGATGGACAATTGATGAGCTTACTGTTATGGTGGCTTGTGCTTAAATTCATCCAGAAATCTCCACCAACGTTTAGAATGCCAACAGCCTCTGGGGTCCCAAACTAGGCATGTAAAGCCCTTGAGCAGCTTCAAACAGATTCTCAGGCTCCTGGGGTAACGAATGTCAGAATAGATTCCAGGATTCCAAACCTTGCTTTTGCACCCGCCTTTGTCTGGAATTGTATTTTTCCAGTCGGGCGGTTTGGAAGTTGTATTCTCACCAAGATGACCAAACGCCTTCCGAGACCCATTCAATTGAACTTGATACCAATCCGTGCACTTCGAAGTGAAGCGTAGAACCTTATTGAATCTTGCACACCAGCTCTGAGTACGAGCTATTTCCCTCTTACTCTTAAAGCCGCAGAGAGCTCTAAGCTGGCCATCTGTTTCAAGCAAACCATATTCATATGGAAAAGTAAAGATAAAGGTTAAGGATTGTACCCACTTGAAGCTTGTATTAGGTGGTAATGGCCTTGGGATAGGTTTTTCCAGTGGTTCGGTAAGCTCTACTCCCTTGTATTCTTCTGTGAATTCCTCCACGTCTTTGCAAAATTCTTCAGCTGTAACTGCGTCTTGATCAAAGCCTTCTATGTCTTCCTCGTCACTCAAGTCATAAGTTGGAGGTTGAGAGAAATCTACCTCGACATCATCTTCGTATTCACTTGGATAAGGATCTTCAGGCTCAAGGAGTTCAGTTGCAGATGCAAGTTCGTGACTAGGAGAGCTTGATTCATGATCATCACTGCCTATGGAATCAACTTCTTGGTCTGTTCCGTCCAATTTTTCACAAGGTATATGTTGTGCACTATCCTCCTTAGCATCAAATTCGAACTTCTCGGCAGAATCTTTTACAGTTCTCGATTCCCATGGAGGTTCAGCATCTCCTAAATCTTCAACCACTTCTTCCTCTACAACTATTATGGCTTCCTCTACTTGTTCCAATACAAAGCCATGCTCCTCATTGTCCACCAAAGTTTCTAGTGTCTCCTTCATGCTTAGCTCTTCTTTTGATTCCCCACATGTAGCCATGGGAGTACTTTGAGTGCTCAGATGTTGGGAAGCTAATTTATTTACTACCCCTGTTAAGGCAGTAGCGAGTTCCAGTACGTCCCTTTGCATCTTCACTTGTCCTTAAAGAAGAACACAAAGGGTGTCATCCATTGGAGATTGGGGTGGATATGTGAGATCATTATTTTGGAGGAATGGTTCATCATAAGAATGTAGTGGTTCTTGGGAGTGATTGGATTGGAATCGGGGTGGATATGGATTAGGGTTGTAGGGAGGTGTTTGGTTGTAGGGAGCTCATGAGTATGGTGGTTCAAAGCTATGTTGAGAGGGTGGTTCAATAGCACAGGGTGGGACTTGTTGGTAACTACAAGGAGATCCACCATATCTATTGCCTTGGCATGCATTGTAGAATGGTCGTCGCCTGTGGTACTGTGGAGGGTGTTGTTGCCTAAAGGGTTGATCAAGTCCTCGTGGCTCCATCCATCTTTGACTGTTCCGACCTTGATGCATGTTCCTGCTATAGCTTCCATTCCCTTCAACAATATTAGAACCAAACTCAAAGTGAGAGGGGTGAGAATTCATAGTGAATAATTAAAAATAAAAACAAATAAACAGGTAAAAGAAAATATTTACAATAGCCAGTAATAAGGCACACGTTTGCAATTCCCCGGCAACGGCGCCATTTTGACGTTCAGATTTTCTATCGGTAAAGAAATTCACAAATATATTATCGCGTTGTAAGTATAGTTTCTAAATCAACAGAGAATCCTTTCGTGCAAAAGTTTTGGTTGTCACAAGTAACAAACCCCTTTAAAATTTATAACCGAAGTATTCAAACCTCGAGTCATCTCTCAAGGAATTGCAGGGAGGTATGTTCTTATTATTGGTTATGAGTTTTGTAAATTGGGGGTTTTTCAAATAAGGAACAAGTAATTTAAATAAAAAGAAAAATAAATTAATTATAAAATCTCTTGGCAAGGTATAAGAATTTGGAAGTCCTATCCTAGTTATCCTTATCGATGGTGATGAGAATTGAGTTTTAATCCCACCTAGTTAACCTTTACTAAAGCAAAGGAAAGTCAAGTAGACTAATTAGTTTCATCTTCAGGTCCTAGCCAATCCCTAAGAAAGGACTAGAGTTATTGGAATTCAATTCAATTAGCAAAAATAACAATTATCAATCACGATGAGTTTGATAACTCAAGTGTTACCAATTACTTAATCAAAGCCAAAAGGAAGAAAATATCTAAATTAAATTAAAAGCATTCATAAATAGAATAAAACAATCATAAACTGAAATACCTCAAATAATATTACTTAAGAAAATCATAACATGAATGTAGCATAAGCCAATTTGGCAACATAAGTAATTAACAAATAAAAGCATTATAAAGTAAAAGGAATATTGAACCTGTGACTGAAGATGAAATGAACTAAACTAATAGAAATCCTAAAATCCTAAATCCTAAGAGAGAGGAGAGAACCTCTCTCTCTAAAAACTACATCTAATCCTAAAATTATGAATATGAAAGCATGATCCGTCCTCCCCTTTGATTCCTCCATTCTCTGGCTTATATTCTGTGTTTCTGGATTCAGAAATGGTCCAAAAAAGGGTCCAGAAATTGCTAGGGGCATTTTCTGCAGATTCTGGTGCGTGGCGTCTGTCACACGTTCGCGTATATCACACGTTTGCGTCATCTGAGGGTTTTCCTTGTCACGCGTTTGCTTCGGTCGCACGTATGCATCATTTGCGTTCTGCTCAACGCACGCGTCCGCGTCAGTCACGCGTCCGCGTCAGTCACGCGTTCGCGTCGATGCCTTTTCGCGCTAGGCACGCGGCTGCGTCGTCCATGCGTTCGCGTCGCTGCCCTTTTCTTCAAAACTCTATTTTTGTGCTTTCCTTCCATTTTTGTATGTTTCCTTTCTGTCCTCTAAGCCATTCCTGCCTTAGGGGATCTGAAAATACTTAACACACGAATCACGGCATCGAATGGTAATAAAGGGTAATTAAAATTAATATTTTTAAAGCATAGGAAACATGTTTTTCACATATATCACATAATAAGGAAGGAAAAGTAAAACCATGCGATTTACATGAATAAGTGGGTGAAGGATTGAATAAATCACTTAAATTGAGCGCAAAATACATCATAAAATATGGTTTTATCAATATGGGTTTATCAAGGACATTTATTATTTTTCGCTTTTATGCTTGTAATGTGCTAAAATTATGAACAAGTGGGTTAATCGTAGGCTCAAATTGGCTAACAATGGAAGATAAAAGGTAAGGCTATTTGGGTAAGTGAGCTATTTGAAATGATGGCCTCAGTCATATAAATGCATGAATACACAAAATAATGGACATAAAGAATCAAACAAATCAAAGATCACAATCATAGAAAGAGAATAATGCACACAAGAAGGGAAAATAAGTGGTCATAAGATGTAACCACACCATTAGGCTCAAATCTCACAAGCTTGTGTTCTTAGCTAAAAAACATGATCCACAATATATACATAATTCAAGCAAGTCCTATGAGAATTTTTCACTCAAATCAATTGGTGCCCTATGGAAAATTCTTGAAAAACCTCATTATTTTGACTAAGCTTATTGTGTATATATATGCGAAAATAAGAAAATACAAGTAAAAATCCTAAAAACCTAGAATGGAATGCAAAAGTGTTGAGATTGGAAACTTGTCACCCAAAATCGCCGATTGGTCGGACGACCTCCCTCACACTTGAAGATTGCACCGTCCTCGGTGCATTCAAAGATGAGCAAGGGGTATGGCGACTTTCCGAGTTGCTACCTTCAGCTGGTAGGTCAACCGGTTACTGCGTGTTCTTTGTCTTGTTTCTGGTTTTTCTTACGGTGCATCATTCATGAAAAATAGAAAATAACACCATAAGATAAGAAAATACAAAGCAAGGAAGCATACATTGTTGGAATGAGATAAAAACCACTAGAATAGAGTGAGTGAATTAGTGTGACATTAATGACAAATAAGTGTGTAAATTCTAAATTGTGCGGTTTAGAACACACATTAGTATAAAAGCTGTGTCACTAAAGAAGCATGCACTTTACTCATTCTAGTATGCTTGAGATGCTTTAAGTAAACTTGTAAGGTAAAACAAGCATTAAAGAAGCATGAGAGTATTCAAGCTATAAACATATGGATGCATATGATCATGAAGCACAATGCATTAAAATAAATGCTCAACATCCATCAAGAAATTGCCTAATCGAAGAAAAGGATGGGAATTACATGTTGGCCAAATCATGCAATTCAAAAGGTTTAAGTGCTCTAAAGGCAATATCATTCACTTGGTATTCACAAAAGTTAAGCATGAAGAATTCAAAATCAAGTAGCAAAATATAACCTCAACAATAGAATCCAACAATGAATATTTAAAAACATTCATGCTAACATAGCATTTAGGCAATAAGAGGCAGCAATGTGTAGTAAACAAAATCAATAATCCAACACTTATAATGAAAAGAGAGAAAATAAAATGAAAACTAAACTAAAACCAACTAATTAACTAACTAACTAACTAACTAAAATAAATAGTTATCAATGGTGTTTGGGAGTGTTGGATGAGGGGTAGAAGAAGGGAAGAAGAAAGGAGAAGAAAAGAAATGGAAAGAGGAGAAGAAAAGAAATGTAGTGAAGGAAGGACATCCGCGCGTATGCGCGCATGACGTGCGCGCACGGATGGTGGTGTAATGGACGCGACGCATACGCGTACATGGCGCGTCCATGTCGATAGCTTATTTCGAGAGTGGCGCGTACGCATCATGTAAGCGTACGCGTGAGTGGTTTTGTGCCAAAGGCACAATGCTAGCGCAGCGTTCGCACAACTCTCTGGTTTTTGGCTTGGGGTGGAATTTCTCAATCCACGCGTACGCGTACATGGCGTGTGCGCGCGGATAGGCGAAAATGTTTGATGCACGCATACGCACGCAGTGCGCGTACGCGCGGATGGTGCTCTATTTTTTTTCTATATTTTTGCACGAATCCAAGCATTCCAAACCTCCAAACAACTACCAGAACACAATAAAACCTTATTTAACATACTAAACTACCAAACAAACTCAACAAATCAAACAAAACATGAAATTAAACTAATTACCAATATGTAGAAAAAGAGAAAATAAAAAGAAGTTACCATGGTGGGATGTCTCCCACCTAGCACTTTTGTTTATTGTCCTTAAGTTGGACTTATGGGGAGCTCCATCAAGGTGGCTTGTGCTTCAAGCCATCCTTGAATATCCACCAATGCTTGCATTTTCAATGAGCTCTCTTCTTCAAGTTCAATTCTACCAAGCTTTTATGGAGTTCTTCATAGACTATGGGCTCCCAAAGTTGATCCTCATGTATGCCGGGATCCCATATCTTGTTTCTACACCCATCTTTGAGTTGATTATCATTATTCCATTTGTGTGGCATAATTTTGGAATTCTTATTCAAGTGACCAAACATCATCTTAGACCCAAGCAATATAGTTCTACACCAACCCTTGCTATTAATCTTTGAACGTGTAGCCATCATGCACCTAGAATGATATTTCCAACCACTAGCCATCTCCCTTTTGCTCTTAAAGCAACAAATATATCTAAGTTGACCATCCGTCTCAAGCAAACCATATTCAAGGGGAATAATAAAGCTTAAGTATAAGAAATTTACCCACTTGAATGAAAGAATGGATGGTGGTGGCTTGGGGGGAGGTATCTCCAATGTGCTTGTAAGCTCTACTCCCTTGTGGTCTTCTTTGACTACCTCTACCTCTTAACAACTTTATTCAATTTCTACCTTTGTTCATCAATTCCCATTGGGTGGCATGACCTTATAATTCTCAAAGAAGCTTCCAAACAACTTCCTAGACCCATGCAATTTGATTCTCCACCAATCATTACTATACAACTTTGAGCATGCAACCATCATGAACTTAGAGTGATGTTTCCAACCACTACACAACTCTCTTCTACTTTTAACTCCACAAAGAGCTCTAATTTGACCATCATTTTCAATCAAACCATATTCAAGTGAGAAAGTAAAGCTTAAGGATAAGAATTTTACCCACTTGAATGTTGTGTAGGATGCTGACTTAGGAAGGGATGGTCCTAATGATCTTGCAAGCTCCACTCCCTTGTGCCCTTCCTTGACTATCTCCACCTCTTCGCAAGCTTCTTCAATTTCAACCTTTTCCCCTTTATCACTTGGCTTGGTGTTGTCTTCAAGAACTTCGATTTCTTGCTTAATGGGAGGTGATTCAATTTTAGATAGGAATTCCTTGATGAATGCATCCGTCTCTTGATCAACCTCTTCATATTCTTCAATTTCGATATACACCATGCCAACTTTTTCCCCTTGGTAGCTCTCTTCCGATTCAATCTCTTTCTCATTGCTCGCCAAGGGTATGGGAGGTTGTGCACATTCTTCTATAATTTCAACTTCATGTCCAACGGGAAGAAGAAGAAGAGAAGGGAGGTGATGGAGAAAGAAGAAGAAATAAATAAGAAACCAAGGGTTTGGAAGGTTGTGCACGTTCTTCTATAATTTCAACTTCATGTCCAATGGGAAAGGATTCCATTGTAGATAGAAATTCATCGACGATTGAATCCATCTCTTGATAAACCTCTTTCAAGTCTCCAACTATGATATGCCTTGGAGGTTTCACACCCTCCTCAACATCAATATCAAGCTTCTTGGAAGAGTGCTCCATGATGCTACATTCCCATGGACTCTCAACATCTCCTAAATCTTCAACCACTTCTTCCTTTTCTTCAACAATCATGGCTTCCTCTAGTTGCTCCAATACAAAATAACATCCCTCATTTCCCACCGGAGTTTTCAATCTCTCCTTCATGCTATGATCTTCAAATGATTCTTCACATGTGGCTATGGGAGCACCATGAGTGTTCAAGTATTGGTAGGCTGTATGCACTACCGTGGTCAAGTTAGTCACAAACTCTAGGGTGTTCCTTTGCATATCCGCTTGTCCTTGAAGTAGCAAGGTAAGAGAATTCATGAGAGCAAAGACAAAAATAAAAGGCACAAAAACAAGGAGATAAAATCTAGCTACTAAATCAAACAAGCAAACTATTCACAATATTCACATATGTACAATAATCAATAACATAACACCATTACAATTCCCCGGCAAAGGCACCATTTTGATGAGAGGTCTTTTGACGGTTTAGAATTCACAAATGAATTCTCGTTGCAAGTATTGTTTCTAAACCAATAATAATCCTTTCATACAAAAATTTGTTTATCACAAGTACAAACCCCTAAAATCTATAAACCGAAGTATTTAAACCTCGGGTCGTTTCCTTAGGAATTGCAATAAAGTATCCTTGTTATTGGTTATGAGTTGTATTTTGGGATTTTTGAGAGAAGAGGCATGAAATGTAAATGGCAAGGGAAATAAACTAACAACTAACAAAAGGGCCTTGGCAAGGATTGGTGGTCAAGGATCTCTATCTTAATCACTAACCACAACATGAGAATTGGCAAGGATCAATCCCATTAAGTCATTCTCTAACTAGTAGTAAGGGAAAGTCAAATGAGCTATATCAATCTAAGTCCATAAGTCCTAGCTCTCCACCAATTCAATTAGTGAGATCTAGAGTTAATGGCTCCCAATCGTCAATCACTTGGATATTAGTAACTCAAGAGTTCCTAAGTTACCTTCCCAAGCCAAGACCATAAAATTCTACTCTAAAATCCAACCAAGTATTTCATCAAACACTTGGAAGGCAAAAAAAGGAAAGCATAGTAAAATTGCAAGGAAAGTAAATCTACACTACTCAATTGCAAGCAATTAAACAACAACATAGCAAAACAATAAAGAAAATCAAAACATGCATTGCATTAAAGAGAAAATAAAAGAACAAAAGTGCATCAACATAAAAGTAGAGAATTACAGGAATTGAAATTCAAAATTAGAGAGAGGAGAAGAAGAGGAACAAGAATTGATAAAGGAAAAGTAAATTTAAACATGAAATTATCCTAGATCTAAGAAATTCTAATCTAGATCTAACCTAATCCTAATCCTAGAGAGAAGTGAGAGCTTCCCTCTCTAAAAACTAACTTTCCCACTAAAACTAATCTACAATAAACTAATGATCAATAGTATGTTAATTCTCTTTTAATCCTTGGCTTAAATAGCATCAGAAATGAGTTGGATTGAGCCCACAAGGCTTCTAAAATCGCTGGCCACGAGTTGCATTAAGTGAATCATGTGCCACCATCGGCGCGTACGCATACCGTGCATGTGCGCGCCTCTATGTGCAGTGCAACTATAGTAAATCTTATATCATTTTAAAGCTCCGGATGTTAGCTTTCTACTGCAACTGAAACCGCATTATTTGGACCTCTGTAGCTCAAGTTATGATCGATTAAGTGCGAAGAGGTCGGCTTGACAGCTTTTGCAATTCCTTCATTTCTTCATGAGTTCTCCATTTTTACATGCTTTTCCTTCATTCCCTTGATCCAATCTTTGCCTCCTAAATCTGAAATCACTTAACAAACATATCAAGGCATCTAATAGAATCAAACATAAATCAAGATTAAACAATTAAGGGCTTAAAAAGCATGTTTTCACACTTAAGCACAAATAGGAGACAATCATGAAACCATGCTATTTCATTGAATAAATGTGGGTAAAAGGTCATAAAATCCCCTAAATTAAGCACAAGATAAACCCTACAAATGGGGTTTATCACGTAGGCACACTCTGAAATGCTTTTCTCCTTTGTTTTTTTCATGTTTTCTCCCAATTGCATGCTTCTCTTCCACTCTTGTCAAGCCATTCATACCTATTACACCTGAAATCACTCATCAAACATATCAAGGCATCGAATGGAATGAAAGTGGAATAAAATTGATTAAATTAGGCACAAAATAGCATGTTTTCACAATTGGACATAGTTTAGAGAGAAAATACAAAAGCATGCTATTTAGGTGAATAAATGTGGGTTTATGTGATGAAATCTACTCAAAAGGATCGAAGCTCAAGCAAGGGCATTGTTCATACCCTGACCCGAGCTTTAGGGCGGACCGGCAAAAGGTGAAAAGGCCGAACTCAAGGAAAGCCCGCTCACCTTCCCCGACCTCTTTTAAGAAGGTCAGACAACCATCAAAAGGCCCAAAGAGGACCAATACAGCAAGATCACCGCCCACTAGAAGGCGGTTACCAAAGAGATAAGATCCTACCAAAGGATATAAGATAAGATAAAGATCCTCCCCCCCTCCCAAAGTAGGTCATCCAACTCTACTATATATATGCTATAGCTCCAAGGTATAACTCATACTCCAACTCTACTAAAAACCTGCCTAAAGCCCTTGCTAACTTAAGCATCGGAGTCTCTTGCAGGTACTACCACCCCACCCCTCAGGAGGAGCTCGGATAGGCGGCACCTTAACACTGGTGGATCAGAGATCAACACTCGAAGGAAACCCGAACCTCACACCGGTCCGAACTCAACGTTTCAGGTAACCCTCGGAACACAAAGCAATCAAAGCAATATTCAATTAAAGCACAAAACACTTCATAATTGAGCATAGTTTATTGACTTTCTATATGAAATGAACCAACAAAAACAACTCATGATGCAATATGCATCACTGATGTAACACCTTCCACTTCAAGGACTTATGCTTAAGTCATAAATCAATGAGGGTTTGGTGCTACGATGCAAGGATGAGATATAAATACTTATGTATAGAAAAATATATTAAGCTAGAAACTTGTAAAGAGATTTACACCCCAGATAAAAAGATAATTCGCCAATCGGTCACACTCGATAACATACATAAGAACGTCGGAAAAGGTAGATAATTAAAAGCTTGAAGAATGAATAAGGGTAAAGAGACATCTATAAGTATATATAAATATCTACTAGTCTCGGCCTATGAAGATTAGGCCGGCTATAGTTACAATAGTAAAATAGTTTGACATATATAACCTCTCTCTCCACATATACATCAAAATCCTCTATAGGCAAATATTCAAAATAAATACATCATATAAGTTTTTCCAAAAGTAGGAGAGAATCTAAAATCAAAACAGAAGCAAAAAGTCTTCTTTGCCATCTTTCAGATAAAACTTCTGCTCATTGAGGAGCACTGGACCTGCATCGAAAAAACAAAAGTAATATATAGGTGAGAACCCAAACCACCGGGTTTCCAGTAGGGTAAAAGTGTCGAATCGATAAAATATAAGGTAATAGGAACTCTCTAAGCAACCTTAATTTTCAAAATTTTATTGATCCAAGCCTAGGTTTCTGACTAAACCAAAAAAGGGCAACTTACCTAAGAGATTCTAATATATCTATTTATTCTCAGTTTTCCACAACATTCCAATCACCACATCACATCAAGAACAACCCTTAGCGTCACCACCGCTACAATAAAGAATCTCTCAATTGCTCAAACACATACAAAACAATACAAAGAATACACAAATAGAGAGAATAGATAAAGCAGTTAGCTCAAATAGCATACAGATATAATTATTCAATAAGGCAAGCCAAATACAAGATGCACACCTAATCAATACAAATAAATACAAATGAGGCATGCATACCCTAAGGCCAATGAGCTCATATATCGGTTATAAGCCAAAACCCAACATGTTTGGTATTGAACCCTGGATAGTCCCTTGGGGCGTACATCCCAAGAGGTATTTGATGGACTGGAATTCACACCCCATATAAAAATGATGAATCCGTTCTTTTGGCAAGAGCACCAAAAATTATCGTCAAGTAATAACCCACAGTGGAGTGGGATCGTATCCACAGAGATTGGTAGATTTGATCCACTTTAATTAATTGGTGAATTAGTTAAGCTAAGCAAAATAAATTGTGATTGCAGAATTGTAAATGGGCAGAAACATAAATGGCTCAAAAGTAAATATAAGCAGTAAAGTGCAGAAACGGAAATGACAATAATGTAAAGTACAGAAACATAAATGACTCAAAAGTAAATGGGAATGGGGATTTGCAGAATATAAAGAAAGCTATAAAGAAGGTGGAAGATAAGAATAGGGGGAATTCATTGAGATTAGGAGATGTTGTTCTCTTTGGATTAAATCCAGCTCATCCCATCTTCAATCATGCAACTCATTGACCTCTTTGCAATCATGATTGATTGAGCCCCAATCCCTTGGTGACTTAATCTCTCAGATCTTGATCAATAGCCAATTCCTTGGTCTAATTGCTCATAAAGAGAGATATGCTTGGTCCCTGATTATACCACACATCATCATAGGTCCAAGTAGATGGAGGATTATATGTCACCATATCCAAACACCAAAACCCAGATCCTACTCAAGTGTGAGAAGGAATTTCTAGTATGGTTTCATGTTTCCTTTTCCAAGGTTCCCATGAAACCCATTTTGCATTCAACCTCTTTTCTAAGATGATTGAACAATAACATTAAAATGAAATTCTTTCTAGCAAATCAAAGAGAAGATGAAGAGAAGAAGAAGTTAACTATCATTAATCTATCAAGTACAATAGAGCTCCCTCTCTCAATGAGAGGGAATTTAGCTACCCAAAGCTCAGAAAAAAGTACAAGAGATGGAAGAGATGAAAAAGTGAAAAGTAAATCTAACTATAACTAATAGCTCAATTGCTTAACCCCTTTCTCAGTACTTTCAGGGGCTAGTTATACTACTCCTATCACTAGAATAAAGAAAATACAAAAGAGAAAAGAAAAATACAATTTGGAGGGAAAAAAAAACTTAATAAACGTGACCTTCCAGGCTGGCATTTGGGTGGTGTTCAGGTGGCGTGCCACGCCTAGCCTCTAATTTGGCTTGGCGTGCCACCCCAAGCTCTTCAAGTGGCACGCCCTCTATGTTGATGTCCCTGGCGTGCCACGCCTTCGAGCCCAAGTGGCATGCCCAGGGTCTTCTTAAGTGTTAGTGTTAGCCAGGCGTGCCACGCCTTCGAACCAAAGTGCCACGCCCATTATATGTGATTGATTCTTCTCTCTGGCCAATTGAACTAGCGTGGCACGCCCAGGGTCTGGCGTGCCACACCCAGCATTCCTCTTTGATCCAGTAGCTGGTGTGCCACGACTGGGCCTTCAAGTGGCATGGCCAAATGAAAATCTGGAGTTGGCGTGCCACACCTTCGACACCAAGTGGCACGCCCAGTCTTTGCTTTGGCCCTTTATATCATTGGCGTGCCACGCCTGAATGCTCAAGTGGCACGCCTAAGTGAGGATGAGAGCTTGGCGTGCCACGCCTTCGATACCAAGTGGCACGCCCATCTTTGCTTTGGTCTCTTTGAGTGTTGGCGTGCCACGTCTGGGTCTTCAAGTGGCACGCCCAAGTGACAATTGAGAGCTGGTGTGCCACGCCTTCGATACCAAGTAGCACGCCCAGCATTTTGGCTTTCAACCTCGTCTCTGGAAACTTGTACTGGCGTGTCACGCCTTGATGCTCAAGTGGCACGCCCACCTCAATGTGGCTCTTTTTAGCTTGGCGTGCCACGCCTGGTTCTTCAAGTTGCACGCCAAAGTGATGATTCGAAGCTGGCGTGCCACGCCTTCGATATGAAGTGGCATACCCAGCCTTTTGGGTCTTTAATATTGCTCTCTGGAAACTTGTACTGGCGTGCCACGCCTTGATGCTCAAGTGGCATGCCCCTTTAGTGTGATTCTTTTTAACTTGGCGTGCCACGCCTGGCTCTTCAAGTGGCACGCCAAAGTGACAATTTGAAGCTGGCATGCCACGCCTTTGATACCAAGTATCACGCCCCTTTTGTGGCCTTCATCCTTGCTCTCTGGAAGCTTACACTGGCGTGCCATGCCAAGCTCTTGGCGTGCCACGCCCATGTAAAAGTTTTGGGAGTCCTTTCTGGAAAACTGTGTTGGCGTGCCACGCCCAGCTTCTGGCGTGCCACGCCCATAGAATTTCTTCAATCATGCTCCTTTGGAAATCATAACTGGTGTGCCAAGTCCAAGAACAGGGTGTGGCACGCCCGTATAGAGAGCTTGAGGATCCTTTCTGGAATTTAGTGCTGGCGTGCCACGCTCAGCTCCTGGGGTGCCACGCCCATATATTTTTGTGGCGTTTGTTCGAAGTGGCACGCCAGTTTCACACGCCCAGCTTGTTTTGTTGTTTTCTTCCCCTTTTGTTGCTCTTTTTCACTTGAAATTCAGCACAAACTCATTTCAAAGCAATGTACCAAAATGTTCATCAAATAGTTCATGAATTGCAATGATCAAATGAGATTCTGCTCTTTTATGGTCCTTTTTATGCAAAGAAAAAGGGTAAATGATGCAAGTCATCACAACACCAAACTTAAGCTTTGCTTGTCCCAAGCAAATCAATATGAGTGGTTCTTGAATGAATTGTGACTTGACCTTGAATGGATGCACATATTACTAAGGAAGAGGCTAAGTGTTTAACACATGAATATTTTTATTTCAATGTCACAAAGAACTTCTAGATCCTTGAGGGTTCTTTCAAGTATAAGCTTCAGGGGCCATTTTTATTGATTGTCACCTTGAAGTAGCAAGAGTTATTTCATTCTCTTTTGGTTGTTCTTTCCTTTTCACTTTGTCTTTTTCATTGACCACGACTTTAAATGATTTGTCTCAAGACAACCTTTTAGTTAGGCTTTCAATTAGCACTCCCAAACCAGTTGGCTTTAGGGTACTAGGTGTTGAAACACCCATAAGAATTTACTTGCCCAGGCCTCTTCTTGATACATTTTTACCACAAGTATCTACTAGGTTTTCCAACTCTTTTGAGTTTTTTAGTGTTTCTTTCCATCCTAGTAGTTGATGCTCAGAGCCTTGGGTCTTTATTGCTTACTACTTCTTGGCTCTATAGATATTCAAGGGACACCCCTTAGCTTTTACTTGTCATACTTTCTAAGCCTAGTTGTTTTTTCATGACTCATTTTCTTTCCAGTTCATTCAAGGTTTTACACTTAGTTCCTTATCTCTTAGTTTTTTTTTTTTTGAACAGTCCCAATTGGTCTTAGTCTCTTTTGCTCTTGTTTTTGTAACAACTCACAATAACTCTTATGGAAACAAACTAATCTTTTATTGATGTGGATGAACTTTAACTAACATTGCATTTTCTTTCTTGTAATTCAAAGGACTCATAAAAGACTTTAGGGTATTTATAAAGAAAACTAAGCATCAAACATAAACTATCCTAGCATTGCAACTTATTCTCAAACAGAAATTAAAACACAAAGAAACTAAACAAAAATTCAGAAATTTGAGAGTGTCAACCATGGAACTCAACAACCTTGAGCAGCTTCAGTTCATTGGCCCCTTTCCTTTGTCTTTCTTTTTGGAGGGGGAGGAGTCATCATCATCCTTTTTGGAGGATCCCTCTTGTGCCTTTGTATCTTTGGGCTTCCAGAATCCTAGCCTCCTCATGTAATTTCTTTCATCTTCCTTGTGCTTGGCCAAAATTTCCTCTTGTCTTGCACTCAACTCCTCCATTCCTTGCATGAATGTTGGGTATCCAGGGTTTAAGGCAGCCACAACATTACACAAGTGATTCAGCTTCGCTTCTGTGTTGATATCATATTGCCTCTTTGAAATAGTTTTGGCATCATAGAGATTTCTGAACTCAGCAAGGTTCCTCTGCTGCCATTTATTTTGCTCCACTATCTTGTTGAGTGCACTTTGCATCTCTCCCCAGTCGAACTGCTCTTGCTGCTCCGTCCTCTTGTGCTCCAAACTCCCTTGGAGTTGTTGTATGTTCTGATTCACTTGGTCCCATTGTTGTTGTTCTTTGAGTTGGTTGATATCTTCTCTCAGATGATGTATATCTCCCTTCATTTGGTGTATATCTCCTTGCACTTGCTCCCAGTTGAAACCTTCAGGAAATTGTTAATATTGTTAGTATGGTGGTGGTTGAAGTGCTAGGTAATATGGTTGCTCTTCTTCTTGTTGTGGTTGCCCTTGTGGCACATGAGCATGTCCTCTATGCTCCCTTCTCCTCTCAAGTGGGTTGATAGCCACCACTTTGGCCATCTTCTTGGCAGTTACGGGCTTGTCTTGTTCTACCAGCACCTCATCAATAATCTTCTCAACCCCTGCTTCATCACATAGCCTCTGAATAATGCTGGGGAAGGCCAACCTTGTGCTATCCTTGGTGCTTTTCAGCACCCTGTTGATATTGTTGGCTATCATTTTCCCAACATTCACATTCTCACCTTTCATGATGCTGTATATGAGCACAGCCCTTTCCACTGTAACCTCAGAAGTGTTTGAAGTAGGGTTGAGAGATCTTCTCACAAAGTCTAGCCAACCTCTAGCTTGGGGGCTCAAATCTCTTCTTCTCAGCTAGTTGGGTCTCCCATCTTTGTTATTTATCCACTGCACATTCAACACACAAATCCCATTGAGGATTTCATCATATCCTGGGTCTTCTTGCTTTATTCTTTCATCATAGCTCTGAGTAGAGCTTGTTTGCTTCACCATGAGCATTCTCTCTATGTTGGAGGGGCTGTAGTCAATGATTTTCCCCCTAACATAGTTAAGATAGCCATAGGGTTGCCTTGGCTAAGGAATAGCATTGGCGTAGAACTCTCTAACCAAGCTTTCCACCACTTTCCTTGGTGGGTTGCACAAGAGTGCCCACCCTCTGTTGTTGATTTCCCTGTTGATCTCAGGGTGTTCATTCCTTCCCAATTAGAAGCCAACCTTTGGGATGATTTGCCTCTCACTCACCCAACCATAAAATTGGTTTTGGTTGAATAAAGAGAGGAACTTGTGTTCATTGTGGCCTGAAGATCCTGAGGTTGGTTCCTTAGTCTTTCTCTTATTTGATGATGCGGCTCTTGGTGGTGCCATTAGGATATATAAAAGGGTGTTTGAGGGTTAAAGAAAGTTGAAGAAAGTTGCAAGAGAGCAAGCCAAACACAGTTTTGCTCCGACACCAAACTTAGGACTTGATTGTCCCTAATTAAGTAAAAGAAGAAAGGTAAAGAAGAGAGGAAAGAAACAAGAAGAAGGAAGGAATTGTGGGGGTCTTTTTGTGTGTGTAGTTAGGGTTTGAAGTGGGGGGAGAGGTGGGAAAAAGTAAGGGGTTTTTATAGGGTTGGAAGGTGTGGTCTGAATGGTGGGAAGTGAAAGCAATTCAATGTTTTCCCACTTGGGGAGTAGCGCCTAGCGTGGGAAGAGGCGCTAATCCTTATCCCACTTTTCTTCCTGCATGTATTGAGTTCCAAAGTGCAAGTACACTTTGACTCTCTTCTTGATGATCGATCAATCATATGGGCCCCATTTTCTCTCCTGAAAAATAAAACCGAAACCCCATCAGTAATGACAAAAGAATCCTTCACATTCCTTTTATTATGAGCAAATGAAATTGTAATTGATGAGTGTCCCTTGGGACACCAAACTTAATCCCATTACATCTAATAAATTTGGGTCGTCATTGGGTTTTTAATGTGTTCATAAGGGTGAATTAAATTTAATCCCTTCACATTCTTTTGCTTCCAACCCCTTCCGTACACATTTAAAACCAACTTTCATGCACGTACCAACTGATTAAATGCTTTCAACTTGGACGGTATTGGGCTTGCTAGGTGATCTTCGTATGGTGATGGCCACACCAAACTTAATCTCTGGGCTTACTTCTCAAAATTTAATTTGTTCAAATGGTTGTAAGCCTATATTAAGTAGGTTGGTGACCACACCAAACTTAGCTTTTTAGCTAGTTCTCAGCCCAATTACTCATCCTCAGTAAATGTATTCATCAAATTGCTCTTCCAGAGAAAAGAAAACAGATTGAAGATTTTCTAACTACCAAAGCTGATATTTAAACTTCCTAATCTACCACCTACAATCTACCTTTAAAAAGCAATGAAACAACAACATTAAAATGAGATTTAAACTACCTAAGTTGACAAATTTTAAGCTACTTCTAAGAAAGCAGTAAATCAAAAGGATATAAAGTGTTGGGGTGCCTCCCAACTAGCGCTTCTTTAGCGTCATTAGCTTGACGTTCTTCCTTCTTTAGCTGAGATGGTAGCTCGCTCTCTTCTCATCCAGTGAGTCTTCCAAGTAATGCTTGAGTCTATGGCCATTCACAGTGAAAGTTCTTTGTGTTTTGTCCTCCATGAGCTCTACATGACCATAAGGTGATACTTTGAGGATGGTGAAGGGTCCAGACCATCGAGACTTAAGCTTCCTGGGAAGAACTTGAGTCTTGAATTATATAGTAGCACTTTTTGTCCTTCTATGAACTCTCTCCTTGCTATCTTTTGATCATGCCACCTCTTTGTGTTTTCCTTGTAAATCTTTGCATTGTCATAGGCTTGATTTCTAAATTCCTCCAACTCATTGAATTGCATTAGCCTCCTTTCTCCAGCAGCTTGATCATCAAAATTCAACATTTTTAGAGCCCAGAATGCTCTATGTTTAAGCTCAACTAGTAAGAGACAAGCCTTGCCAAACATCAGTTGGTATGGAGACATCCCAGTAGGTGTTTTGAAGGCTGTCCTGTAGACCCATAATGCATCATCCAGCTTTTTAGATGAATCCTTTCTTGAGTTGCCAACAGTTTTTTCGAGAATTCTTTTGAGCTCTCTGTTTGAAATCTCAGCTTGTCCGTTGGTCTGTGGATGGTATGGAGTTGCCATTTTGTGCTTCACTCCATATTTAGAGAGGAGTGCTTCAAGTTGCCTGTTGCAGAAGTGTGTTCCTCCATCACTAATGAGGGCTCTTGGAACTCCAAATCTGCTAAAGATATTCCTCCTCAAGAAGCTCATTGATGAGCGGATAATTTATATGCTTTTTGGCATTGTTTTTACATAGTTTTTAGTATGATTTAGTTAGTTTTCAGTATATTTTTATTAGTTTTTAAATAAAAATTACATTTCTGGACTTTACTATAAGTTTGTGTGTTTTACTATGATTTCAAGTAATTTTTGTCTGAAATTGAGGGACCTAGCAAAAATCAGATTCAGAGGTTGAAGAAGGATTGCAGATGCTGTTGGATTCTGACCTCTCTGCACTCAAAATGGATTTTCTGGAGCTACAGAACTCCAAATGGCACGCTCTCAATTGCGTTGGAAACTAGACATCCAGGGCTTTCCAGCAATATATAATAGTCCATACTTTGCTCGCGTTTAGATGACGCAAACTGGCGTTCAACGCCAGTTCCATGTTGCATTCTGGAGGTTAATGCCAGAAACAGGTTACAAGCACACACCAAGTGGGCCCTAGAAGTGGATTTCTGCATCATTTACTCATTTCTGTAAACCCTAGTAACTAGTTTAGTATAAGTAGGACTTTTTACTATTGTATTTATTTCTTCGGATCATCTTTGATCAGTTTTATGCTATCTTAGACCTTTATGGGGGCTGGCCATTCGGCCATGCCTGGACTTTTCTCTTATGTATTTTTAACGGTAGAGTTTCTACACACCATAGATTAAGGTGTGGAGCTCTGCTGTTCCTCATGAATTAATACAAAGTACTATTGTTTTTCTATTCAATTCAAGCTTATTTCGATTCTAAGATATTCATTCGCACCTCAATATGAATGTGATGATCATGACAGTCATCATCATTCCCAACCTATGAACGCGTGTCTGACAACCACTTTCGTTCTACCTAACATTGAATGAGTATCTCTGGGATTCCTTAATCAGAGTCTTCGTGGTATAAGTTAGAATCCATGGACGGCCATTCTTGAGATCCGGAAAGCCTAAACCTTGTCTGTGGTATTCCGAGTAGGATCTGGGAAGGGATGGCTGCGACAAGCTTCAAACTCGCAAGTGCTGGGCATAGTGACAGACGCAAAAGGATCAATGGATCCTATTCCAGTATGATCGAGAACCGACAGATGATTAGCCACAGCGCATTGGACCATTTTCACCGAGAGGACAGGATGTAGCCATTGACAACGGTGATGCCTAACACACAACTTGCCATAGAAAAGAGTATGAATGATTGGATGAAGACAATAGGAAAGCAGAGGTTCAGGAGGAACAAGCATCTTCATACGCTTATCTGAAATTCTCACCAATGAATTACATAAGTATCTCTATCTTTAATTTACATTTTATTTATCTTTTAATTATTAAATCTCCATAATCAATTGAATCCTCCTGACTGAGATTTACAAGGTGACCATAGCTTGCTTCAAGCCGACAATCTCCGTGGGATCGACCCTTACTCACGTAAGGTTTATTACTTGGACGACCTAGTGCACTTGCTGGTTAGTTGTGCGAAGTTGTGACAAAGAACTAAGATTATGAACGTGCGTATAAAGTTTTCAGTGTCGTTACCAAGGAATGAACCGTCACAATTTCTGCGCACCAAGTTTTTGGCGCCGTTGCCGGGGATTGTTCGAGTTTGGACAACTAACGGTTCATCTTGTTGCTTAGATTAGGTAATTTTATTTTATTTTTAAGCTTTTTATTTCTTATTTTCAAAAATAATACAAAAAAAAATTTTCTTTTTCGTTTTTCCAAAATAATTTTCGAAAAATCCAAAAAAAAATATAAAATCATAAAATCAAAAATAATTTTTGTGTTTCTTGCTTGAATCCTATGTCAGTTTTTAAGTTTGGTGTCAATTGCATGTTTTTAAAATTTGTGCATTTTTTAGAAACACTCATGCATGTGTTCTTCATGATCTTCAAGTTGTTCTTGACAAGTTTTCTTGTTTGATCTTCATATTTTCTTGTTTTGTGTCTTTCGTTATTTTTCATATGCATTTTTTCATTCATAGTGTCTAAACATAAAAAATCTCTAAGTTTGGTGTCTTGCATATTTTTCTTTTCTTAAAAATTTTCAAAAATAAGTCTTGATGTTTATCTTGATCTTCAAAGTGTTCTTGGTGTTCATCTTGACATTCATAGTGTTCTTGCATGCATCATTTGTTTTGATCCAAAATTTTCATGCATTGAGTCTTTTTGATGTTTTTCTCTCTCATCATTAAATATATATATATATATATCTTTCTCTTATTTCACTCATAAATTTTGAAAATTTGAGTTGACTTTTTCAAAACTTTTTAAAATCTAGTTGTTTCTTATGAGTCAAATCAAATTTTCAATTTAAAAATTCTATCTTTTTCAAATCTTTTTCAAAAATCAAATCTTTTTCATTTTTCTTTTATGATTTTCGAAAATTTCAAATTGATTTTCAAAAATCTTTTTCTTATTTTATTTCATAATTTCAAAATCTTTACTAACAATTAATGTGATTGATTCAAAAATTTTTAAGTTTGTTACTTGCCTATTAAGAAAGGTCCAATCTTTAAATTTTAAAATCATATCTTTTTGTTTTTTGTTAGTCAAGTAATCAACTTTAATTTTCAAAATCAAATCTTTTTTTTTAAATTTCTTTTTCAAATCTTTTTCAAAAAAAATTTCAATCACAGCTTTTTCAAAATCAATTTTAAAATCTTTTCTAACTTCTTTTCTAAGTTCTTATCTTTTCAAAAAAATTAAGTTTCAAATCTTTTTCAATCAATCTTATCTTTTTGTTTGATTCTTATATTTTTCAAAACTACCTAACTAACTCTCTCTTTCTAATTTTCGAAAATCCCTTCCCTCTTTTTCAAAATTTCTTTTTAATTAACTAATTGTTTTAAACTTTAATTTCATTTAATTTCATTTTTCCTTTTAATTTTCGAATTATAACTTTGATTTTAAATTAAAAACAAAAAAATTATTTTTTTTATTTATTTTTATTAATTTTCTAATTCTCTCATCTCTCATCTCCTTCTATTTAATTATTCATCTACTAACACTTCTCTTCCACCCAAAATTCGAACACCATCTTCCTCTCTATGTTCGAGTTTTTCTCTTCCCCTTCTTTTATTCTTCTCTTCTACTCACATAAAGGAATGTCTATACTGTGACATAGAAGATTCCATATTTTCTGTTTTCTTCTTTTTCATATGAGCAGGAACAAGGACAAGAACATTCTTGTTGAAGCTGATCCTGAACCTGAAAGGACTCTGAAGAGGAAGCTAAGGAAAGCTAAAGCACAACTCTCTGGAGAAAATCTGACAGAAATTTTTGAAAAAGAAGGAGACATGGCCGAAAATAATAACAATGCAAGGAAGATGCTTGGTGACTTCACTGCACCAAATTCCAATTTACATGGAAGAAGTATCTCAATCCCTGCCATTGGAGCAAACAACTTTGAGCTGAAACCTCAATTAGTTTCTCTGATGCAACAGAACTGCAAGTTTTATGGACTTCCATCAGAAGATCCTTTTCAGCTCTTAACTGAATTCTTATAAATCTGTGATACTATTAAGACCAATGGGGTTGATCCCGAGGTTTACAGCCCCATGCTTTTCCCGTTTGCTGTAAGAGACAGAGCTAGAATATGGTTGGACTCTCAACCTAAGGATAGCCTGAACTCTTGGGATAAGCTGGTCATGGCTTTCTTAGCCAAGTTCTTTCCTCCTCAAAAGCTTAGCAAGCTTAGAGTGGATGTTCAAACCTTCAGACAGAAAGAAGGTGAATCCCTCTATGAAGCTTGGGAGAGATACAAGGAACCGACCAAAAAGTGTCATTTTGACATGCTTTCAGAATGGACCATCCTGGATATATTCTATGATGGTCTGTCTGAATTATCTAAAATGTCATTGGACCATTCTACAGGTGGATCCATTCACCTAAAGAAAATGGCTACAGAAGATCAAGAACTCATTGACATGGTTGCTAATAACCAGTTCATGTACACTTCTGAGAGGAATCTTGTAAGTAATGGGACGCCTCAAAGAAAGGGAGTTCTTGAAATTGATAGTCTGAATGCCATATTGGCTCAGAACAAAATATTGACTCATCAAGTCAGTATGATCTCTCAGAGTCTAAATGGATTGAATGAATCATCCAACAGTACTAAAGAGGCATATTCTGAAGAAGAAGCTTATGATCCTGAGAACCCTGCAATAGCAAAGGTGAATTACATGGGTGAACCCTATGGAAACACCTATAATCCCTCATGGAGAAATCATCCAAATTTCTCATGGAAGGATCAACAAAAGCCTCAACAAGGCTTTAATAATGGTGGAAGAAACAGGTTTAGCAATAGCAAACCTTTTCCATCATCCGCTCAGCAATAGACAGAGAATTCTGAGCAGAACCCATCTAGCTTAGAAAATATAGTCTCTGATCTATCTAAGGCCACTGTGAGTTTCATGAATGAAACAAGGTCCTCTATTAGGAATTTGGAGGCACAAGTGGGCCAGCTGAGTAAAAGAGTCACTGAAACTCTTCCTAGTACTCTCCCAAGCAATACAGAAGAAAATCCAAAGAGAGAGTGCAAGGCCATTGATTTGGCCATCATGGTCGACCCTACAAGGGAGGAGGAGGACGTGAATCCTAGTGAGGAAGACCTCCTGGGACGTTCAGTGACCAATAAGGAGTTTTCCTTTGAGGAACCCAAGGAATCTGAGGCTCATCTAGAGACTATAGAGATTCCATTGAACCTCCTTTTGCGCTTCATGAGCTCTGATGAGTATTCTTCTTCTGAAGAGAATGAAGACATTGCTGAAGAGCAAGTTGCTCAATATTTAGGAGCAATCATGAAGCTGAATGCCAAATTATTTGGCAATGAGACTTGGGAGGATGAACCTCCATTGCTCATCAAGGAACTAAATGCCTTGGATCAGCAAACTCTACCTCAAAAGAAATAGGATCCTGGTAAATTCTTAAAACCCTGTACCATAGGCACCATGACCTTTGAAAAGGCTCTGTGTGATCTGGGGTCAGGAATAAACTTAATGCCACTCTCTGTAATGGAGAAACTTGGGATCTTTGAGGTGCAAGCTGCCAGAATCTCATTAGAGATAGCAGACAACTCAAGAAAACAGGCTTATGGACAAGTAGAGGATGTGTTAGTAAAGGTTGAAGGCCTTTACATCCCTATTGATTTCATAATCCTAGACACTGGGAAGGATGAGTATGAATCCATCATCCTTGGAAGATCCTTACTAGCCACAGCAAGAGCTATGATTGATGTGGACAGAGGAGAGTTGGTCCTTCAACTGAATGAGGATAACCTTGTGTTTAAAATTCAAGGATCTCCTTCTGTAACCATGGAGAGGAAGCATGAAAAGCTTCTCTCACTGCAGAGTCAACCAGAGCCCCCACAGTCAAACTCTAAGTTTGGTGTTGGGAGGTCCCAACAATGCTCTACATATCTGTGAGGCTCTATGAGAGCTCATTGTCAAGCTATTGACATTAAAGAAGCGCTTGTTGGGAGGTAACCCAATGTTATTTAATTATATCCATTTTATTTTCCTTTTGTTATTTCGTGTTTTAGTAGGTTGATGATCATATGGAGTCACAAAAACTACTGAAAAATCCAAAACAGAATGAAAAACAGCATTGAAAATAGCACACCCTGGAGAAGAGCAGTCTGGCATTTAAACACCAGAAACAAGCATCTGTCTGGTGTTTAACGCTAGAAACAAGCATCTGCCTGGCGTTAAACGCCAGAAACAGGCTACATTTGGGCGTTTAACGCCAGAAACAAGCAGCAGTCTGGCGTTAAACGCCAAGATTGCACAGCAAGGGCATTTTACACGCCTAATTGGAGCAGGGATGTTAAGTCCTTGATCCCACTTGATCTGTGGACCCCACAGGATCCCCTCAGGGTCTGTGGACCCCACAGGATCACCACATCTTCTTCTCCCTTCTTCACACCTTTTCATAACTCTCTTCCCCAAATACCCTTCACCAATCACCCCAATCACTCTTCCCCATCACCTCTTCACCACTCACATCCATCCTCTCTTCCCCATAAACCCCACCTACCTCCAAAATTCAAACTCTTTTCCCTCCAAAACCCAACCCTAATGGCCGAACCCTAACCCTCTCCACACTCCTATATAAATCCCTCATTCCTTCTTCATTTTCACACAACACAACCCTCACTTTTTCCCCTTGGCCGAATACACCCCTCTATCCCTCTCCTCCATTTCTCTTCTTCTTCTCCTTCTTTCTTTCTTCTTTTGCTCAGGGACGAGCAAACATTTTAAGTTTGGTGTGGTAAAAGCATAGCTTTTTATTTTTCCATAACCATTAATGGAACCTAAGGCCAGAGAAACCTCTAAAAAGAAGAAAGGGAAGGTAATTGCTTCCACCTCTGAGTCATGGGAGATGGAGAGATTCATCTCAAAGGTCCATCAAGACCACTTCTATGAAGTTGTGGCCAAGAAGAAAGTGATCTCTGAGGTTCCTTTCAAGCTAAAAAAGAATGAGTATCCAGAGATCCGACTTGAGATCCAAAGAAGAGGTTGGGAAGTTCTCACCAACCCCATTCAACAAGTCAGGATCTTAATGGTTCAAGAGTTCTATGCAAATGCATGGATCACTAGGAACCATGATCAAAGTGTGAACCCGAATCCAAAGCATTGGATCACCATGGTTCGGGGGAAATACTTAGACTTCAGTCCGGAAAACGTAAGGCTGGCGTTCAACTTGCCAATGATAGAAGAGAACGCACGCCCCTACACAAGAAGGGTCAACTTTGATCAAAGGTTGGACCAAGTCCTCAAAGAGCTATGAGGGAGGAGCAACAAAGACAAGGAAGAGACATAGAGGAGCTCAAAAGCACCATTGGTTCTTCAAGAAGAGGAAGATGCCACCCTCACTAAGGTGGACTCATTCCTTAATCTCCTTGTCTATTTATTTTATTATTTTTTGATTTTTGAGCTTTATGTTTTATTTATGTTTGTGTCTTTACTATATGATCACTAGTGTCTAAGTGTCTATGCCTTCAAGTTATGAATGTCCTATGAATCCATCACCTCTCTTAAATGAAAAAATATTCTAAAAACAAAAGAAAAAGAAGTACATGGTTTTGAATTCATCCTTGAAACTAGTTTAATTATTTTGATGTGGTGACAATACTTTTTGTTTTCTGAATGACTGCTTGAAGAGTGCATATGTCTTTTGATATTGTGGTTTATGAATGTTAAATATGTTGGCTCTTGAAGAATAAGGAAAAAGGAGACATGTTATTTGATAATCTGAAAAATCATAAAAATGATTCTTGACGCAAGAAAAAGAAGTGAATAAAAAGCTTGTGAAAAAAAAAAGAAAAAAAATAGCGAAAAAAAAGAGAAAGAAAAAGAAAAAGCAAGCAGAAAAAGCCAATAGCCCTTAAAACCAAAAGGCAAGGGTAAATAAAAAGGATCCAAGGCTTTGAGCATCAGTGGATAGGAGGGCCTAAAGGAATAAAATCTTGGCCTAAGCGGCTAAACCAAGCTGTCCCTAACCATGTGCTTGTGGCGTGAAGGTGTCAAGTGAAAGCTTGAGACTGAGCGGTTAAAGTCAAGGTCCAAAGCAAAAAAAAGAGTGTGCCTAAGAACCCTGGACACCTCTAATTGGGGACTTTAGCAAAGCTGAGTCACAATCTAAAAAAGGTTCACCCAGTTATGTGTCTGTGGCATTTATGTATCCGGTGGTAATACTGGAAAACAAAGTTCTTAGGGCCACAGGCAAGACTCATAAGGTAGCTGTGTTCAAGAATCAACATACTAAACTAGGAGAATCAATAACACTATCTGAACGCTGAGTTCCTATAGATGCCAATCATTCTGAACTTCAATGGATAAAGTGAGATGCCAAAACTATTCAAGAGGCAAAAAGCTACAAGTCCTGCTCATCTGATTGGAGCTAAGTTTCATTGATATTTTGGAATTTATAGTATGTTCTCTTCTTTTTATCCTATTTTATTTTCAGTTGCTTGGGGACAAGCAATAATTTAAGTTTAGTTTTGTGATGAGTGGATAATTTATACGCTTTTTGGCATTGTTTTTACGTAGTTTTTAGTATGATTTAGTTACTTTTCAGTATATTTTTATTAGTTTTTAAATAAAAATCACATTTCTGGACTTTACTATGAGTTTGTGTGTTTTTCTATGATTTCAGGTAATTTCTGGCTGAAATTGAGGGACTTGAGCAAAAATCAGATTCAGAGGTTGAAGAAGGACTGCAAATGCTGTTGGATTTTGACCTCCCTGCACTCAAAGTGGATTTTCTGGAGCTACAAAAACCCAAATGGCGCGCTCTCAATTGCGTTGATAAGTAGACATCCAGGGCTTTCCAGTAATATATAATAGTCCATACTTTGCCCGAGTTTAGATGACGCAAATTGGCGTTCAACGCCAGTTCCATGTTGCATTATGGAGTTAAACGCCAGAAACAGGTTACAAACTGGCGTTCAACTCCAAAAGAAGCCTCTACACGTGTAAAGCTCAATGCTCAGCCCAATTACACACCAAGTGGGCCCCAGAAATGGATTTCTGCATCATTTACTCATTTCTGTAAACCCTAGTAACTAGTTTAGTGTAAATAGGACTTTTTACTATTGTATTTATATCTTCGGATCATCTTTGATCAGTTTTATGCTATCTTAGACCTTTATGGGGGCTGGCCATTCGGCCATGCCTGGACTTTTCTCTTATGTATTTTTAACGGTAGAGTTTCTACACACCATAGATTAAGGTGTGGAGCTTTGCTGTTCCTCATGAATTAATACAAAGTACTATTGTTTTTCTATTCAATTCAAGCTTATTCCGATTCTAAGATATTCATTCGCACCTCAATATGAATGTGATGTTCGTGACAGTCATCATCATTCCCAACCTATGAACGCGTGTCTGACAACCACTTTCGTTCTACCTAACATTGAATGAGTATCTCTGGGATTCCTTAATCAGAGTCTTCGTGGTATAAGTTAGAATCCATGGACGGCCATTCTTGAGATCCAGAAAGTTTAAACCTTGTCTGTGGTATTCCGAGTAGGATCTGGGAAGGGATGGCTACGACGAGCTTCAAACTTGCGAGTGCTGGGCGTAGTGACAGACGCAAAAGGATCAATGGATCCTATTCCAGTATGATCGAGAACCGACAGATGATTAGCCATGCAGTGACAGCGCATTGGACCATTTTCACTGAGAGGACAGGATGTAGCTATTGACAACAGTGATGCCTAACATACAGCTTGCCATAGAAAGGAGTATGAATGATTGGATGAAGACAATAGGAAAGCAGAGGTTCAGGAGGAACAAGCATCTTGATACGCTTATCTGAAATTCTCACCAATGAATTACATAAGTATCTCTATCTTTAATTTACATTTTATTTATCTTTTAATTATTAAATCTCCATAATCAATTGAATCCGCCTGACTGAGATTTACAAGGTGACCATAGCTTGCTTCAAGCCGACAATCTCCGTGGGATCGACCCTTACTCACGTATGGTTTATTACTTGGACGACCCAGTGCACTTGCTGGTTAGTTGTGCGAAGTTGTGACAAAGAACTAAGATTATGAACGTGCATATAAAGTTTTTAGCGCCGTTACCAAGGAATGAACCATCACGATTTCTGTGCACCACTCATCACAACCTTGTTGTCATTTGTTGCTATGGCTATGGCTTCTACCCACTTTGACACATAATCTACAGCCACCAATATATAATTGTTTGAGTAGGAAGATGGGAAAGGTCCCATAAAGTCAATCCCCCACACATCAAACAATTCTAACTCCATTATAAACCTCTGTGGCATCTCATTTTTCTTGGGTAGATTGCTAGCCCTTTGGCATTCATCACACCTTGATACCAATTCCTTTGCATCCTTGAACATGTTGGCCAATAGAACCCACATTGTAGCACCTTGGCTGCAGTTCTTTCCCCACTGAAATAGCCTCCATATACAGATCCATGGCACTGCCAAAGTACTTCTTGCCCTTCTTCATGGGAAATACACATTCTCAAGATCCCATCAGCACACCTTTTGAACAAAAAGGGCTCATCCCAAATGTAGTGTTTAGCATCTTTGATTAGCTTTCTCCTCATGTATTTGTTGATGTTGGTTGGTAGTTCTCTAATAGCCTTGAAATTGGCTATGTCCACAAACCAAGGGGCTTCTTGGATCATCATCAACTACTCATCTGGGAAGCTCTCATTTACTACAAATTGGTGTGCCTCATCTTCTTTTTGTGGGATCGTTGAAAGGTGGTCAGCCACTTTGTTCTCTGCTCCACTCCTATCTTTAATTTTGATGTCAAACTTTTGGAGAAGAAGAATCCACCTTATTAGTCTGGGCTTGGACTCTTGTTTGGTAAGCAAATATTTGAGTACTTCATGATCAGTGAATACAACTACTTTAGACCCAATAAGATATGATCTAAACTTATCAAAAGCAAAGACAATAGCAAGTAATTCCTTTTCTGTAGTAGTATAGTTTCTTTGATTCTCATTGAGGACTTTGCTGGCATAATAAATAACATGCACCAATTTGTCCCTCCTCTGTCCTAAAACAGCACCACAGCAAAGTAAGATGCATCACACATCAATTCAAAAGGTAGATCCCAGCAAGGTGGTGCTATGATAGGTGCAGAGGAGAGTTTGTTCTTAAGCTCTTCAAAGGCTAGCATGCATTCTTTATCAAAAAAAAAAGGTACATTAGAGACAAATAGGTTGCTTAAAGGTTTGGCAACCTTGGAGAAGTATCTAACGAACCTCCTATAGAAGCCAGCATGTCCTAGAAAACTTCTAACTGCTTTGACATTGCAAGGTAGGGGTAACTTTGCAATCACCTCCACATTAGCCTTGTCCACCTCTATGCCTCTTTTTGAGATCTTATCCCCAAGAACCACCCCTTTGTAACTATAAAATGACATTTTTCCCAGTTCAAAATAAGGTTGGTTTCTTGGCATCTCTTTAGAACCAAAGCTAAGTGGTGCAGGCAGTTAGAATATGAATCACCAAATACAGAAAAGTCATCCATAAACACCTCAATGAATTTTTTAATCATGTCTGAAAATATGGAGAGCATGCACCTTTGGAATGTTGCAGGTGCATTGCACAATCCAAATGGCATTCTCCTATAGGCAAAAACACTATAGGGATAGGTAAATGAGGTCTTTTCTTGGTCCTTGGGGTCTACAACTATTTGATTGTAACCAGAGTAACTGTCTAAGAGGCAATAATATTTGTGTCCTGCAAGTCTTTCCAGCATTTGATCCATGAAAGGTAGAGGGAAGTGATCCTTCCTGGTGGCTTCATTAAGCTTCCTATAATCAATGCACATGCACCAGCCAGTCACTGTTCTTGTAGGTATCAGCTCATTTTTCTCATTTGGTACAACAGTGATCCCTCCTTTCTTTGGGACTACTTGCACTGGGCTTACCCAAGGGCTGTCTGAGATAGGGTAAATCACCCCAGCTTGCCACAATTTCAACACCTCTTTTTGGACTACTTCATTTATGGCTGGGTTTAGCCTTCTTTGTTGCTATCTTGAGGGCTTGGCTCCTTCTTCAAGTAGGATTTTATGCATGCACATTGAAGGACTAATTCCTTTCAAGTCTGCAAGTGTCCATTGATGCGTGGCAGAAGTTTACCAATTAAGAGATTTCAATTAAGAGAACAGCGTTGCACGTATTGCTCTTAACCGGCTAAGATCTGCCTCACCAATTTAAAAAGGGTTGTCACAAATTTTAGAAATAAAGATACTGGGAGTATGAGTCCCAGGTCGTCTCCCAACGAGTTGCAGGAA
>NC_029789.2:100971150-100988300 GCF_000816755.2 Arachis ipaensis | reverse complement strand
TCTATTTTATTAACTAGGGGTTTTCAGAAAAATTGAGTTTTGATAATGAGTAATTAAAATGATTAAAAATTAAAACAATAAAAAAATAAACTGAGAATGATTATTGGTACCCTAAATAAAAGGCCTTGACTGGGGGAATAATTAAATGGAATTTCTATCCTTGTTGGAATCTTCTCAAGAGTAGTGTAGTGTTAAAAGGTTGTTGTTCTCACTCGGTTACCCCTTACTAAATAAGGAAAAGTATGGTGATTAAACTAACTCTTACCCTCAAATCCTAGTCCTCTCCCTTAGAAAGGTCTAGTGTTAGTAGGTATGGAATTAGCTAACAACGTCCAATTCAACCAAGCACTTGAGCATTCTAACTCAAGTATCTCCTCTTAATCAACCCCCATTTCGAGTGGAAATTCTACTCCATTGACATGACATTAATAATCATAAAAATATGAGAAGACATAATTAAATAAAATAAAATAGAGGATTAAAATTAATTAAAATAAAAATAACTCTATATATTAATAAATTCAAGACGCAATATAATTTTCTGAACAGAGTCAATGAGTGACCAATTAAAAATAAGGGAATAAGGAAACAAACTAAAGTAATGTCTTCAACGGATGTAATGACTCTCAGCATCCAAAAAATCCAAGCAAAAGCATAAACTATCAATGTAATGCAAATCTAAAAATTCAGATCTAAAACTGAAGTAATCCTAATGTGATGAATCTGAATGTGTGTGGATGACCCCTGAGTTTCTGCATGTTCCCTCACTTTATTCTGTGTTTCTGGGCCGAAAATTAGGTTAAAATGCGGCCCGCAATTGTCTCCAGCGTATTCTGTAATTTCTGCAGATCGCGCAGTAATACGTAAAAAAAATTAATTTCACGTAATTACTACCGGCAAGTATACCGAGTCGTATCAAGTAGTAAAACTCACTAAGAGTGAGGTCGATCCCACGGAGATTGGTAGATTAAGCAACATTAGTTAAAGGGTAGATTTTGTCATGCAAACATGGTTTTGATTTCATGAGATTTGTGATTTTTGAACATAATTGCAAAAATTTAAACGGCAACGAAATCAAAGAACTAGAAGAGAGAAAGAAGATGAAAGTAAATAACTGAAACTTAAAATGCAAGAATCTTAAATGACATTAAAGATAAATTGCAAGAAAGTAAAGATTGCATAATTTTAAAGAGCATAAGAGTAAATAGCAAGAAATATAGAAACAGAATGTAAATGACAAGAATAATGGATTGCAAGAATGTAGAAGGGAATTGGGTAATGGGTATTCAAACAACTAAAGAGCAAAAGAAATGAGAATTGATGATGGAGAGGATCATTAGGGATCAGAGATACAAATTCTCATGAATTGATGTTGATCGATTCCTTCTCAATCATGGGTATAGATCCATGGCAAATTGTGGGTAATTGAGTCCCAATCTCTTGGTAACTCAATTTCTCTCAACACAACCAATTGCCACTCTCGTGATCTAATTGTTCATGAGAAGAGATGAAGTTCAATTTCTAATCCAAAAGCCACACAACTTCCAGAATCTCAACTAAGGAAGGTTACTTCTCACATACCCACCAAAGTGTATTGATCAAGGAAATCATGAAAGGATGAACTCTAAACTGAATTATGTGACTCCTTTCTCAAATTCACCACATAATTCATATAGATTAATCCCTCTCTCGTTGCTTCCCTCCAGGGCTGCTTTCTAGCCTTCAACTTTGCTTGTCACGTTGCCTTGGAACACGCCTATAGAGCTTGGCGTTGGCAACGTGCTCGAGTGAAGGAAAGTTGCTCTCCAGACTTGTTTGCTGCGTTGTTTTGGATAACGCCCATGCATTTCAGCGTTGGCAACGTTGGCTTCCTTTCCTAGACATCCTCCTTGCTTGGCGTTGTCACCAAACACTCCAACTCTTCCTGGAGTTGGCAACGTGCTCGAGCCTTCCTCAAGGCTCCATGCTTGTTGCTTGGCGTTGTCATTGAGCACGCCTATGTTTCCTGGCGTTGGCAACGTGCTTGAGTTGGAGAAGTATCATCCGAGCTGCCTTGAGTTGTTGTCAAACACGCCAATGAAGAGTGGCGTTGGCAACGTGCTCGATGGGTGGAGATCCAAGGCTTGCTGCGTTGCCTTGGAACACATCTCTTGTTCCTGGCGTTGGCAACGCCAGTCTCTCCTCTTCCTGGGCCAAGCCTTGCTTGTCTGCGTTGCCAAGGAACACGTCTCTTGCTCCTGGCATTGGCAACGCCAGCTTCTCCTCTTCCTGGGCCAAGCCTTGACGTTGTCCTCAAACACACTAGTGAAGCAGCAAGTTAGCAACGTGTTCTCCAATGTTTGCCTCCTTCCAAGCTTTCCTCCCTGGCGTTGCCTCTAAACACTCCAGTGAAGCAGCACATTGGCAACGTGCTCGAGCTTCTTCCCTGGGCAAAATCTTCTAGCTCAGCGTCGCCTTGAAGAACGCCTATACATTCCCACGTTGGCAACGCCCTCGAGCTCCTCCCTGGCCCAAATTCCTTGCTTGCCTGCGTTACCATCAAACACTCACCCCTTTCTCCAAGTTGGCAATGCCCAAATGTGTTCTCCAGGGCTGCCTGGCGTTGTCTAGGAGCACGCCCTTGTCCCTGGCGTTGGCAACACCCAACTCCTTTTTTTCTTGCCCAGTTTACTTCTTGGCGTTGTTGCCAAACACTCCAGTGTAACTCCAAGTTAGCAACGTGCATGTTTCTCTTCTTGAATGAATTATTAGCCACTTGCTTGCTTCATTCTTGCTTCAATGCCTTCTTGTTGCATCACCTATCATAAACAAGGAAACTTGCTTCAAAGTCTCACCAATTCATGCACTCAATGGAATCAACTTCATGAGATTTATTTGTTTATGCATTCATTGACTCTTTTGCATGAAATTAGCCACAATTAACATGGTCCTTGGTATTCTTATGCATGAAAACAAAACTCATAGAAATACTTGTTTAATTCAAAGAAAATGAGTGAAACTAAGCTAAAACTAACTAAACAGACTAGCTAATATAGCAATAATGCAAATGCATCACAACACCAAACTTAAAATATTGCTTGTCCTCGAGCAAGAAATAGAATATTTTGACAACAGAGTTTAAGATGCAAGAGTTGAATGTCTTAACAGAGAAGAATTCTTCCATGAAATATGTCATCCTCAATTGTGTAGTCATCTGTTTAGTGCAACTGATCAAGGCTAATCTAAATTCTTAGTTGAAATGCTTGCTTCCAATACTAGGTTGGTTATTTCACTAGACTCTTTTTCTTTACCTTAGCACATAGTCCTTAATCTGTTCTTTTCTCTACTTCTCTTTTCTCCCCTTTTCACTTTTCCTTTGTTTTAATTGAGCAAAAAATCTTGTCTTAAGTCGACTCTTTAGCATAAGCTTTCAATCAACAATCCCAAACCAGTTAGTTTAAGTTGTTAAGTGTTGAAGGACTCTTAAAGATTTACTAACTCAAGCCTCTTTCCTTAACACATTCAATCACAAGCATATAACATTGAAATTTTATTTGGATAGTGGTGTCCAGCACCTCTTTGGGTTGCTAAATGTTCTGTTATAGAGCTACTCTTGAATGTGAGTTTTCAATCGATAATCCCGAGTTAGTTAACTCAAGTTAGCGGGTGATGAAGCACCCCTCGGATTTACTAGCCCAAGTATGTCTCCTAACATCAATCACCACAGACACATATCCAAATTTTGTCATTGATGCCTAGCCTTTCATTCCTTTTGTTATTTGTTTTCTTTATTTCTCTTTTTCTTCTCTTTAAAATTTTGTGTATTACTTCATTGTCAAGGATCTTTTGTGCTTCTAACTTCTTGAGTCTTATGACCCTTAGCCAACTAGTTTTATGTAAGAAAGCATCTTAACTCCTTTTGATTTCTTGAGCTCCTGATTCGTTCACACTGATAGCATGTATGTACTAACACTTTGTATCAGACTATCTTATTCTCTTAGGCTAGATTTCTCTCTGTTCTTGCTTAAACTACATCTTTTATTCCATTGTCAAGTGAAAAATACTTAGGACAAGCAAACATTCCAAGCATGTGAGTGATACATGGAATAGGCAACATAACTGATAACGCATAAAGGAAAACAACTTAGAAGGTATACCATATTTCAGACATACATCTTCTTTATTTAATAAAGTACTAAAGAAAAGAACTCCACCACCTTTAGTCTTTATGTCCCTTTCCTTTGCCCTTTGGATCTTCTTTCTTTTTCTTTCTCATTTCTCCTTGTTGTTTTGTTGTTGAGTCTCCTTCTTCTCTTTGCCATACTCCTGAGCTTATCATCTTCTCTTTTAGCCTCTCAGCATTGAATCTCACCCTTGCAAGTTCCTGTTCTTCAAATACCTTGCGTGCTTCATTAAAACTTTTGATTTGTGGGTTGAGAAATGGGGGTGCTCCACAAAGATAGCTGAGTTTCTCTTGGGTGCATATATTATAGTCAAGTCTGTCTATATGTCTGGCTTCCTTGAACATTCTGATTTCATTAAATTCTCTGTAAAATATGTCATGTCTAGCATCCAACCTATTGAGAAGCTCCCTTTGCTGAGCTTGCTCTTTCCTTAGTTGAGCTTGTTCCTGTATTACCTTCTCCATGGATCTTTCATGTTCAATAGTTGAATTATTGATGGCTTCATACATCTTAGCATATTGTTCTTGTTGTAGTTCCATCATGTGTGTTTGATATTCATTTTGCTGGCTCATCCATTGAACTTGAACTTCTCTTTGCTGATTCATTACCTGCCAAAGGTCCCTTTGTTGTTGAGCTTGTTCCTCTTGGCTTCTTTAAATTTGTGAATATTGCCCAGAGATTCCTTCCAAAGCGGCTTGGAGTTAGTTCATGTTTAAGGTACTTGTATCTTCCATTTCTTGGGGCTTTTCTTCTTGTCTTGCTTCTTTCCTTTTCTTTTTTCTTGCTAAAGGTTGCCTCTCCAATTGGGTTGTAGTGACAAATTCCAACCTTTCCCTGGTGAGAGGTTTTCCAATAGAGACCACGTCAGTTTTTTCAAATTCTTCGAGGGGCACTCTAGCTTCTTCACATAAGCGCAGAATAGTACTAGGATATCCTAGCCAGCTGTCCTGTTTGACCTTTTGAGCTATGTTAATGATGTTCTTGGCTATAATTTCTCCAACATTGATCTCCCCTCCTTTCATTATGCAGTGGATCATTATTGCTCTATTCACTGTCACTTCGGAATTATTTGAAGTAGAGATCAATGATCTCCTCACTATGTCATGCCATCCTTTTGCTTGAGGTATGAGATCACCTCTTCTGAGTTTGAGTGGTTGTCCATGTGAATCTAACACCCAATCCGTGCCTACTCTGCATAAGTCACTTAACACATCCACATATCTTGGATCATTTTCAACCCTTTCCTCATAGCTAGCTTGTTTGAATCGTTTTGGTTTGACCTTTAGCACCCTGTTGATGGCGTTTGGACTAAAGTCAACAGTCACCCCTCTTACATAGCTCATGTATGGCTCTTCATCATCAAATTCTCTTATCACATTAGTGTAAAACTCATGGATGAGAAGCATGCTCACTTCTTGAGGTTGGTTACAGAGAAACTCCCATCCCCTCTTCCTAATTATTTTTTGTATCTCAGAATATTCCTCCTTTCTTAGCTTGAAAGGTAACTCCGGGACAACATCTTTGCCTGACATCCAACTAAAGATGCGCTCGTTGTGTTTGGATTTAAATCTCCTTCGATCAAAGTGGCTTTGTCCTTCATCTTCTCTCCTAGCTCTTGATGATGAGGCCATTGAAATTCAATTGTAAGGGTCGAATCTTCCAACACCAAACTTAGAGGAATGCTTGTCCTCAAGCATAAAGAAAATGTTTATAAAAGGGTGCAAGTGGATATGGTGACAAGGTAAGGGGGATACAATCTTGAAAGTGATTGTGAGAGGGAATGAAGAAGGGAGTGTTTCAGGTATGTTAGGGGGAATTTGATGAAATGTGGTGATGGGGAGTATGAGATATAGAAGTGAGGGCAAAGTGAGGTTTGATGACTGTGGTTGGAGTGTTTTAGAGTCATATTTATGGTGGAAGAATGGTTTTGATGGTTCGGTCACAGCATGGGAAGCATGCTTCTTCGTGTCCAATGCATGTTAAGTTGCCTTTCCAATGCACAAAATTCAAGACTCATGTGACTTTCTTTTCCTTGTGTGTCCGTGACTTTTCTTCAAGATTCTCCATCACTTCTTTCTTTCACTTCCCTGCAATAAAATTCCAAAACATTGAGATTCTTGAAGTGTCTTAATATATGCCAACAAATTATGATGATGTTAAAAAAAACACGCTCTCTCTTTTTTTTTAAGAAGAAGAAATAATTACACTGTTGCTCTATGGTCTAGCATTTTCGTGTATGTGTGAACACCAAACTTAGTTTGTGACTAAGTGTTGTAAAAAAAACTTTTGCAATTATTTTGAGATTGGTCACACCAAACTTAGTTCTTTGCATACACTATATGCTAGTTTACTCTTTATTATCACTAAAGCATGAAAATAAAAGACTCCTGTGCATGGGTTGCCTCCCATGAAGCGCTTGTTTATTGTCCTTAGCTTGACATTGCAGCTCTTTTGCTCATGTTAGTAAGTGCACATTTTCTTCCTTGCTCCAGGGACCACCAAGATAAAGTTTCACCCTATGTCCATTGGCTGTGAAGGTCTGTTTTGAAGCTTTATCAAGTAATTCCACATAGCCATGAGGAGATACTTTAGTGATGGTATATGGACCAGTCCATCTAGATCTGAGCTTTCCAGGGAAAATCTTCAGCCTTGAGTTGAATAGCAACACTTTTTGGCCTGGTTTGAATGTTCTTTGGGAGATCCTCTTGTCATGCCACCTTTTTGCTCTTTCTTTGTATATTCTGGCATTTTCATATGCCTCCAATCTGAATTCCTCTAATTCATTGAGTTGTAGTAACCTCTTTTCTCCTGCTGCTTGAGCATCTAAATTCAAAAGTTTGGTGGCCCAAAAGGCCTTGTGTTCAAGCTCCACAAGGAGATGGCATGCCTTCCCATACACCAGCTGAAATGGAGATTTTCTTATGGGCGTTTTGAATGCTGTTCTGTATGCCCAAAGTGCATCATCCAACTTCCAAACCTAATCCTTTCTTGTTGCTCCCACAGTTTTCTCCAGGATCCTCTTTAGCTCTCTGTTAGCAAGTTCAGCTTGCCCATTTGTCTGTGGGTGATAAGGTGTGGCCACTTTGTGAGTAACTCCATATTTGTGGAGTAGAGAATTTAGTTACTTGTTGCAGAAGTGGCTTCCTCCATCACTTATAAGTCCCTTGGGCACTCTAAATCTTGTGAAGATGTTTTTCTTTAGGAATTGCAACACCACGTTGGTATCACATGTAGTGGTGGCTATTGCTTCTACCCATTTTGAAACATACTCTACTGCCACCAAAATGTATTTGAATGTGTAGGATGGAGGAAAGGATCCCATGAAGTCTATTCCCCACAAATCAAAGAGTTCCACTTCCAAGATGAACTTTTGAGGCATCTTATTTTTCCTTATCAAGCTCCCTGTTCATTGACACTCATTACAATGGCTCACAAAGTCTCTAGCATCCTTGAAGATGGAAGGCCAGTAAAAACCGCTTTGAAGTACCTTTGCAGCAGTTCTCTCAGCTCCAAAATGGCCACCATAGCTTGAGTTGTGACAATGCCATAGTATGTCCTTCATCTCAACCTCCGGTACACACCTTCTTATCATTCCATCTGGGCACCTTTTGAATAGAAATGGCTCATCCCAGAAGAAGAACTTAGCCTCATGTAACAACTTCTTGACTTGTTGTTTTGTGTATTCTTGTGGTATGATCCTTCCTGCCTTGTAGTTTGCCATGTCTGCGAACCAAGGAACATGTTGAATCTGCAAGAGGTGCTCATTTGGAAATTCCTCATTTATTGATTGAAGATTGTCTTGACATGTATCTTGTGGCACCCTTGATAGATGGTCAGCAACTTAATTTTCACTACCCTTTCTATCCTTTATCTCAATGTCAAACTCTTGTAGGAGTAGTACCCATCTGATTAGCCTTGGTTTGGCATCCTGTTTTGACATAAGATACTTAAGAGCAGCATGGTCAGTATATACTAAAACTTTAGATCCAATCAAATATTGTCTAAACTTATCAAAAGCATATACCACAGCTAGTAACTCTTTCTCTGTTGTAGTGTAATTTCTTTGAGTTTCATTCAATACTTTACTTGCATAGTAGATAACATGAAGCTTCTTTTCCTTCCTCTGCCCCAATACAACACCAATTGCAAGGTCACTTGCATCACACATGAGTTCAAAAGGCAATCCCCAACTTGGGGGTTTGATGATTGGTGCTGTGGTGAGCTTAGCTTTTAGAGTTTCAAAGGCATGTTTACATTCATCATCAAAGAGGAAAGGGTTGTTTACCACCAGCAGATTGCTTAGTGGCTTTGCTATTTTAGAAAAATTTTTGATGAATCTTCTATAGAATCCAGCATGCCCTAAGAAACTTCTAACAGCTTTCACACTAGATGGTAAAGGAAGTTTTTCTATAATTTCTACTTTTGCCTTGTCAACCTCTATACCCTTTCTAGAAATTTTGTGACCAAGAACAATGCCTTCGGGTACCATGAAATGGCATTTCTCCCAGTTTAAAACTAAATTGGTTTCTTGGCACCTCTTCAAGACTAGGGTAAGATGGTGCAAGCAAGTATTGAAAGAATCACCAAAGACAGAGAAATCATCCATATAGACTTCAATAAATTTTTCTACCATGTCCGAGAAGATTGATAGCATGCATCTCTGAAAGGTAGCTGGGGCATTACACAGTCTGAATGGCATTCTCCTGTAAGCAAAGACTCCAAAAGGGCAAGTAAAGGAGGTCTTCTCTTGATCCATGGGGTCAACTATGATTTGGTTATATCCAGAGTATCCGTCAAGGAAACAGTAATAAGCATGGCCAGCTAGTCTTTCCAGCATCTGGTCAATGAAAGGAAGGGGGAAATGGTCCTTTCGTATGGCATCATTCAGCCTCCTATAGTCAATGCACATCCTCCATCCAGTCACTGTTCTTGTTGGAATAAGCTCATTCTTCTCATTGACAATGACAGTCATCCCACCTTTCTTGGGTACTACTTGAACTGGGCTAACCCATGGACTGTCAGAGATGGGGTAAATGATTCCAGCTTTACATAGCTTCAGTACTTCTTTTTGGACCACCTCTTTCATTGTGGGATTCAATCTTCTCTGAGGTTGTACTACTGGTTTAGAATTTTCCTCCAAGAGTATTTTGTGCATGCATATGGCAGGGCTTATGCCTTTCAAGTCATCAATGGTCCACCCCAGCGCCTCTTTGTGAGCTCTCAAAACTACAAGTAGCTTTTTTCTTCCTCAGCACTCAATGTAGAATTGATGATCACTGGAAAACTGTCCTTTTCACCAAGAAATGCATATTTAAGATGAGGGGGTAGTGGTTTCAACTCTTGTTGTGGTGCCTCTTCTTTCTTAGCTTCACTTGGTTCCTCTGGTGTTTCCAATTTGTTCTCTTCTTGTCCTTGGATGTCCTGGACTTCCTCCTGTTTCACTTGATGGTTTATTTCAAGTACTTCTTCTACTAAAGAATCCACCACATCAATCCTTATGTAACTCTCTTTCTCAACGGGGTGTTGCATTGCCTTGAAGACATTTATGGTCATTTGCTCATCATGTACCCTGAAGATTATCTCTCCCTTTTCCACATCAATGATTGTTCTAGCTGTAGCCAAAAAGGGTCTACCAAGGATAACTGAGTTGCTCCCCTCTTCGTCTATATCTAGGACCACAAAATCAGCTGGGAATATAAAGTTCCCCACTTTCACCAAGAGATTCTCAACTACACCATTCGGTATTTTGATAGATTTGTCAGCAAGTTGGAGTGACATCCTTGTGGGTTTCAACTCTTCTATCATCATTTTCTTCATCATGGTAAGGCGCATCAAGTTAATGCTTGCTCCCAGGTCACAGAGTGATTTGTCAATGGCTATACTCCCAATTGTGCATGGTATGAGGAAGCTGCCTGGATCCTTGAGTTTTGGTGGCAGTCCCCTTTGAATAATGGCACTACACTCTTGAGTGAGGATCACTGTTTCTTTCTCTTGCCAACTTCTCTTTTTGGTGATTAATTCTTTAAGAAACTTTGCATATAGTGGCATTTGTTCCAAGGCCTCCGCCAATGGGATGTTGATTTCAAGTTTCTTAAAGATTTCCAAGAACCTTGGGAATTGTTGATCTCTCGTTCCTTTGTGTATCCTGGTTGGATATGGAAGTTTGGGCACATAGACTTTCACTCCTTCATTCTTGTTCTCCTGTTGTGGCTTCACACTCTCCTTGTTATTGGGGTGGTTGTCTGGAGTGGGTGTCTTGCTTTGTGGCTTTTCATCTTCCTTGCCTTCTTGGGATGTTGCTATCTTGTCTTCATCTTGCTTGCTTGATGTGCCTTGCTCTTTGAGTTTTATTACTTCTTTGTTAGGACTTCCTCCAATTACTTTGCCACTTCTCAACTGAAGAGCTTTGCATTCTTCTCTTGGGTTGGACACTATGTCACTTGGGAGGATATTGGTTGGCCGTTCAGCTTGTTTAGCCAATTGTCCCACTTGCCGTTCAAGACTCTTCATGGTAGCTTCATTTCTTTCTTGCACTTTGATCAAGCTTTGAGTGGACTGAGCAATTGCTTGTAGGGCTGCCTCAAGACTTGAAAGTCTACTTTCATGATGGTCAATTGGTGGTATGATGGGGGTGGAATGTGGTTGCTGGAAGTTGTTTGTAGGGGTAGTGTGGTAACTTTGGGGGTTAGATGTTGGTGCGAGAATGCTATTTTGATGAGTTTGTGGATTGTGGTGAGGTGGTTGATATGTGTTTTGTGGTTTCTTGTATTGGTTAGTGTTGTTGGATGGGTGGTTTTGGTTGTGTGTGTTGCGGAAATAGTTGGAGTTGTTGTTCTTCTGCCACTGGTTTTGATTATCACCCCATCTCAGGTTGGGGTGGTTCCTCCAGGATGAGTTGTATGTGTCGTCATGAAAGTCATTTTGAAATGAACTTGAGGTATTTTGCATGTATTGAACTTGTTCTTGTTGTTGCTCAACATTGCCTGCTTCATTTTGACCCCATTCAATTGAAGTCTGATTTGTTGTACTCACTGAAGCTAGTTGGAGGCCATCTATTCTTTTAGCCATCATTTCCATTTGTTGCTGGATTTATTGGTGCATCAACTTGTTCTGTGCCAAGATAGTATCCACTCCTTCTAATTCCAACACACCTTTCTTTTGAACGGGTTGACGTTGCCTCTGATGAGCAAAGAAGTATTGGTTATTTGTCACCATGTCTATGAGATTCTGAGCTTCTTCGGCTGTATTCATTAATTGTAGTGAGCCTCCTGCAGAGTAATCCAAAGATTCTTGAGATTTTTCAGTCAACCCTTCATAGAAATTTTGAAGTTTATCTCATTCACTGAACATCTCAGGTGGATATTTTCTAATCAAGATTTTGTATCTTTCCCATGCTTCATACAATGTTTCCCCATCCATTTGAGTGAATGTTTGCACCTCTATTTTTAACCTGATGATCATCTGAGGTGGATAGAATTTGGATAGGAATTTATTTACCAGATCATCCCAAGTGTTGATACTTTCTTTGGGAAATGTCTCCACCCATTGAAATGCCTTATCCCTCAAAGAAAATGGGAATAAGAGCAGCTTGTAAATATCTGGATGCACACCATTTGTCTTGACAGTTTCACAAATTCTTAGGAAGACAGATAGGTGTTGATTTGGGTCCTCAAGTGGGCCTCCTCCATAGGAGGAATTATTCTGCACGAGGGTGATGAGTTGAGGCTTCAATTCAAAATTGTTTGCATGAACATTGGGGGCAAGTATACTGCTCCCACAATGTCTTGGATTTGGGAGAGTGTAAGAAGCTAGAACTCTCCTTTGAGGTGGGTTGTTATTGTTATTGGCTACTCCTTCTGGTGGATTTGGTAGATTTGTTAAGTGTTCCTCCATATCTTGGAATTCTTCTTCTGACTCCTCTTCTCCAATAATGTATTTCCCTCTTTCAGCTCTTCTTAATCTTCTGAGGGTTCTTTCGTCTTGTTCACAAAAAGTGGGTATAGTTCTCCTTGAACCTGACATGCAACTAAAGCATAAGAATCACACAACACCAGGAAGGCAATAACACTTCAATCCATGGCTGAAGTGAAATGTTAATTGGTTTAAGCAAAAATTCAAACAGTTAGTGTGTTAGTTAAAAGTTAAAGAATAAAAATAAAAAGTGCTAGATCTAGATCTTCACTTCACTTAATCATTGTTAATCCTTGCCAATCCCCGGCAACGGCACCAAAAACTTGATACGTAAAAAAATTAATTTCACGTAATTACTATCGGCAAGTATACCGGGTCGTATCAAGTAGTAAAACTCACTAAGAGTGAGGTCGATCCCACGGAGATTGGTAGATTAAGCAACTTTAGTTAAAGGGTAGATTTAGTCAAGCAAACATGGTTTTGATTTCATGAGATTTGTGATTTTTGAACATAATTGCAAAAATTTAAATGGCAAGGAAATTAAAGAACTAGAAGAGAGAAAGAAGATGAAAGTAAATAACTGAAACTTAAAATGCAAGAAACTTAAATGACATTAAAGATAAATTGCAAGAAAGTAAAGATTGTAGAATTTTACAGAGCATAAGAGTAAATAGCAAGAAATATAGAAACAGAATGTAAATGACAAGAATAATGGATTGCAAGAATGTAGAAGGGAATTGGGTAATGGGTATTCAAACAACTAAAGAGAAAAAAAAATGAGAATTGATGATGGAGAGGATCATTAGGGATCAGAGATACAAATTCTCATGAATTGATGTTGATCAATTCCTTCTCAATCATGGGTATAGATTCATGGCAAATTGTGGGTAATTGAGTCCCAATCTCTTGGTAACTAAATTTCTCTCAACAAAACCAATTGCCACTCTCATGATCTAATTGTTCATGAGAAGAGATGAAGTTCAATTTCTAATCCAAAAGTCACATAACTTTCAGAATCTCAACTAAGGAAGGTTACATCTCACATACCAACCAAAGTGTATTGATCAAGGAAATCATGAAAGGATGAACTCTAAACTGAATTATGTGACTCCTTTCTCAAATTCACCACATAATTCATATAGATTAATCCCTCTCTCGATGGTGATTGAATCTTTGAAGAACAAGAGTTTCCTCTTGGATTAACCACTTGAATTAAGAAGGAGGAGAAGAGTTATCAATTCATTCAAACAAGCAGAGCTCTTCCCCCTAATGAAAGTGGGGTTTAGTGAATCATAGCTCCAATTTCAACAACAATTGCAATAGATGAAAATTAAACTAAGTGTAGAGAAGAATGAAGAAGAGGTTCTTAAAACTGAAATTCAAAGTTGCTAGAAGAAAACAAAATAGAATATGGTTGAGAAGCAGTGAAGAATAGAAAATGCTAGAAAATGTCTAAGTGTCCAAAAAGTCTCCAAACAAGTTCAAAGCAAAAAAGTCCCCCAATGGCTTGGCGTTTTTGCCAATAACGCTAGCCTTAATGCACGTTGGCAACGTGCATAGTGTTTTCCTGGGAGTGGGCTTTGAGACTTGGGCATGGTTAGCCCAAGTTGTTGCTAACAACTTGCTTTTCTTCTTCTTGACCCTACTTTCATGCTTAATGTTGCCCAGAATTTAAGTATCAATCATCTGCTTCAATATAGACTATCATACATCATTGTAAAGTTCAGAGTGTCTTCTTTATAATGCATTTGGAATCATCTCAATTGGATTTTTCTAGCTCAAGTTATGCTTCCTCAAAGAAGGTAAGGTCAAGCTGCCAAGTTGTTGCTGAACACGCCCCTCTCTTCCCAAGTTGGCAACGTGCCAAGCCTCCCAAGGTTTAATCATGGGGCTGGCGTTGTCCTCAAACACGCCCCCTTGTTGGCACATTGGCAACATGCTCGTTGCTTCCCTCCAGGGCTGCTTTCTAGCCTTCAACTTTGCTTGTCACATTGCCTTGGAACACGCCTATAGAGCTTGGCGTTGGCAACGTGCTCGAGTGAAGGAAAGTTGCTCTCCAGACTTGTTTGCTACGTTGTTTTGGATAATGCCCATGCATTTCAGCGTTGGCAACGTTGGCTTCCTTTCCTGGACAGCCTCCTTGCTTGGCGTTGTCACCAAACACTCCAACTCTTCCTGGAGTTGGCAACGTGCTCGAGCCTTCCTCAAGGCTCCATGCTTGTTGCTTGGCGTTGTCATTGAGCACGCCTATGTTTCCTGGCGTTGGCAACGTGCTTGAGTTGGAGAAGTATCATCCGAGCTGCCTTGAGTTGTTGTCAAACACGCCAATGAAGAGTGGCGTTGGCAACGTGCTCGATGGGTGGAGATCCAAGGCTTGCTGCGTTGCCATGGAAAACATCTCTTGTTCCTGGCGTTGGCAACACCAATCTCTCCTCTTCCTGGGCCAAGCCTTGCTTGTCTGTGTTGCCAAGGAACACGTCTCTTGCTCCTAACGTTGGCAACGCCAGCTTCTCCTCTTCCTGGGCCAAGCCTTGACGTTGTCCTCAAACACACTAGTGAAGCAGCAAGTTAGCAACGTGCTTTCCAATGTTTGCCTCCTTCCAAGCTTTTCTCCCTGGCGTTGCCTTTAAACACTCCAGTGAAGCAGTACGTTGGCAACGTGCTCGAGCTTCTTCCCTGGGCAAAATCTTCTAGCTCAGCGTTGCCTTGAAGAACGCCTATACATTCCCACGTTGGCAACGCCCTCGAGATCCTCCCTGGCCTAAATTCCTTGCTTGCCTGCGTTACCATCAAACACTCACCCCTTTCTCCAAGTTGGCAACACCCAAATGTGTTCTCCAGGGCTGCCTGGCGTTGCCTAGGAGCACGCCCTTGTCCCTAGTGTTGGCAACGCCCAACTCCTCTTCTTCTTGCCCAGTTTACTTCTTGGCGTTGTTGCCTGGTGCGCAGAAATTGTGATTACACTTTAATTATGTAAAATTCATCGCTCTTTCTTTCCCTGGTAATGGCGCCAAAAACATGATGCTAATACCATGGTTCACAACTTCACACAACTAACCAGCAAGTGCACTGGGTCGTCCAAGTAATACCTTACGTGAGTAAGGGTCGAATCCCACGGAGATTGTTGGTATGAAGCAAGCTATGGTCACCTTGTAAATCTCAGTCAGGCGGATATGAAATAGTAATGGAGTTTTCGAAAATAATTAATAAAATAGGGATAGAAATACTTATGTAAATCATTGGTGAGAATTTTAGATAAGCGAATAGAGATGCTACGGATTCTCTTGAATGCCGCCATCATTCTAGCTTATGCCACGAAGATTCTGATTAAGAGATCTAAGAGATACTCATTCAATTCTAATGTAGAACGGAAGTGGTTGTCAGGCACGCGTTCATAGGGAATGATGATGATTGTCACGTTCATCACATTTAGGTTGAAGTGCGAATGAATATCTTAGAAGCGAAATAAGATGAATTGAATAGAAAACAGTAGTACTTTGCATTAATCTTTGAGGAACAGCAGAGCTCTACACCTTAATCTATGGAGTGCAAAAATTCTACCATTGAAAATACATAAGTGATAATGGAGTTCATTGGTCTCGGCCCCAGAGGGGAACCGGAGTAACCAAGACTCTCTGATCCGAAGATAAAACTCTGGATGTCTAATACAATAGTAAAATGTCCTATTTATAATAAACTAGCTACTAGGGTTTACAGAAGTAAGTAATTGATGCATAAATCCACTTCCGGGGCCCACTTGGTGTGTGCTTGGCCTGAGCTTGAGTGTTGCACGTGTAGAGGTCCTTCTTGGAGTTGAACGCCAGTTTTTGTGCCAGTTTGGGCGTTCAACTCTGGTTTTGGATCCTTTTCTGGCGCTGGACGCCAGATTTGGGCAGAGAGCTGGCGTTGAACGCCAGTTTGCGTTGTCTAAACTTGGCTAAAGTATGGACTATTATACATTGCTGGAAAGCCCTGGATGTCTACTTTCCAACGCAATTGGAAGCGCGCCTTTTTAAGTTTTGTATCTCCAGAAAATCTACTTTGAGTACAGGGAGGTCAGAATCCAACAGCATCAGCAGTCCTTCTTCAACCTCTGAATCTGATTTTTGCTCAAGTACCTCAATTTCAGCCAGAAAATACCTGAAATCACAGAAAAACACAAAAACTCATAGTAAAGTCCAGAAATGTGAATTTTACATAAAAACTAATGAAAACATCCCTAAAAGTAACTAGATTCTACTAAAAACATACTAAAAACAATGCCAAAAAGCGTATAAATTATCCGCTCATCACAACACCAAACTTAAATTGTTGCTTGTCCCCAAGCAACTGAAAATCAAATAGGATAAAAAGAAGAGAATATACTATAAATTCCAAACTATCAATGAAACATAGTTTCAATCAAATGAGCGGGACTTATAGCTTTTTGCCTCTTGAATAGTTTTGGCATCTCACTTTATCCATTGAGGTTCAGAATGATTGGCATCTATAGGAACTCAGAGTTCAGATAGTGTTATTGAATCTCCTAGTTCAGTATGATGATTCTTGAACACAGCTTCTTTATGAGTCTTGGCCGTGGCCCTAAGCATTTTGTTTTCCAGTATTACCACCGGATACATAAATGTCACAGACACATAATTGGGTGAACCTTTTCAGATTGTGACTCAGCTTTGCTAAAGTCCCCAATTAGAGGTGTCCAGGGCTCTTAAGCACACTCTTTTTTTGCTTTGGACCTTGACTTTAACCGCTCAGTCTCAAGTTTTCACTTGATACCTACACGCCACAAGTACATGGTTAGGGACAGCATGGTTTAGCCGCTTAGACCAGGATTTTATTCCTTTAGGCCCTCCTATCCACTGATGCTCAAAGCCTTGGGATCCTTTTTATTTGCCCTTGCCTTTTGGTTTTAAGGGTTATTGGCTTTTTGCTCTTGCCTTTTGGTTTTAAGAGCTTTTGGCTTTTTCTGCTTGCTTTCTATATATTTTTTTTCGCCCCTTTTTTTTTCTGCAAGCTTTGTTCTTTGCTGCTTTTTCTTGCTTCAAGAATCATTTTTATGATTTTTCAGATTATCAGATA
>NC_029789.2:100968600-100971135 GCF_000816755.2 Arachis ipaensis | reverse complement strand
GTAGTTGTCCCATATTGGAACTCAATTCTCCTAGGGAGGTGTTGATTTGCTCCCAATAGTTTTGTGGAGGAAAGTGCATTTGAGGCATCTCCGGTATCTCATAGTGATGAGCTTCATACGCCTCTTGAGCTCCATGAATGGGCTCTCTTGCTTGCTCCATCTTTTTCTTAGTGATGGGCTTGTCCTCTTTAATGAGGATATCTCCCTCTATGTCAATTCTAGCCGAATTGCATAGGTGGCAAATGAGGTGAGGAAAGGCTAACCTTGCCATAGTGAAGGACTTGTCAGCCACCTTGTAGAGTTCTTGAGGTATAATCTCATGAGCTCTTGAACCATTAGGATGCCGACTTGTTGGATGGGATTTGTTAGAACTTCCCAACCTCTTCTTTGAATTTCATGTCGGATCTCCGGATACTCATTTCTTTTGAGTTTGAAAGGGACCTCAGGGATCACCTTCTTCTTGGCTACAACATCACAGAAGTGGTCTTGATGGGCTTTGGAGATGAATCTTTCCATCTTCCATGACTCGGATGTGGAAGCTTTTGTCTTCCCTTTCCCCTTTCTAGAGGATTCTCCGGTCTTAGGTGCCATCAATGGTAATGGAAAAACAAAAAGCTTATGCTTTTACCACACCAAACTTAGAATTTTGCTCGCCCTCGAGCAAAAAAAGAAAGAATAGATGAAGAAGAAGAAGAAATGGAGGGGAGGGAGAGTAGGAAATGTTTTGGCCAAGAAGGGTATAGAGGGGTGTGTTGTGGGAAATTGATGAAGAATGGAGGGCTTTATATAGGGAAGGGAGAGGGGGTTAAGGTTCGGCCATATGGGTGGGTTTGGGTGGGAAATTGGTTTTGAATTTTGAAGGTAGGTGGAGTTTATAAGGTAGGTTTATTGGGAAGAGTGGGTGGATGTGAGTGGTAAATGTTTAATAGGGAAGAGGGATGGAGGTGATAGGTGAAGGGTTTTGGGGAAGAGTGTTTATGGGATTGTGTGAAAGAGGGGTGAGAAGAAGTGAGTGGAGGTAGGTGGGGATCCTGTGGGGTCCACAGATCTTGAGATGATCCTGTGGGGTCCACAGATCCTGAGATGATCCTGTGGGGTCCACAGATCCTGAGATGATCCTGTGGGGTCCACAGATCCTGAGGTGTTCAAGGATCTACAACCTTACACCAAATTAGGCATGTAAAATGACCTTGCACACAACTCTGGGCGTTCAGCGCCAGGTTGGTGCCCATTTTGGGCGTTCAACGCCCATTTGTTGCCATTTCTGGCGTTGAACGCCAGAACCATGCTTGTTCTGGGCGTTCAGCGCTAGGATGCTGCCCATTTTGGGCGTTCAGCGCCAGAACCATGCTCTGTTCTAGCATTGAACGCCAGGCAGATGCTCCTCCAGGGTGTGATTTTCTTCTGCTGTTTTTGATTCCGTTTTCAATTTTTATATTTATTTTGTGACTCCACATGATCATGAACCTATAAAGACATATAACCAAGAAAAATATAGTTAGATAAAAATTGGGTTGCCTCCCAACAAGCGCTTTTTTAATGTCAATAGCTTGACAGTGGGCTCTCATGGAGCCTCACAGATGTTCAGAGCATTGTTGAAACTCTCCAACACCAAACTTAGAGTTTGGATATGGGAGTTCAACACCAAACTTAGAGTTTGGTTGTGGCCTCCTAACACCAAACTTAGAGCTTGACTGTGGGAGCTTTGGTTGACTCTGCTTTGAGAGAAGCTTTTTTTGCTTCCTCTCCATGGATGCAGAGAGGGATCCTTGAGTTGTAAACACAAGGTTGTCCTTATTCAATTGAAGGACCAATTCTCCTCTATCCATATCAATCACAGCTCTTGCTGTGGCTAGGAAAGGTCTTCCTAGGATGATGGATTCATCCTCTTCTTTTCCAGTATCCAGGACTATGAAATCAGTAGGGATGTAAAGGCCTTCAACCTTTACTAGTACGTCCTCTACTTGTCGATAAGCCTGTTTTCTTGAATTGTCTGCCATCTCTAATGAGATTTTAGCAGCTTGCACCCCATAGATTCCCAGTTTCTCTATTACAGAGAGGGGCATGAGGTTTATCCCTGAACCAAGGTCACACAGAGCCTTAAAGATCATGGTGCCTATGGTACAAGGTATTATGAACTTTCCAGGATCCTGTCTCTTCTGAGGCAATGTCAGTTGATCCAGATCACTTAGTTCATTGATGAACAAGGGAGGTTCATCTTCCCAAGTTTCAATACCAAATAATTTGGCATTCAGCTTCATGATTGCACCAAGGAACTTGGCAGCTTGCTCATCAGTAACATCCTCATTCTCTTCAGAAGAGGAATACTCATCAGAGCTCATGAATGGCATAAGGAGATTTAATGGGATCTCTATGGTCTCTAGATGAGCCTCAGAGTCCTTTGGTTCATCAGAGCTCATGAATGGCATAAGGACGTCCCAGGAGGTCTTCCTCCTTGGGATTCACGTCCTCCTCTCCCTCATTGGGTTCGGCCATTTTGGCTATGTCAATGGCCTTGCACTCTCCTTTTGGATT
>NC_029789.2:100953575-100968547 GCF_000816755.2 Arachis ipaensis | reverse complement strand
TGAAAAGGATCTTCATATGGAAGTCCATGAAACTTGCAGTTCTGCTGCATCAGAGAAACTAATTGAGGTTTCAGCTCGAAATTGTTTGCTCCAATGGTAGGAATGGAGATGCTTCTTCCATGTAAATTGGAATTTGGTGCAGTAAAGTCACCAAGCATTCTCCTTGCATTGTTGTTGGGTTCGGCTGCCATCTCCTTTACTTGTTCGAAATTTTCAATCAAGTTGTCTCTGGATTGTTGTAATTTAGTTTCTCTTAGTTTCCTCTTCAGAGTCCTTTCAGGTTCTGGATTAGCTTCAACAAGAATGCCTTTTTCTCTGTCCCTGCTCATAAGAAAGAGAAGAGAAAAAGAAAAGAAGAGGAATCCTCTATGTCACAGTAAAGAGGTTCCTTATTGTTAGTAGAAGAAAAGAAGAGGAGAAAAATCTGAACTCAGAAAGAGAGAGAGAGGGTTCGGATTTTTGGTGATGTGAGGAAGAGATGTTAGTAGATGAATAAATCGAAGGAGATGAGGGAGAAGGATTTTCGAAAATAATTTTTGAAAAAGAGTTAGTGATTTTCGAAAATAGTTTTGAAAAACGTTAGTAGTTTTTCGAAAATTCAAATAAAAAATAATTAGTTAATTAAAAAGAAATTTTTGAAAAAGGGGGAAGATATTTTCGAAAATGAGAGAGAGAGAGAGAGTTAGTTTGGTGGTTTTGAAAAAGATAAGAACCAAACAAAAAGTTAGTTAGTTAGTTGAAACAAATTTTGAAAAGATAAGAAGTTAGGAAGTTTAGAGAAGATATTTTGAAATCAATTTTTTTTTTTGAAAATAAGATAGGAAGATATTTTTGAAAAGATATGATTGAAATTAGTTTTGAAAAAGATTTGATTTTTAAAATCACAATTAATGACTTGATTCACAAGAAATCACAAGATATGATTCTAGAACTCAAAGTTTCAATCTTTCTTAACAAGTAAGTAACAAACTTCAAATTTTTGAATCAAAACATTAATTGTTAATATTATTTTCGAAAATTTTGATAAAGATAAGAAAAAGATTTTTGATAAATATTTTGAAAAAGATTTTTGAATTTTTCAAAAATAATGAAAAAGGTATGATTTTTGAAAAAGATTTTGAAAAAGATAAGATTTTCAAATTGAAAATTTGATTTGACTCATAAGAAACAACTAAATTTTAAAATTTTGAAAAAGTCAATTCAAATTTTCGAATTTGATGAGGAGAAAAAGGGAAAATATTTTTTTTTTATTTTTGAAATTTTTATGATGAGAGAGAAAAATTAAAAACATCATTTTCATGTTTTTCTCTTTTATTTTTGAATCAAAACAAGGAATGCATGCAAGAACACTATGAATGTCAAGATGAACACCAAGAACACTATGAAGATCATGATGAACATCAAGAACACATTTTTGAAAAATTTTTAATGCAAAGAAAACATGCAAGACACCAAACTTAGAATTCTTTAATGCTTAGACACTAAGAATCCAAGAATGCATATGAAAAATAAGAAAAGACACAAAACATGCAAATGCAAAGATCAAACAAGAGGACTTACCAAGAACAACTTGAAGATCATGAAGAACACTATGAATGCATGAATTTTCGAAAAAATGCAAGATGCACATGCAATTGACACCAAACTTATAACATGACTCAAGACTCAAACAAGAAACAGAGAAATATTTTTGATTTTTATGATTTTCTAATTTTTTTGGATTTTTTGAAAATTAATTGAAAAAGGAAAATAAGGATTCCAAAATTTTTAATATGAATTCCAGGAATCTTGCATTCTTAGTCTAAAGCCTCAGTCCAGGAATTAGACATGGCTCACTAGCCAGCCAAGCTTTCAATGAAAGCTCCGGTCCAAAACACTAGACATGGCCAATGGCCAGCCAAGTCCACTTCCGGGGCCCACTTGGTGTGTGCTTGGGCTGAGCTTGAGTGTTGCACATGTAGAGGTCCTTCTTGGAGTTGAACGCCAGTTTTTGTGCCAGTTTGGGCATTCAACTCTGGCTTTGGATCCTTTTCTGGCGCTGGACGCCAGATTTGGGCAGAGAGCTGGCGTTGAACGCCTGTTTGCATCATCTAAACTTGGCCAAAGTATGGACTATTATATATTTCTGGAAAGCCCTGGATGTCTACTTTCCAACGCATTTAGAAGCGCGCCATTTTGAGTTCTGTAGCTCCAGAAAATCTACTTTGAGTATAGGGAGGTCAGAATCCAACAGCATCAGCAGTCCTTCTTCAACCTCTAAATCTGATTTTTGCTCAAGTCCCATTCATGCACTCAATGGAATCAACTTCATGAGATTTATTTGTTTATGCATTCATTGACTCTTTTGCATGAAATTAGCCACAATTAACATGGTCCTTGGTATTCTTATGCATGAAAACAAAACTCATAGAAATACTTGTTTAATTCAAAGAAAATGAGTGAAACTAAGCTAAAACTAACTAAACAGACTAGCTAATATAGCAATAATGCGAATGCATCACGCAGGTCACGCGTACGCGTCGTCCACGCGTTCGCGTCATTCAGCGATTTTCCTTGTCACGCGTTCGCATCATGCGTGTAGACTCCAATCCACGCGTTTGCGTTAGGCACGCGTTCGTGTCGCTGCGATATCTCCATTTCGCGCGCTCGCGTCAGTATTCGCTGGTCATCTTCTTAGTTTCTTGTGTTCCTTCCATTTTTGCACGCTTCCTCTCCATTCGCTAAGCCATTCCTGCCCTATGAAGCCTGAAACACTTAACACACATATCAAGGCATCGAATGGTATAAGGGAGATTAAAAATACATAATTAAAAGATCTCTAGGAAGCAAGTTTTCAACCATGGAACAATTTTAAGAAGGAATTGTAAATACATGCAAATCATATGAATAAGTGGGTAAAGACTTGATAAAACCACACAATTAAACACAATATAAATCATAATATAATGGTTTATCATCCATCCTATAGCATCCTTATGTTGTCTTAGCACTTGGAGAAGCTCCTCTTCCTGCTCCTCACTCAAGCTTGAATTAATGATCACTGGATAGGTGTTGTTGTCACCCAAGTATGCATACTTCAAGCTTGGTGGCAGGGTTTTCAGTTCTAGTTTTAGTGCCTCCACTTCCTTGTTATCCTTGTGGTTCAACATGATCGACTTCTCTATGGTTTCTGGTGGCGTTTCTCCACCTGATGCTTGTTACTCCAGCTCCATAATCTCTTCACATTGTTCTTCCTCTAAAAACCCTTGAACTATCTTTTCTATGGTATCTACCATCATGCACTCTCCTATGGATTCCTTGGGATAACTCATTGCCTTGAAGACATTGAAGACCATCTTCTCTTCATGTAACCTCAAGACTAGTTCCCCTTTTTGGACATCAATAATGGCTCCAGCAGTGGCTAGGAATGGCCTTCCTAGGATGATAGATGTGTTGGCTTCCTCTTTCATATCCAGCACAACAAAGTCAGCTGAGAAAATAAACTCTCCCACTTTCACCAACAAATCCTCCACTACCCCATGAAGGAATCTAAATGTTCTGTCAGCCAATTGGAGTGCCATCCTTGTTGGTTTGGCTTCCTCAATCTTCACCCTTCTCATTATGGCCAAGGAGATAAGATTGATGCTAGCTTCCAGGTCACACAATACTTTTTCAATGGTGATATCACCTATGATGCATGGAATTTGGAAACTCCCAGGGTCTTTCATCTTCTGAGGAAGCTTCTTTTGTATGATGGCACTGCACTCCTCAGTTAGTATTATGGTTTCTTTCTCTCCCCAGTTCCTCTTTCTTGTCATGAGCTCCTTTAAAAATTTAGCATAGAGGGGCATTTGCTCTAATGCCTCAGCAAAGGGTATGTTGATCTAGAGCTTCTTGAAGATTTCTAGGAACCTTGAGAACTGACTGTCTTTTCCATCTTTCCTTAACCTTTGTGGATAGGGTGCTTAGGGCACATAAGGCTTTAGGACTAGTTTTGATGAGGATGGTGCAGTGGTCTCTTTTTCTTCCTTATTTTCAGGCTCCTTTGCAGCATCTTTTTCTTGATTGCTCCCATTTGGGGTTGCTTCTTCTACAACTTTTCCACTTCTAAGTGTGATTGCCTTGCATTCCCCTCTTGGGTTGGCCATGGTATCACTGGAAAATGTATGTGTGGGCATTGGAATCTGCTTAGATAGGCTTGCCAATTGTGCTTCCAACTTTGAAATTGCTGTGCCTTGATTCCTTATGTTTGATCTGCACTCTTCTTGGTTGGAATCCATCTTCTTTTCGGCTTGTATTTGTCTTTCCAAAACATTGGAAATAGCTCATGTCAGCTGTGATGACATCTGTGCTATTGCAGCTTCCACTCTTTCGAAATTGCTCTTGATTTCACATGGTTGCATGGTTGGGGTTGATGCTTCTTGGTGGTGGTTGCTGTGTGTTTGTTGGGTGGAGTGATATGATGTATTTTGTGAGTTGTGGTAGGGTCTGTTGTTGCCTAATTGATGGTTGGGGTTATGGTTGTTGTATTGGTTGGATTGGTATGGTTTGTTGTGGTCTTGGTTGTGGCTTTGTTGGTTTTCCCACCCAAAGTTTGGGTGGTTCTTCCAACCTGGGTTATATCTCTTGGAGTTTGGGTCATATGGTGGTCTAGAAGAATTGTTCACATAGTTTGCCTGCTCCCATTCACTTTCAACTTCTGGGGCATCTTCCTCCTATGATGGTGCTTGAATTTGGATAGCTGAAACTTGGCCAGTCTCCATCTTCTTTGTTAAGGCTGCTAGTGGTGCTGTAATCATCTTGTTTTGTGCTAACAAGGCATCCATAGATTTTAGCTCCAGCACTCCCTTCTCTTGAGATCTTTCTGAAGTATAGAAGTATTCATTTTCAGCTACAGTCTCTATAACATCTATGGCTTCTTCAATGGTTTTCTTCTTGTTGAGTGAACCCCCTGAAGAGTGGTCCACAGCTTTCTTTGTTTCATATGATAACCATTCATAGAAAATGTGAAGTTGAACCCATTCGTTGAACATGTCCGGAGGGCACTTCCTTCTCAAGTCTTTGAACCTCTCCCAGGCCTCATAAAGTGTTTCGCCATCTTGCTGTCTGAAGGTTTACACCTCATCTCTCAATCTATTTACTCTCTGTGGAGGGTAGAATCTGGCTAGAAATTTGTTTACAACCTCATCCCAAGTTGTTAGGCTCTCCTTGGAAAATACGTCCAACCACTTTGCTGCCTTATCTCTGAGTGAGAAAGGGAACAAAAGTAGCTTGTAAGTGTCAGGGTGTACACTATTAGACTTTACAGTGTCACAAATCCTCAATAATGTAGTGAGATGTTGATTTGGGTCCTCCTGAGCTCCCCCTCCATATGAACAATTATTCTGAACAAGTGTGATGAGTTGAGGTTTCAACTCAATTGGTCTGAGAATGCTGCTACCACAGTTTCCTGGATTTGGGTTGATGTAAGAGCCTAAGACTCTCATCTCTTGCCCAATATGATTACCAGCATCTACTCCAACATGGTTTTGCACTTCTTCTTCCAAAGTAGCTCCTAGATCTTCCTCTACTACTTCCTTCCCAACTATGCCTTTGCCTCTTGCTTCCCTCCTTAATCTAAGGAAGGTCTTCTCAGGTTCACTATCGAAGGAGGATGAAGTTTCTCCCCTTCTACCTGTCATACATTCAACAAACAGCAAGCAGAAGGCAAGTGAAGAAATCACTCTTGTTAAGATTTCTGGTTAGCTTGGTTGATGCAATTAATCAAATAATTAGAAGAATGGAAATATGAACAATGAATAGCAAAAATCCAAAGTAAAATCAAAATAAAACAGAATAGAAGAAGAATTAAAGAACTGAAAAATAAATAAAAAGGTAATTAAAATGCTTAATCTAGCTCTCCAATCAATTTAATCATTGTCAAATTCAAACCAATCCCTGACAACGGTGCCATAAAACTTGATGGACCGGAATTCACACCCCATATAGAAATGATGAATCCGTTCTTTTGGCAAGCGCACCAAAAATTATCGTCAAGTAATAACCCACAGTGGAGTGGGATCGTATCCACAGAGATTGGTAGATTTGAGCAACTTTAATTAATTGGTGAATTAGTTAAGCTAAGCAAAATAAATTGTGATTGCAGAATTGTAAATGGGCAGAAACATAAATGGCTCAAAAGTAAATATAAGCAGTAAAGTGCAGAAACAGAAATGACAATAATGTAAAGTGAAAAAATATAAATGACTCAAAAGTAAATGGGAATGGGGATTCGCAGAATATAAAGAAAGATATAAAGAAGGTGGAAGATAAGAATAGGGGGAATTCATTGAGATTAGGAGATGTTGTTCTCCTTGGATTAAATCCAGCTCATCCCATCTTCAATCATGCAACTCATTGACCTCTTGGTAATCATGATTGATTGAGCCCCAATCCCTTGGTGACTCAATCTCTCAGATCTTGATCAATAGCCAATTTCTTTGTCTAATAGCTCATGAAGAGAGATATACTTGGTCCCTGATTATACCACACATCATCATAGGTCCAAGTAGATGGAGGATTATAGTCACCATATCCAAACACTAAATCCCAGATCCTACTCAAGTGTGAGAAGGGATTTCTAGCATGGTTTCATATTTCCTTTTCCAAGGTTCCTATGAAACCCATTTTGCATTCAACCCCTTTTCCAAGATGATTGAACACTAACATTAAAACGAAATTCCTTCTAGAAAATCAAAGAGAAGATGAAGAGAAGAAGAAATTAACTATCATTAATCCATCAAGTACAACAGAGCTCCCTCTCTCAATGAGAGGGAATTTAGCTACTCATAGCTCAGAGAAAAGTACAAGAGATGGAAGAGATGATAAAGTGAAAAGTAAATCTAACTATAACTATTAGCTCAATTGCTTAACCCCTTTCTCAGTACTTTCAGGGGCTATTTATACTACTCCTATCACTAGAATAAAGAAATATAAAAGAGAAAAGAAAAATACAATTTGGAGGGAAAAGAAACTTAATAAACGTGACCTTCTAGGCTTGTGTTTGGCTGGCGTTCAGGTGGTGTGCCACGCCTAGCCTCTAATTTAGCTTGGCCCGCCATGCCAAGCTCTTCAAGTGGCACGCCTTCTATGTTGATGTCCCTGGCGTGCCACGCCTTCGAGCCCAAGTGGCACGCCCAGGGTCTTCTTAAGTGTTGGTGTTGGCCTGGCGTGCCACACCTTCGAACCAAAGTGGCACGCCCATGCTTTTCCTTCTTCCTTTCTTCTCTGGAAATTTGAACTAGCATGGCATGCCCGGGGTCTGGCGTGCCACGCCCATTATATGTGCTTGATTCTTCTCTCTAGCCAATTGAACTAGCGTGGCACGCCCAGGGTCTGGCGTGCCACGCCCAACATTCCTCTTTGATCTAGTAGCTGGCGTGCCACGCCTGGCCCTTCAAGTGGCATGCTCAAGTGAGAATCTGGAGTTGGCGTGCCACGCTTTCGACACCAAGTGGCATGCCCAGTCTTTTCTTTGGCCCTTTTTATCATTGGCGTGCCGCACCTTCGACACCAAGTGGCACACCCAGCTTTGCTTTGGTCTCCTTGAGTGTTGGCGTGCCACGCCTGGGTCTTCAAGTGGCATGCCCAAGTGACAACTGAGAACTGGCATTCCACGCCTTCGATACCAAGTGGCACACCCAGCCTTTTGGCTTTCAACCTCCTCTTTGGAAACTTGTACTGGCGTGCCACGCATTGATGCTCAAGTGGCACGCCCACCTCAATGTGGCTCTTTTCAGCTTGGCGTGCCACGCCTGGATCTTCAAGTGGCACGCCAAAGTGATGATTCGAAGCTGGTGTGCCACGCCTTCGATACCAAGTGGCATGCCCAGCCTTTTGGGTCTTCAATATTGCTCTCTGGAAACTTGTACTGGCGTGCCACGCCTTGATGCTCAAGTGGCACGCCCCTTTAGTGTGATTCTTTTCAGCTTGGCATGCCACGCCCAGCTCTTCAAGTGGCACGCCAAAGTGACAATTTGAAGCTGGCGTGCCACGCCTTCGATATCAAGTGGCACGCCCCTTTTGTGGCCTTCATCCTTGCTCTCTGGAAGCTTACACTGGCGTGCCACACCCAGCTCTTGGCGTGCCACGCCCATGTAAAGGTTTTGGGAGTCCTTTTTGGAAAACTGTGTTGGCGTGCCACGCCCAGCTCCTGGCGTGCCACGCCCATACAATTTCTTCAATCATGCTCCTTTGGAAATCATAACTAGCGTGCCACGTCCAGTTCCTGGCGTGCCACACCCGTATAGAGAGCTTGAGGATCCTTTCTGGAATTTTGTACTGGCGTTTGACGCTCAGCTCCTAGCGTGCGACGCCCATATATTTTTGTGGTATTTGTTCCAAGTGGCATGCCAGTTTCACACGCCCAGCTTGTTTTATTGTTTTCTTCCCCTTTTGTTGCTCTTTTTCACCTGAAATTCAGCACAAACTTATTTCAAAGCAATGTACCAAAATGTTCATCAATTAGTTCATGAATTGCAATGATCAAATGATATTATGCTCTTTTATGGTCTTTTTTATGCAAAAAAAAAGGGTAAATGATGCAAGTCATCAGTATTCATATTCATTCAATCACCAATATCATGCATGATTCTCAAATCAACGTTAGGGAGTGTGACCTTCTCACCTTCCGCTATGGGTTTCATCCGGGAAGGTCTAAGTGCCCGGCCAATAAGTGGGACAAATCACAACCCTTGTATGTACCTAGATGGTTCCATTCTCAATCCGGAGTAACTGGAACAAATCACAACCCTTGCATCTACCTAGGAAGCTCAAATATTAACCCAGAGCAAGTGGGACAAAGCCACAACCCTTGCATCTACCTAGGCAACTCTAATATCAACCCGGAGCAAGTGAGATAAAGCCACAACCCTTGTATCTACCCAGGAAACTCAAATATCAACTCGGAGCAAGTGGGATAAAGTCACAACCTATGTATCTATGCAGGCAACTCAAATATTAACCCGGAGTAAGTGGGACAAAGCCAAAACCCTTGCATATACCCAGGTTGGTATCATATTGATCAAGCTCATTTTCATCATCCAATCATGTCAACTGATCCCTTCAATCACTTTCAACTCATTTTGAATCAATAACTTCATTCCCAACGCTTTCTACCCTCTAATCCACCATCTCTATACTCACTATAGCGGGTTACAAAAGTGAAAAAGCTGGTTGGATAGGCTAAAACAGTTAAAAATTATCATTTTTGAAAAATAGGCAGTCCTGCGTACGCATGCCTCGTGCATATGCATGAATCCACTTTTGTGCGTACGCGCAAAAATGCACATGAAAATTGTTCAGTTTTGAAATGCAAGTCGTGCATACGCATGACCCCAGTTTTCTGCAATATTTGTAGAATTCAGTTTTTAACACCAATTTTAATCATTCATAACTTCCTCGACAAAATTATGTTTTCCCATATTCTTACATCGATTTAAAGCTCCCATCATCACCTTTAATTTAAGAAAAATTTCATTAAAATCTAAACTCCAAGTGCCATGTTATGACCCATCGAAGTTGGTTGAAAATCTATTTGTACCAAATTTCACAAACGTTCCTTTTAACCAATTTCTCAATCCAATTCAATTCAAAACCTTTTCCTAAACATACTTGTTCATACCCTGGCCCAGTAACTGAGAGCCAGGCTCAATAACACACAAAGGCCCACCAATAAAGGTGGATTTCACTATAAACCCGACCTTTTTAAGGAGGTCAGACAAAGATATAGAGGTCCAGCTCTACTTGACCTAGCAAGTAAGTGCCTCTTTAAATCTCTCCTACTATCTCTATCTCATCTAGAAGGTAGGTCCCAACAGAATCCTAAGATAAAGGAAACACTTATCTATCAAAATGATAGCACTACCTAACAAAGGTGGTTATCAAACTCTACTATAAATATATTGGCAGCCCCCCAGGTATAACTCACGTTATAATCTACTAAAAACCTGCTCAAAGCCTAACTTAAGCATCGGAGTCTCTTGCAAGTACCACCCCCACCTCCTTACGAAGAACTCAGACAGGCAGCACCTTGGCACCAACAAGTCAGATGCTACCACTCAAAGGGACCTAGACCTCATGTTCAGGCCCAAATCAACGTTTCAGGTAACCCTCGGAATAATACTCAACATACATACGTCAAATACTCTGCCCTTTCAAACTATTGCAACACATAATCAATCGATTAAAATTTTAGTATAGACATTCATACATCTACTATCCACAACCAAATTAGATCAATTATCCAACTCAACATCATCAATTCATCAATCAGAAGATAGCCACACCATCACTTACCTCAACTTACAAAATAGGGATTCTTCACTCTATCACGGCCTCGGGACAAATTGCCATATCCATTGTCATTATAAGAATTAATTTCACAATCTCATATCCAAACTCAACAACAATTTGATTCACAATTCACAACAACAACTAACGTTTGATATCCAATATATTATAATTTTCTCTCAACCAAACAATCAACCACAACAATTCATCAATAATCCTAGGTTCACTAGCCTAGGATTTTATGTCACATTACATGGTATTTATTCGAAACTTAAACCCATACCTTAATGACCTGCCAATCTCTCCAGCATCTGATCCATGAAGGGAAGCGGAAAATAATATTTTCTAGTTGCCTCATTGAGTTTCCTATAGTCAATGCACATCCTCCAGCCTGTTACTATTCTTGTAGGGATAAGTTCGTTCTTCTCATTGGGTACAACTGTGATCCCTCCTTTCTTTGGAACCACATGGACAGGGCTCACCCATGGGTTGTCAGAAATGGGATAGATTACTCCTGCCTGCCATAGCTTCATAACCTCTTTTTGGACCATTTCTTTCATGACAGGTGACGTTAGGATTTTTGCCAGTAAAGAATTTCATAAAAACAGTCGCGTTGTAGATATAGTCTCTAAACCGACAGAAATCCCTTCGTACAAATGTTTTGGTTGTCACAAGTAACAAACCCCTAAATAAATTGTTAACCGAAGTATTCAAACCTCGGGTCGTCTTCTCAAGGAACTGCAGGGAAGTATGTTCTTATTATTGGTTATGGAGATTACAGATTTGGGGTTTTAAGAATGAGGAACAAATATGACAAATAATTTAAATGGCAATTAAAAATAAATAAATACTGTAAAGTAAACTTTTGGCAAGGGATGAGAAATTGGAAGTCCAGATTAGTTACCCTTCTCAATAATAAAGAAGATTGAATCTTAATTCCACTTAGTTGACCTTTACTAAAGCAAAGGAAAGTCAAGGGACTAATTAGCTTGATCTTCGAATCCTATTTATTTCCTAAGAAAAGGTTGGGATTATTGAAGTTCAGTTCAATTAGCAAAGATAACAGTTATCAATTATATTGAGCTAAGATAACTCTTGAGTTACTGATTTCTTAACCAAGACCAAAAGGGGAAAAGTAAATCTATTGGAATAAAGATGTCTTCAGAGTAAAAGCAATAATAGCATAAATAAAAGAAATCAATCATGAATTGAAATACCTTAAATAACATTAATAAGGGAAATTATAATCTAACATGAAGAGTTCATAAACTAAATTGGAAGAATAAATAAAAATAAAGAACCTGGGATTGAGAGTCATTCCTAAAACTAAAAGAAGTCCTAAATCCTAAGAGAGAGAGAGGAGAAAACCTCTCTCAAAACTAGATCTAAATCATGGAAAAGTAACTAAATTGGTGAGCTCTCCCTGAATGGATGCATTCCCTCACTTCATAACCTCTGGTCTATGCCTTCTGGACTTGGATTGGGCCAAAAAGGGCTTCAGAATTCGCTATGAGCATTTTCTGCAATTTCTGGTGCGTGGCCTCTGTCACGCGTCCGCGTGGGTCATGCGGTCGCGTCATTCGGAGCTTTTCTTATCATGCGGTCGCGTCAGTCATGCGACCGCGTCATATTCGTTCTGCTTAAGGCGCGCGGTCGCGTCAATCATGCGGCCGCGTCGCTGCTTCTTTGCGCTTGGCATGCGTCCGCGTCGCCCATGCGATCACATGGATGCCAGTTTCTTTAGAAGCTCCATTTTGTGCTTTCCTTCCATTTTTGTATGTTTCCTTTCCATCCTTTAAGTCATTCATACCTTAGAAGATCTGAAAACTACTCAACACACTAATCACGGCATCGAATGGAATTAAAGGTGATTAAAATAATTAATTTAAAAGCATAGGAAACATGTTTTTCACATACATCACATAATAAGGAAGGGAAAGTAAAACCATGCAATTAACATGAATAAGTGGATGAAGGATTGAATAAATCACTCAAATTAAGCACAAAATATATAATAAAATATGGGTTTATCAACCTCCCCACACTTAAACAATAGCATGTCCTCATGCTAAATCCAAGGTAATAAGTAAGGTTAAAGTGATGGAATGTTATGCATTGCAATCTAATCTAAATGCAACTACCTAAATGCAACATGCAATTCTAATTTATTCACTCATATATAAAGCTTACAGGTAGTTAAATTAATTCACATTCTCAAGGAGTCAAAGATGTATATATAGCCAAGCCTTAGATAATCAATAAGCACTTTTACAATTGAGATGGGAGAAAAAAGCATTTTATGAACTTGCAAGACAATTAGATAATTCAAACAGAGATAAATGTTAATGAGCTATTGAACCCTCACTGGATTTGTGTTTACTCTCTAGTCACTCAGTGTTTATTGGGTTAATCACTCTATTCCTCTTTTTATTCTTCTTTTCTATAACTTTGTTCTTCATCTAACCAATCAACAATTATAGAATACAGTCATACCAAAAATCATGAGGTCTTTAATTAAGGTTGTAATGGGGCCAAGGTAAAGGTAAGGATATATGTATAAGGCTAAGTGAGCTAATAAGTGAATCTTTAATTAGACTAAGATCTCACCTAACATACATACTTAGTAACACAAAACTTCTTTACCTATTTTTCCATATTTTTCCCACTTTTGGATGTTACATGCTCATGTTTCAACTTTTGTTCTTACTCCATGTGCATTGCTTTTATTTTTGCATTTGGGGAATTCTTTTGTATCCCTTTTTTTTTTAAATACTGAAATTTATTTTTTTTAATGCACATGGTAATTTAATCACTTTGATTTCTCATGAGCATGCTTCCCAAAATTTTTAATTTGAGTTATTTTATTCCTTTTAAGTTTTCTACCTTTTGTTTTTATCATCCATGTTCCCAATAGGTTTCCCACATTTAAACTATTCGTAATTTTCTATCTTAAGCTAACCAAGGATTCAACTTGAGATTTTTATTTGTTTTTCAGCTTAAGGCTAATAGTGTGGCTAATAGAATAAAAGGGGATTTAAAGGCTCAAGAGGGCCTAACAAGGGTGATGTGAAAGGTAGGTTATTTTGGGATAAGTGAGCTAAAAATCAAATAATGGCCTCAATCACTCTTTTGGTATGTATCTATATTCTATATTCTATATTCTATAATTGGACATATAGATTAAAACAAAGTAAAGAACATCAGAATATAAAAGAAGGGCGGAACACACAGGAATAAAAATTATGGTTTGAATGTAACCATACAATTAAGCTCAAAACTCACAGGCTATGTGTTCTCTAGCTCAAAAATCATTTATCACTTATGTATGTCATGCAGGTTTAGTTAAAAATTCTCATTATTCTCAATGTAAAACTTATATTGAATGGCTTTAAAGTTCTAGTGTTTCTCCTTGATGAAGTGTTGTTAACTTAACTACATGATGTAATGCTATATATACAAGGTTTATGGATTTAAATCTGTTATGTTCAAGTTCCTAGCTTACTTCTTTTTTATATTTTCAATTTAAACTAAGCTATCTTATGATAAAAAGGGTAAACTATACTAATTAATCCACTAATAAGTTAGAATTGCAAACTAACTAAATAACTAAGATATGAACTAAAGTGCAAAATGCAGAAATAGAGTAAAACCAACAGGCGTCTATTATGGAATTCACCCGACCCGAGAGTACCCATTTGGGGAACGTCCGGTGCAAAAGTAATTGAAATACATAAAAGTAGCAATGTATAAGTACTCAGAAAATAAAAATAAAAATAAAGAGAAAAATACAGAAAAATATCCAAAATAAAAAAAAAAAGAGTCTGTAGTGGTTCACCAAAATAATATGCCAGAGATGGCGACCTCCCCACACTTAAAATGAAGCATCGTCCCTGATGCTCACTCAAGCAGGGTGTGAAGGGGTGGCATCACTGGAAGGGATGGTAGCTGGTGTCTCTGTGGTGGCAGGGGTAGGTGGTGCAGTAGTGGAGGAAGAGGGACCGGCACATCAGCAGTGGCAGTCAGAAATGGAGGTCTGTAGCCCAAGGCCAGGAAGTTCCTACTGTGCAGGATGAGCTTCTTGCACTCTGCAGCAGGTGGCCTCTCATCAGCATCCTCCTATGGCACGTCAGCTCGACGTCCCAGCTGTGTAACCAGATAGGGAAAGGGAAGAGTGCCTCAGACGTGGACCCTGGCCATATAGTTCCGAATAAAGCGTGGAAGGTACAGGTCCTTGCCCTCCATCACACACCATAGGAGGGTGATCATAGCGGCTGGTATCTCAGTCTCGTGAGTACTCGGCATAATGTAGTTGCTAAATATCTGATGCCATAGCCGAGCCTCATCGTTCAGGTAAATCCGCTTGATCCCTTTTGGCATGGTGGTGTTTTGACCCATGATCCAAGGAACTGACGGGTCAAGAGCAATCCGAGCCTTGACTGCATCCCAGTCAAACTTCATGAAGTGCATATCCTCCTCAGCTTTCTGATAGCCATCTGTCTGATTAGTCTTAGGCAGAAGTTTCAGAACCTCTTCTATTGCCTCCTCAGTAACCAGAATCTGCTTCCTTATGAGGTTCACTGCATCTAGGGAAGTTTTGAAGTAGTTGTAGTAGAATTCCCTAACCCAAGATGCATTAACCTCAGTCAGAGGTCTCTCCAGAAAGA
>NC_029789.2:100951967-100953424 GCF_000816755.2 Arachis ipaensis | reverse complement strand
CTTGCCTTTTCCCTTTCTCTGGGAATCTGACATCCTGAAAAACAGAAAACCAGGATATAATAAAAATAGGAAAGCAAATAGGCAAATAATCAAAGAAAACACAAAGTGGCAAAGGAGCAATAGGATAATGAATATGAGTTAAGTAAAATGTGCATTTAGGAATGTATAGGAGTAAAAAGTCTGAAAAGAAGAAATCACAATCCAAAATGTAATTGAATGCAAGTTAAATAGAAAAATTAACATCATGCCTTGGTTAGAATGTTAAAAGAAAGTGAAAGAAAAGCACAAAAAAAAAAAAAAAGAAGTTTTGAAAATGTTAGGTTGGTTAGAGTTAAAATTAGGGGGTTAGTGAAAAGTGGGTTAAAGAAAGAGGCATAATGAAAATAGTCCAAGTAACAAGTAATCACAGGTAGAAGATATAGGTAACTCATATTCAAACAAGTAAAACAGTTTGATGATGATTCAAATAGAGATAAAGAAAGCAAAAATAGGAATCAAACATCAAAAATCAAAATTGTGAACCAGGAGATCAAAGAAAATAATAATGCGTGCCTAAGCATTCATGAATTAGTTTGGTGAAATTATAGGAAAGCACAGAGCACAGTGCCAAAACCAAGACAGGAACAGAAATATTTTACAGAAATTTGGGCAGCATTCCGGCTAAAATAGGACTTTCTCGGAAAATAAACAGCAATTAAACAGTTCATATGAATTAAAAAAAATCAAGCTGCAGTTACATATAATGAATATAAGCATGAAAATTCAGTGTAAGGAGCAGCAAATGCAGGAAAGTATAGCATATGAACATGAACAAATCAACAGCAGAATTGCATATTTGATAAAACAGAAACACGAACAATGCAAGTAAACAGACCTAAATCCACTAACCACATCCTAGGCTACCTAACAACCTAAAATCCACTACAACATGCATATCTAACTATCCTAACATGAACATAAACGGAAAAATAAGAATAAACTACGAATGGATAGAAGGGTGACGTATGCGGAACCTGGAAGGCGAAAGAAGGAGGTTGGGGTACAGAGGTGGCTGGGGGTGGTGGCGGTGACGTCCGGTGCGGCGGCTGGTGGTGGTGGGCACGGCGGTTGCTGCTGTTAGGGCGTAGGGGCTTTGGGAAAGGTAATGGGGGAAATAGGGGAGAGGGTTGGGGGTTGCGGGTGGTGGTGAGAGGCTGCGCGGTTGGGACGGTTGGCGGTGGTGGGTGGTGGCGCGGAGGGGAGCAGTGGCGGAGGAGGAGGGAGAAAGAAGAAAGAGGAAGAAAGAAGGGGGAAGGAGGGAGGGGGTGGGTGGCGGCGGCGTCTGGGTGGTCGGCGGCGTCTGGGTGGTGGCGCGGTGGTGGCTGGTTGGTGGTGGTTGAGGGTTGGGGGAGAAGAGAGGGAGAAGAAGAGTTGGGGGGTGTCGCGACTGATGGGGTTTCGCGTGACTGGGGGGGTAT
>NC_029789.2:100913767-100950978 GCF_000816755.2 Arachis ipaensis | reverse complement strand
AAAGTGGCAAAGGAGCAATAGGATAATGAATATAAGTTAAGTAAAATATGCATTTATGATTGTATATGAGTGAAAAGTCTGAAAAGAGAAATCACAATCCAAAATGTAATTGAATGCAAGTTAAATAGAAAAATTAACATCATGCCTTGGTTAGAATGTTAAAAGAAAGTGAAAGAAAAGCACAAAAAAAAAAAAAAAGAAGTTTTGAAAATGTTAGGTTGGTTAGAGTTAAAATTAGTGGGTTAGTGAAAAATGGGTTAAAGTAAGAGGCATAATGAAAATAGTCCAAGTAACAAGTAATCACAGGTAGAAGCTATAGGTAACTCAAAATCACACAAGTAAAACAGTTTGATGATGATTCAAATAGAGATAAAGAAAGCAAAAATAGGAATCAAACATCAAAATTGCGATTTATGAACCAGGAGATCAAAGAAAATAATAATGCGTGCCTAAGCATTCATGAATTAGTTTGGTGAAATTATAGGAAAGCACAGTTGAAAGTGCCAAAACCAAGACATGAACAGAAATATTATACAGAAATTTGGGCAGCATTCCGGCTAAAATATGACTTTCCCGGAAAATAAACAGCAAACAAGCAGTTCATATGAATCCAAATTAAAGCTTGCAATTACATATACCGAATATAAACATGAAAGTTCAATGTAAAGAGCAGCAAATGCAGGAAAGTCCAGCATATGAACATGAACACAGCAACAGCAGAATTGCACATTTGATAAAACAGAAACAAGAACAGTGCAAATAAACAGACCTAAATCCACTAACCACATCCTAGGCTACCTAACAACCTAAAATCCACTACATCATGCATATCTAACTATCCTAACATGAACATAAACGGAAAAATAAGAATAAACTACAAACGGATAAAAGGGATTGCGTGTTGCCGGTGCTGGGGGTGGTGATGATGGTGGCGGCCGGTGCTGGGCACGGGGGCAGAGAGGGAGAAGAAGAGTTGGGGGGGTGTCGCGACTGATGGGGTTTCGCGTGACTGGGGGTTATATTTTTGAATCCACGCGGCCGCGTGGAGCACGCGGTCGCGTGGCTGGAGCGAAAAAGGTGGTTGACGCGATCGCATGGATGACGCGATCGCGCGGAGGGCAAAAAAGAGTAAATGACGCAATCGCATGGGGTAGGCGATCGCGTCACTGAAATTCGTGCTAAACGCACGAATCCAGCGTCGTTTCAGTGCAACTCTCTGTCTCCTTGGGGGTGTTCGTGCAATCCATGCAACGCGGTCGCGTCGGATTGATTGTGTGCAAGTGACGCGATCGCATGGGGCATGCGATCACGTGGGCCATTTTGTGCTAGCGCACAATGGCCGCACGATTCCAGCCCAACTCTCTGGAGGTTGGATCCTTACGCCGATTTCCAAGTCACGCAGCCGCGTGGGGAGTGTAGTTCGCCATTTGATGTGATCGCATGGATGATGCGGTCGCGTCGCGCACCCCCTTTTTTTTATGCAGAATGCGGAATGCAATATGCAGAATGCGGTGTTTAATGTGAATGCTATGCATGATTCAAGGTTCAATAAAATAAAATAAAATTCAAAAACAAATAAAACTAAATAAAATTAAAATTGCAAAAGAAATGATCATACCACGGTGGATTGTCTCCCACCTAGCACTTTTAGTTAAAGTCCTTAAGTTGGACATTTGAAGAGCTTCCTGTTATGGTGGCTTGTGTTTAAATTCTTCCTGAAATCTCCACCAATGTTTGGAATGCTAGTAGCCTCCAGGGTCCCAAACTAGGCATGTGAAGCTTCTGAGCAGCTTCAAGCAGATTTTCAGGCTCCGGGGGTGATGAATATCAAAATATTTTCCAGGATCCCAAACTTTGGTTCTAAATCCGCCTTCGTTTTGATCTATATTTTTCCATCCAGGCGGTTTAGAAAGTAGATTCTCACCATAGTGACCAAACATTTTCCGAGATCCATTCAATTGAGCATGATACCAATCCGTGCACTTCGATTTGAAGCGTGGAACCTTATTGAACCTTGTACACCAACTCTGAGTACGAGCCATTTCCCTCTTACTCTTAAAGCCGCAGAGGGCTCTAAGCTGGCCATCTGTTTCAAGTAAACCATATTCAAGTGAATAAGTAGAGTTAAAGGTTAAGGATTGTACCCGAGGGGTGAGAGTTCATAGTAGCAAATAAAAATAAAAAGGAAAAATAGAAATAAATAAACAAGTAAAAGAAAAATATGTACAATAACCAGTAATAAGGCACACGTTAGCAGTTCCCCGGCAACGGCGCCATTTTTTTTTTACGTTAGGATTTTTGCCAGTAAAGAATTTCATAAAAACAGTCGCGTTGTAGATATAGTCTCTAAACTGACAGAAATCCCTTCGTACAAACGTTTTGGTTGTCACAAGTAACAAACCCCTAAATAAATTGTTAACCGAGGTATTCAAACCTCGGGTCGTCTTCTCAAGGAACTGCAGGAAAGTATGTTCTTATTATTGGTTTTGGAGATTGCAGATTTGGGGTTTTAAGAATGAAGAACAAATATGACAAATAATTTAAATGGCAATTAAAAATAAATAAATACTGTAAAGCAAACTTTTGGCAAGGGATGAGAAATTGGAAGTCCAAATTAGTTACCCTTCTCAATAATAAAGAAGATTGAATCTTAATTCCACTTAGTTGACCTTTACTAAAGCAAAGGAAAGTCAAGGGACTAATTAGCTTGATCTTCGAATCCTATTTATTTCCTAAGAAAAGATTGGGATTATTGAAGTTCACTTCAATTAGCAAAGATAACAGTTATCAATTATATTGAGCTAAGATAACTCCTGAGTTACTGATTTCTTAACCAAGACCAAGAGGGGAAAAGTAAATCTATTGGAATAAAGATGTCTTCAGAGTAAAAGCAATAATAGCATAAATAAAAGAAAGCAATCATGAATTGAAATACCTCAAATAACATTAATAAGGGAAATTATAATCTAACATGAAGAGTTCATAAACTAAATTGGAAGAATAAATAAAAATAAACAACCTTGGATTGAGAGTCACTCCTAAAACTAAGAGAAGTCCTAAATCCTAAGAGAGAGAGAGGAGAGAACCTCTCTCAAAACTAGATCTAAATCATGGAAAAGTAACTAAATTGACGAGCTCTCCCTGAATGGATGCATTCCCTCACTTCATAACCTCTGGTCTATGCCTTCTGAACTTGGATTGGGCCAAAAAGGGCTTCAAAATTCGCTATGAGCATTTTCTGCAATTTCTGGTGCGTGGCCTCTATCACGCGTCCGCGTGGGTTACGCGGTCGCGTCATTCGGAGCTTTTCTTGTCACGCGGTCGCGTCAATCATGCGACAGCGTCATATTCGTTCTGCTTAAGGCGCGCGGTCGCGTCAGTCATGCGGCCACGTCGTTGCTTCTTTGCGCTTGGCATGCGTCCGCGTCGCCCATGCGATCGCGTGGATGCCAGTTTCTTTAGAAGCTCCATTTTGTGCTTTCCTTCCATTTTTCTATGTTTCCTTTCCATCCTTTAAGTCATTCATACCTTAGAAGATCTGAAAACTACTCAACACACTAATCACGGCATCGAATGGAATTAAAGGTGATTAAAATAATTAATTTAAAAGCATAGGAAACATGTTTTTCACATACATCACATAATAAGGAAGGGAAAGTAAAACCATGCAATTAACATGAATAAATGGGTGAAGGATTGAATAAATCACTCAAATTAAGCACAAAATATGTAATAAAATATGGGTTTATCAACAGGATTCAATCTTCTTTAGGCTTGAATGGAGGGCTTGGCATCATCTTCCAGCAAGATCTTATGCATACATATGGATGAGCTTATCCCTTTTAAGTCAGCAAGGGTCCATCCAATGACATCTTGATGCTTTTGCAGCACCTTGATTAACTCTTCTTCCTGTTCTTGACTAAGGGTCGAATTGATGATCACTGGGTAACTTCCATCACTTCCCAAGTATGCATACTTGAGAGTAGGAGGCAGTGCTTTCAGCTCCAGTTTGGGTGCTTCTTTCTCCTTTTTCCTCTCCTTTGATGTACTTGGAATAGGCACTTCAGCTGAATTGACATCAGCAACCTCAACATTTAACATGGAATCACCCTCTGTCAATCCATTAAGTACTTCTTTAAAGGTTTCTTGCACAACAGTTTCCACTGCATCTAGCCTCATACACTCTCCTAGTAATTCTGGTGGATAGCTCATGGCCTTGAATACATTGAATACCATTCTCTCATCATGTAGCCTAAGGGTAAGTTCACCCATTTGGACATCAATGATGGCTCTAGCAATAGCTAAAAATGGCCTCCCCAGAATTATTGAGGCCTTAGCTTCTTCCTCCATGTCTAATACCACAAAGTCAGCAGGGAAGATGAAATCTCCTACTTTCACTAACAAATCTTCCACTATTCTATGAGGGAATTTGAATGACCGATCTACCAATTGGAGGACTATTCTTGTTTTTTGGCTTCCTCAATCTTCATTCTTTTCATCATAGTTAAGGACATCAAATTTATACTAGCTCCCAAGTCACATAAGGCTTTTTCAACTGTTATTTCCCCTATGATGCAGGGAATTTGGAAGCTTCCTGGGTCCTTCAATTTTTGAGGCAGTTTATGTTGGATGATAGCACTACATTCTTCAGTTAATACCACAGTTTCATCATTCCTCTAGCTTCTCTTCTTGGTCATTAATTCCTTCAGAAACTTAGCATAAAGTGGCATTTGCTCTAATGCTTCGTCAAAGGGTATGTTGATCTGAAGTTTTTTGAAAATCTCCAAAAATGTGGAGAATTGGCTGTCCTTTGCATTCTTCATTAGGCGCTAATGGTAAGGAGCCTTTGGGACATATGGCCTTAGAACTTCTTTCTCTTCTGATGGGTTTGGAGCAGGTGTTTGTGCTTCTTTCTTGGCATTTGGACTGACCTCTGCCTTCTCTTCTTGAGTCTCCCTTGACGTCTCTTTCAATTCCTTCCGCTTTTGAGGGTAATAGCTTTGCATTCCTCTCTTGAAGTTGTCCTGGTGGCATTACCTAAATTGTGGCTAGGAGCTTGCTTGGACAAGTATCCAATTTTTGCTTCAAGTTTCTAAGTGGCAGCATCTTGATTTTGCAGATTGGATGTTACTTCCTCCTGGAATTTCTTCATGTCTTTAAACTCCTTGCAAAGGTTTGCAAGCATAGCTTCCATCTTGGCCATTCTGTCATCATCAGGTGGTGATGGTGGGTTGAAATTGGGGTGTTAAGAGTGGTTATTATGGCTTTGGTATGGTGGCTGTGAATAAGTGCTTTGTGTGGTCTGGTATGGTTTTTGGTTGGAGTTTTGGTGAGTGAAGTTGTTATACTGGTTAGAATTATGGAGTCTGTGGTCTTAGCCTTGGTTTTGTGGGTTCCCCCACCCAAAGTTTGGGTGGTTCCTCCAACCAGAGTTATAAGTTTTAGAGTATGTATCATTAGCTTGCCTAGATGAGTTTCCAGGGTAATTAGCTTCCTCCCAGTTAACTCCTTCTTCTGTGTCCAAATCTCCTTGAGATGATGGTTGAGTGTGGATGGCCGCAGCCTGATTCTTCTCTATTTGCTTGGTCAATTCATCCAGTTGCTTGGTGATCATCTTATTCTGGGCCAGGATTGCATCCATATGATTTAATTCCAAGACTCCCCTGTTGTTGCTTCTGTCTGAGGTATAAAAATACTCGTTGTTAGCCACTATCTCTATAACATAAATGGCTTCTTCAATGGTCTTCTTCTTGTTAAGGGAACCTCCAGATGAGTGGTCTACAGCTTTCCTTGATTCACAATTCAGCCCTTCATAAAAGATATGAAGTTACACCCACTCATTAAAAATATCAGGGGGCATTTCCTTGTCAAATCTTTGAATCTCTCCCAGGCTTCATAAAGAGTCTCACCATCCTGTTGTCTGAATGTCTACACTTCAGTTCTTAGCCTGTTTAGTTTTTGTGGAGGATAGAACCTTGTTAAGAATCTATTCACTACATCCTCCCAAGTTGTCAGGCTTTTCTTGGTGAATGATTCTAACCATTTTGATGCTTTGTCCCTCAAAGAAAATGGAAACAGTAGCAATCTATAGGTGTAAGGATGAACACCATTAGATTTAACTGTGTCACATATCCTTTGAAATTTAGTGAGATGCTCATTAGGGTCCTCTTAGGCACTTCCTCCAAAAGAACAGTTGTTTTGCACAAGAGTTATGAGCTGAGGCTTCAGTTCGAAATTATTAGCATGGATAGTTGGCTTTTGAATGCTACTACCACAGTTTCCTGGTTTTGGATTGATGTAGGATCCCAGAACTCTCCTCTCTTGTCCAGCAGGGTTGGCTCCACCTCTTCTGGCATGATTGTTCACCTCTCCTTCATGATGGTTTTCCATATCATCCTCCATGGCTATATCCCAGTCTTCCTCTTCTTCTTCTGCACCAAAAACCCTCTTTCCTCTTGCTTCCCTTCTTAATCTCAGGAAGGTTCTTTCAGGTTCACTATCAAAGGAGGTTGAAACCTCTCTTCTACCTGTCATACAAGTAGCACAACAAGCAGTAACCAGCAAGTGAAGAATTTCACAATTAATGAAAAAGTGTGGTTAGATTAATTGAGGCAATTAATCAAACAGTTAATGAGTTAGTGGTTAGTTTTGCTGGAAAGTAAAGAAGTAAGAGAAATTAAAGAGAAATAGCTAATAATTGCAGAGAATAAAAATGAACAGCTGAAATTAAAATTCAATAAATCAAAAGAAAATAAAAGTGCTCAACATAGTTATCCTCCAATTTAGCAATTGTCAATACAAAACCAATCCCCGGCAACGGCACCATAAACTTGATGCAAGAAAATTTGCCTCTCAAAAAATTTCCTACCGGCAAGTGCACCGGATTGTCGTCAAGTAAAAACTCACTGTAGAGTGAGGTTGAATCCCACAGGGATTGGTAGATGATGGGATATTTTTTGTGGAAGAAACGAATTTCTCCAAAACACCCAAAACTAACTGGCAAGTGCACCGGGTCGCATCAAGTAATAATAACTCACGGGAGTGAGGTCGATCCCACAGGGATTGAAGGATTGAGCAATTTTAGATTAGTGGTTGATTTAGTCAAGCGAATCAAGATTTGGTTGAGAGATTTGTGATTTGCAGAATTTAAATTGCAGAGAAAGTAAAGGGAGTGGGTAAATTGCATGAAAGTAAAGAGAACTGAAATTTAAAGTGCTGAATCTTAAAGAACAAGAAAGTAAATGGCAAAAACTTAGAACGAAGAAATGTAAATTACAGAATCTTAAATTGAAAGAAATGTAAATGGCTTGAATTGTAAAGGGAATTGGGAATTGGATTTGCAGAATTTAAACAAGGAAAAGTGAATTGAAACAAACAGAGAAATAGAAGAACCAAGACTCGGCCGAGTTCTTTTCAGCAAGCTTTTGAATGTCTTTTGCCAGGATTTCATGAACTTTTACCTCTCCTCCCACAATTATGCAATGCAACATAATAGCTCTATTCCTGTTAACTTCCGAGGTATTTACTGTGCCCAGAATTGATCTTTTCAGTAACTCATACCATCCCTTTGCTTCCGGGGTAAGGTTAACTCTCTTCAAATACTTGTATTTATTCTTGTCATCTCCTTCCCACTCTGAGTTCTCCATACAAATATCTCTAGCAATCCCATCATAATCCGGATCACCATTTACCCTTTGGTGGTATCCCGGTTCACTAAAGCGGACTGATTTTAGTCCCAAGACTTTCTTGATTGCATCCGAGCTAAAATCTACTTCCACTCCCCGCACATAGCTCTTGTATGTTGGGGCCTCACTCATGTCAAGCCTTGAGACATTGGCATAGAACTCTCTTATGATATTAGCATTGATTCGGGTGATTGGTGATATGAGTTCCTCCCACCTCCTCTTTCGAATTTTGTCCTTCATTTCTTGGCATCCATCATCCGGCAACAAGAGTGGAATTTCTGGATATATCTTCTTCTCATTCATCCATTCTATTTGCATCTGATGGTACCGAGATTTGAATCTCCATCGGTCATATTCAGGGGTGCTCTCCTCCACCATGGGATCTTTCCCTCTTCTTCGTTTGGTTCTTGAGGAAGAGGCCATGATCACTTGGTTGTTTGAGACTCTTGAGGTTAAAGGGAGTGTGAAGAATATTGGATATTTTGATGTATATTTGGAGCAAGAAAAAATTTGAGGCCGAGCTTGTTATGATGAGAGATGATGAAGGGAAGTTTAAATGGTTGGAGTGCAAAGGTTCGGTTATATGCATGGCTTGGAGGTGGTATGTTATTTAAATGAACAATGAAGGGCTAGGATGCAATTAGATACTATGTGAATCAAAGGTGTGCATGTAAGGATGAATGAAGACAAAGCTTGCTTCTTCAATTGTCTTTGCCGTGATCATCTCAAGGAGTGACAGATTCTCTTTTTGAGGCATCTGATGAGATTTTGTCCTCATGCTATGCTTTCCTCTGTCTTGTCTCTTTCATAAAGTGTTCTTTGACCACCTAGTTATCACAACAAGACAACACACATTAGGTATATCAAACCGTGGCAATGGTGCTTTTCTTTTTTTTTTTTTCATTAACACTATATGAATCACCATTCCTTATATCCATTTGAACCGTGACTTTTCTTGGAGGACACCAAACTTAATGTTTGGTCATATAGTTGAAAATATGTGTTTCTTCCTCCAACTAGTGAAATTGAAATCCCAATATCATTCTTGGTCAAATATTTATAAGAAATGTTTTCATCATAATTTTCCTTTTTCTCTCTCTTTTTTTTCATGAAGGATCAATTGTGTCCCTAAATCCGTGCATCAAAGTTTGGTGAACACCAAACTTGTATCTTGCTTAAGGGGTAAATGTGAGATGCTAGTAGTAAATCACAATTGATGCCTTCATCACAGAATATGATTTCTTTTTAATTGAAAAGTCTCAGTAAGAGATAATGTATGATCATTGATGCATGATTTTTTTATTTTCATGAGAAGAGAAACACCAAACTTAGTGTTTGGTCATATGCTAGGCATATAATATGAAAATGTTTGTAACCCTGGTTTGGTGTGCTTGAAGGCACACCAAACTTTAGAAGTCTTAGCATATGAAAAAAAATTTGCATGCATTCATTGAGTTCGTCCATGAAAACAAATCTCATGCTCAGATGATCATAGCTTATTGAATTTAAAATGATATAAATCTTAAATCATGGGTTGCCTCCCATGGAGCGCTCTTTTATTGTCACTAGCTTGACATTGGGGCTTTCTTTTATGGTGGTTGAGGATTGTAGTGCCTCAACTTGTCTCCCTTGACTGTGATCCTCCTCTTTGTTCTCTGGTGTTCAATTTCAGCATGTTCCAACGAGAGTATGTTGCTAACATTGTAATAGTCATCAGTCTGTCGGCTTGCTCCCAGTTGTTGATATATCAATTGCACTTTGTCACCTTTGGAAAGCCCCTCTGTTGGAATCTTCCTGTTCTTCCAACCCCTTTTTGTTTTGGTTCTGCGTTTCATCCCTTTTTTTGTTGATCTTTCTTTTATGGCTGTAGACTTACCTTGGGGATTTCTCTCTTCAGTGGCTAATACTCCAATATCCTCTTGGACTTTTTTATCCTTCTGCACAATCTTCTGCCTTGGGATATTGTTGTGAATCACCTTGTCAATTTCCATAGAGTCCCTCCTCCTATTACTAAACTGGGCTTCTGGTAATACTTTCAGAGTGACACTCTTATCATGCATCCTGAGAGTTAGTTCTCCTTGCTCTATGTCTATGATAGCTCTAGCAGTGGCCAAGAATGGCCTTCCCAGTATAATAGAATCACCATCATCCCCATCTGAATCCAGAACCACAAAATCTGCAGGGTATATGAAATTGTCCACCTTGACCAGAAGGTTTTCAATCATACCCCTGGGGTATACTGTTGACTTATCTACCAGCTCTAGAGAAATCTGTACTGGTTTAACTTCCTCTATATGCAACTTTTTTACCAAGGAGGATGGTATTAAGTTGATACTTGCTCCTAGATAGCACATTGCTTTAGTGATGGTTAATTCCCCAATGGTGCAAGGTAGCAAAAAGCTCCCTGGGTCCTCAAGCTTAGGAGGAAGTCCTTTTTGAATCAAGGCTCTGCATTCCTCAGTAAGCAGTATAGTTTCTTTTTCATCCCAACTTCTTTTCTTGTTGATAAGCTCCTTCAAAAACTTGGCATACAGAGGCATTTGCTCAAGTGCTTCGGCCAAGGGAATATTGATTTCCAGCTTTTTGAAAGTCTCAAGAAACTTATGAAAATGTTGGTCCTTAGTTTCTTTGTTGAACCTCTGGGGATATGGCAGTGGAGGTGTGATGCTCTTTCCTATTTGCTGCTGTCCCTGAGTTACTTCTTTTGAACCGTGTGGTTGGTTGTCCTTCTCTTTGAGTTTCTCAATGCTCTTGTTTGGCATCACAACTTGATCCTTGGTTTCATCTGCCTTTGTTTGCTCCTCATCTTCTAATGGCCTTTTGCTGCTCTCTGCTTGCTTCTTTGTAGTGTCATTATTGCTCATCAATGTTCTCCCACTCCTTAATTATATTGCCTTGCATTCTTCCTTAGGATTTGGAATTGTGTCACTCGGCAGAGAGCTTGAAGGTCTCTCACTAGAGATCTGCTTGGAGATTTGCCCCATCTGCCTCTCTAGGCTCTTTATGGAGGCTTCATGGTTTTTGGTTGTCATTTCCTGGTGTTTCAACATTTTATCCATCAAGGTCTCCAAGTTAGTGAGTCTTTGGGATTCAGGTGATACTTGAGGTGGGTTATGAGATGTGGGTGGTGGATGGTAGGCATTTTGGTTGGTGGGTTGGTTATTGGATTGGTACTGGTTGGGGTTGGGGAAGTTGTTTTGAGGTTTTCTGTAGGGGTTCTGGTTAGTTTGCTGCTGAAGAAAGCTCTATGAAAACTAAAAGGGAAGCCCCCCGAAAACTTAAATCCTATGCTATTTATACACTTTCTTCAAATGGTCTTCAAGCCTTCAATTGGGCCTTTGCTCTTGATTAACTTTTGTTCCAGCTTTTTGCCCAGAAGTTTGCACAAAAGTTTGAGGCAAACTTTTGCTCCAGCTTTTTGCCCAAAACTGTGCACAAAAGTTTGAGGCAAACTTTTGGTCCAGCTTTTTGCTCCCTGGTTCATTTTCACTTATTCCAAAAGTTTGAGCTAAAGTTTGAGGCAAACTTTTGCTCAAGCTTTTTGCCCAAAAGTTTGCACAAAAGTTTGAGGCAAACTTTTGCTCCAGCTTTTTGCTCCCTGGTTTATTTTCACTTATTCCAAAAGTTTGAGCTTAAGTTTGAGGCAAACTTTTGCTCAAACTTTTTGTCCTCTCTTCCTCCTAGCCATTCCTTCTTGCTTCAACCTTTCTCCAAGCCATGTGGATGATGGTTGGCTTGTATTAACTGCTGCAACTTGGAGGCTATCAATCCTCTTGGCCATTTGCTCAAATTATTGTTGAATTTGCTGTTGCATCATCTTGTTTTCAGCTAGGATGGTGTCAACCCCTTCTATTTCTAACACTCCTTTTCTTAGTGATGGTTGGCGTTGTCTCTGATGGCCAAAGAAATATTGGTTGTTAGCCACCATGTCAATGAGGTTCTGAGCTTCTTCTGCTGTCTTCATGAGTTGCATTGAGCCTCCTGCTGAATAGTCAAGTGCCTCTTGAGCTTTCATTGTCAGTCCTTCATAGAAATTTTGGAGTTTATCCCATTCATTAAACATCTCAGGAGGGCACTTCCTGATTAGAGCTTTGTATCGTTCCCATGCCTCATACAAGGGTTCAGTATCCATTTGTGTGAATTGATATTCTTCATCTGATTCTTCCTCTCCAGCAACATTTTTTTCTCTTGCTTCTCTTCTTAGCCTTCGGAGGATTCTTTCGTCAGTTTCATGAAAGGTAGGGATCTCTCTTCTTGCATCTGACATACAAGTAAAACACAAGAATCACACAATACCAGAAAATCAATAACACTTCAATCCATGGCTGAAGTGAAATATTAGTTAGCTTAGGCAAAAATTCAAACAAAGAAAGCTCTATGAAAACTAAAAGGGAAGCCCCCCGAAAACTTAAATCCTATGCTATTTATACACTTTCTTCAAATGGTCTTCAAGCCTTCAATTGGGCCTTTGCTCTTGATGGAATTGGGTTGATAGAGGCCTTGGTTGATTGCTCTTGGAGTTTGGAGAAGAACCGAATTGAACCGGGTTTGGAATCATGAAAACTTGAGTAAAAGTTTGAGTAAAAGTTTGAGGCAAACTTTTACTCAAACTTTTCATATCAGTTCATACATGGTTGATTAAATCAAAGGAAACATGAAAATCTACCCAATTGGCTTGCTTATGGCTCAAGAAAGTGCGTAATTCAATTGAAAACAAAAGAAAAAGGCTAGTGAAACTAGGCTAAGATGACTTGTCATCACTAGATTGATCAATGTTAACAGGAGAATTGTACTAGTTGAGCGAAATCAAAATTAAAATTGGGATTGCAGAAAGTAAAATTGCCGGGAAACTTAAATTGCAAGAAATTAAATAACAGAAATTAAATTGCAAGAAATTAAATGGGAATGGGGATTAAGCATGAAATTAAAGAAGCAAAATATTAACAGAATGGGTAGATCAGAGATGGGGATTCATTGAGATTTGGGAGATATTGATCTCTCCGGATCAAATAATTTTCATCTCTTCCTCAATTAATGCATTCAACGACATTGCTTGGCAATCTTAGATGATTGGATCCCAATGTCTTGGCTCACCATTCTCTCTAAGCATGAATAATTGCCCAATGTCTTGATTTAATTGCTCATGGAAAGAGTTGAAGTTCGGTCACTGACTATACCACACAAATTCATAGATCAAAGTATTGGTAGGATTACATGTCACTATATCCATCCAACCCCCAATCTAATCCAATGTGAGAAAGAATTTCTAGTATGAATTCTTCATCCCTCTCTCAAGGATCCGAAGAATTCCAATTATGAATAGCTTCTTTGTCAAGACAACTATCCAATTGAATTAAGATCGAAAGCTTTCTAACAAAAATCAAGAGAAAAGAAAGAAGAAGAAGATGAAAACTACTATTTATCTATTGAATTACAATAGAGCTCCCTAACCCAATGAAAGGGGTTTAGTTGTTCATAACTCTCAAAATGGAAAATCAAATTGAAAGATACATACTGGAATTTGAACTGAAAGCAAAATGAAGTAAAAAGTCAAAAGTGAGAAAAAAGGTTCTTCTAACTTAAATTCTAAGCTATTTATACATTTTCTTCCATTGATCTTCAATCTCTGAATTGGGCTTTTGACCATGATGGAATTGGGTTGAAATGGCTCTAATTGGTTTCCCTTGCTGTTGAGAAGAGATCTGTTTGAATTACAAGTTCTGGTGCTTCAAGTTGGAGTCAACGTTTGATGGCCAACGTTGACTCAAACGCCTTCTTAAAAACCAGATGAAGTTGTTGTCATTGGCATTTGACTCAACGTTGGAGGGCCAACGTTTTTCTACCCATGCGTACGCGTGCCTGGCGCGTTTGCGCCCACGGGGTAAAAATGCTCATCCACGCGTGCGCATGCTGCACGCGTGCACGTGGATGCAAAAATCTCATTTTCCAGTTTTAAACAAAGGTAGAAGAGCATTGGCCTCAGCGTTGGACTGGCAACGTTCCCTCCAATATTAACCAATCCATGCATGCGCGTGCTGCACGCGTGTGCGTGGATTCTTAAAAGCTACGCCTGCGCGTACGCCTCATGGAGGTGTACGCGTCGTTGCGCATTTTTTGTTTCAAAATTTTGAGATCAACATCGCGGACGTTGGCCAAGAACGTTGGAGGTAGCGTTTGGGGTCCAACGTCACCCACCCACGCGTGCGCATACAGCACGCGTGCGCGTCGCTACAGTTTTTCAGAATTTTCAGAAAGCTTATTTGTTCACAACGTTGGGGTAATGTTGGATGTCCAACGCTCCCTCCAACATGAGCATCAGCAAATCATGCAGACAATTGCTCTGCCTCTCATTCAACGTTTGAGGCAATGTTGTTGGTCCAACTTGGCCACCAACGTTGCTTCTTCTTCATGTTTTCCAGGCTCTTTCTTCAACTCTCCTCCAAGCCTTCCTTCACCTGTCATCAACCAATACATGCATCAAACCCTTGCTAAAGTCATGAGAATTCTCATCATTCTTAGCACACAAGTAATTATAGCTGAATTCTCATGAAATTGCATCAAATTAACTATGGTTAGATGAATCTAGGTATTGATGTACGGAAACTTGTCTCTCAACAGATTTCCCTCGGCAAGTATACCGAATTGACGTCAAGTAAAAACTCACAATAGAGTGAGGTCGAATCCCACAGGGATTGATTGGTCAAGCAACTTTAATTGGAGGAATGTTCTAGTTGAGCTAAGCAGAATTTGATATGAGAATTGCAGGAAATTAAATGGCGGGAAAGTAAATAGCAGAAAATGTAAATGCTGGAAATAAAGAGATGAATATAAATGATGGAAAGTAAATTGCAGAATCTTAAATGGGGAATGGGGAATTTAGCATGAAAGTAAATGGAAGAAACTAAAGAGAATGGGTAAGATCAGAAATGGGGAATTCATTGGGCTTAGGAGATGTTGCATTCTCTGGATCAAGTTCATTTTCATCTCTTCCTCAATCAATGCATTCATTGATCTCCTTGACAATCTTAAGTGATTGAATTCCAATTCCTTGGTAACTCAATCTCTCAAATCTTGATCAATAGCCAATTCCTTGGTCTAATTGCTCATGAGAAGAGATGAGGTGTGGTTACTGATTATACCACATGTATTTCCAAATCAAAGTATTGGGAGAATTATATGTCACCATATCTACCCAAACCCCAATTTGGTCCAACATGAGAAAGCATTTCTAGCATGATCTCTTCATTCCTCTTCCAAGGTTCAGAAGAGATCCAAGTATGAATAGTTTCTTTTCCAAGACAGCTATCCAATTGGATGAAGATTGAAAGCTTTCAAGTAAAATCAAGAGAAAAGAAAGAAGAAGAAGCATAAAAACTATTATTGATCCATCAAATTACAACAGAGCTCCCTAACCCAATGAAAGGGGTTTAGTTGTTCATAGCTCTGGGAATGAAAAGCAAAGATGGAGAGTACATTCTGAAGTAAAACTAGAAATTGCAGAGAAAGTAAAATTATACAGAGAGTAGTCCTCTCAATCCAAAAGCTCCTCTCTAGTTCAAAACTACCCCTATATATACTACTCTTCTGATCTTCCAGTTGGCTCTTCAAGTCTTGGATATGGGCCTTTGGATCTTGAGTTGAAGCAGTTTGGAATCTTCAGTGGGCTCAGCTTTACTTGTAGAGAAAGTGTGAAGTAGGCATGGACTTTGGCTAGGACGTTAGTGGCGTTAACGTTAACTGAAAATGTGGGTTCGAAAATGTTAGTGACAATCACCTTTTGCACTAACGTTCCTAGCCCAAGATGAGTTACGTTAACTTCAATGTTAGTGACACTAACGTGACCACTAACGTTGCCTCTTGATCCATCGCGAGCGTTATTGGCATTTAACTTTGCCAATAACGTTGCCCTTGGCCGCTTCTTTCCTACATTAGAGTCCATGTTAGTGTAGCTAACATGACTCTTAACGTGGGTATGCCTCAACTTTGAGAGCGTTAGTGACACTTACCTTTGTCACTAACGCTCCAAACACCCTTCTTCCCACGTTAGAGTTCACGTTACTTAGGTTAACGTGACTTCTAACGTGGTAGTGATAGCCATCTCCAACGTTAGTGACAAAGGTGAGTGTCACTAACGTTGGCCTATCATTCCTTTTCTCCACGTTAGCTTCCACGTTAATGCAATTAACGTGGCAACTAACGTGGCTAATAGAGTCTTAGTCCAACGTTAGTGACAAAGGTGAGTGTCACTAACGTTGGCTCTTCATTGCTTCTCCCACGTTAGAGGTCACGTTAATGTAGTTAACGTGACTCTTAACGTGGCTAAGTGTGCCCCTCTCCCCAACGTTAGTGGCATTCACTTTTACCACTAACGTTGGAGCTTTACTTCTCTTTCACGTTAGCTTCCACGTTAATGCAATTAACGTGGACACTAACGTGGGCTATGATGGCTCACGAAAGCGTTATTGGTATTCACTTTTCTTGTTAACGTTGTAAGCTAGCCTCCTTTCCACGTTAATGGTCACGTTAGTTGGACTAACGTGGCTGTTAACGTGGCATCTTCCTTGCTTCCTTTGTCCTGAAATCAAGCAAATAAAGTGCATCAAAGCTAGGTTCTAACCTATGAGATCATGCATCATTTAATTTACCATTCAATTCATGCATAATTCTCATGAAATCATATAAAATTCACAATGTTCGCTTGAATCAAGATGTAAATGATTATTTACCCAAAACTTGCTTATTTCCTAAGAAAGTGCATGAAACTACCCTAAAACCATAAAGAAAAGGTTAGTGAAACTAGCCAAAATTTCCTGGCATCACAACACCAAACTTAAAGCTTGCTTGTCCCTAAGTAAGTACTAGAACAAGAGAATGATGAATGAAATGACAAGAGAAATGAATCATTATTGTGGAAGTCATGTCCTTGGTTTTATGGGTTTTCATGCACAGCAACTTAGGTTCATTCCTTTACTGGCTTTCAGACCTTTATCATGCCCTGGAATACTCACTTGATTGCACCCTTTGAGACTTTTATTTATTGATCCCTTTGTCTTTCGACGGTTTATTGCATCCTTAGGCTAAGTGTTCTGTGAAGGGGGCGACTCTTTAAGATAAGCTTTCAGCCAACACTCCCGAACCAGTTGGTTCAAGGTGCTAGGTGTTGAAACACCCCTAAGGACTTACTCTCTCAAGTCTCTCTCCCCATACATGCACACCACAGGCACATGGTTTGTTATTTTCTTTCCTTGAGGCCTTGGTGTCCAGTACCTCTTTGGGTTACTAAATGTTCTGTAGCAAGGTTGCTCTTGATAGTGGATTTTCAGTTGATAATCCCGGGTTAGTTAACCCAAGTTACCAAGTGATGAAGCACTCCTAAGAACTTATTCATCCAAGCAGATCCTTGGTACAAGAGCACCACAGACATATCCCTCAAGATTCAAGCCCTTGGTGCCTAGCCTTATTTCTTATTACTTTTCTTTCTTTTTCAACTCTTATTGTTCTTTTTCCTTTTTCTTATTAGGATCTTGTTATTTAGCTAGTCTCATGGGGTGTTTCAAGCATATGATTCAGGACAGATAATTGCCTTTCTACCTTGTTGGTGAACCAACTTAGCTAAGTGATTACTACACCACAAATTTAAGGACCTACTCCACAACTTGAACATCACTCTGGTCTTTCATACCATCTCTTTTTTATTTGGTTTAAAAGGACAAACATACAATAAGCAAGATGCAGATGAAAACAGGTAACTTGAACTAACACACATATGACAAAAGTAGGTAACTTGACGCTCTTTCCTTTCAGTCACTTGATTGATGGCTTGTGTGAGCTGGGAGTAGTATTCCATTTGCTGTTTCTGCCACTCCCCTTGTTGATTCATCTAATTCGAAAGGAGTTCTTCTTGACAATCCATCCTTTGGGATTGAATGTGTAGTTGTTGCTCTTGCCCTTCCATATATCTCCTTGCCAAGTCCTCAATGGCTCCTTGAATGTGGCCCAGATTTATATTGGTTGGATCATAGTACTCTTCTTGCTGGTATTCTTCCTGATGAGGTTTGCATTTATCTTTGCTTCTGGGTTCGTGAGCCTTTGCCAACCCCTTTGTTCGATCTTCTCTCGAATCTGTGGGCATTCATCCTCGTTGAACTGGAATGTTAACTCAGGCAATATCTTTTTGAGCTTTATTCGTTCAAATTCAAGTTCATGGAATGCAGTTTTGAATTTCCCTTCATCAAAAGGGATGCTCTCAACCAGTTCCTTTCTCTTTTGCCTCTTGGAACTCGATGATGCCATTAGTGATTTTTGAAAAGTGAAGGTGTTGAGGTTAGTGATGGACTTTGGCCGGTTAAGATAGGGTGAGATGAAGGACTTTGGGTTCCAAAGGTGTGAAGTATAAAGAATGGGAGTTGGAATGTTGTGAAGTATAAAGAATGGGAGTTGGAATGTGAGAAGGTTGTGAAATAAGAACCACTTATATAGAGAAGTGGTGAGTGAATAAAAGGTGTGGATCGATGGAGTGGGTGTGTGATGAACGGATGGGGTTTAGCATGGGATGAGCACAAGGATCATCAACTTTATGATGGGGGTGGTTCAGTTTCCAAGTGTGTTCTTCTTCCAATATTGCATGGCAATAATTCCCAATGCAATCCCCTTGAAGACACGTGTATAGTCATCTCTTTTTGTGGTGGCCGAACCTTCCTTCAATTGTCCCATCAATTCTCCTACAAAATAAAAGAAATATGATTAATAAAATTGTGGAAAGTGGCGGCTAAATTTAAAAAGTGGGGTAGCTACTTTTTAAAATCTTTTTTATTTCTAATTTCTAAGTGCTATTCATGAGTGCAAACCAACTAACCAACTAAATGTCCCTGTATGCAACATTGGTGACACCAAACTTAGTTTGGGGCTATGTGGTGTAAATGACTTGTTCAAGGCTCTAAGAGTGATATGATATGAGTTACATTTATGTTCTCTTAGTGTGCCTTGAACACCAAACTTGTTCTTCACTATATGTTGCATAAAAGGATTCATTCAAGTGCATGTCAAAGTTGATTTGAAATTCATGAATCTTACTTTATTAACTACTTTAAAAGCATGTAAAACATGGGTTGCCTCCCATGAAGCGCTTCTTTAACGTCACTAGCTTGACGTTCTGCCTTTGTCAGGGTGGTTGGTAATGCTTCAGATCTTCCCCTCTTGCAGTAAACCTATATCCATTGGCTTCATCAAGGATCTCCACATGTTCTAGGGAGAGAACTTTGTTGATGGTGAAAACCTTAGGTAACTGAGATGAGGTGGTGGGGAGATGAGGTGGGATGTCTAGGAAGTAGGCTGAGATCACTTTATCCCCTGGAGAGAAATCCTCTGTAGGGATCTTCTTGTTCCTCCATCTCCTTGGTGCCTTCTTCTTTGTTTCTTTTGCTGTTGCCCTGCTCTTTGTGGTCTCTTTTCCTAGGGAGACTTTGTTGCTGGTCTCATATGATTCTGGTGGTTTTGGCTCCACTTGAGTTTCCTTTAGCTGTGGTAACTACTGACAGTCTTGTTCATTAACTAAAGGAATTCCCTGTGCTTCAATGCTTGTTTCTTCCACCAGTGCTTTGTCGTGCTCTTTCCTTGGTTCTTTGTTTTCCTGATCTCCCTCTTGTGAGGGTTTGAAGACATTGAATGCGAGTTGTTCATCATGTATCCTTAGTATTTCTCCTCGCTCCACATCTATGAGCGCTTTGGCTGTAGCTAGGAATGGTCTTCCTAATATGATTGGGTGGATGTGACTTTCTTCCATTTCCAATATGACAAAGTCTATAGGAAGGAAGTAGTTCCCAACCTTTACCAACACATTTTCAACCACTCCCACTGCTTGTTTTTGAGTTTTATCAGCCAGCCTGATGACTACGTATGTAGGTATTAGCTCATTGATCTACAGCTTCTTCATGAGAGATAAAGGCATTAAGTTGATGCTTGCTCCCAGATCACAGAGTCCTTTGTCAAACATTGTTTCTCCTATGGCACAGGGGATGTGAAAACTCCCTGGGTCCTTCCTTTTTGTAGGCAACTCTGGTTGAATGAGAGCACTGCAATCCTTATTCATCACTATTGTTTGCCCTCCTTTGAGGGAGCTTTTTCTAGTCAGCAGCTGATAAACCACTATTTTATGGTTTATCTTGTGCTCAATTGAGTGGATTTTATCAACTCTTTACCCACTTATTCATAATATTTGCATGATTTTATATTTCCTTCCTGATTTTATGCTATGATTGAAAACATGCTTCTTTGATCTTATATTTGCTTATTATTAATCCTCTCTTATCACCATTAGATGCCTTGATATGTGTGTTAAGTGATTTCAGATATTATAGGACAGGAATGGCTCAGAGGATAGAAAGGAAGCATGCAAAAGTCGAAGGAATACAAGAAGTTGGAGAAATTGCTAAGCTGTCCAGCCTGACCTCTCTGCACTCAAACAGCTATAACTTTAGCTACAGAGGTCCAAACGACGCAGTTCCAGTTGCGTTGGAAAGCTAACGTCCAGGACTTTGATTTGATATCTAATATGTCATAGTTTCCCTGATGCTAGGCAACGCGACTGCGTGCTCCATGCGGCCGCGTCGCAGTGACGAAAATCAGTGTGTTTGAATTCGCAACTAGCGAATTCTGGGCTGTTTTTGACCCAGTTTGCGGCCCAGAAAACATAGATTAGAGGCTATAAAGTGGGGGAATGCATCCATTCATTATCAGGCTTTCACATTCACAATTTTAGGAGTAGATGTAGTTCTTAGAGAGAGAGGTTCTCTCCTCTCTCTTAGGATTAGGATTTAGGACTTCTCTTAGTTTTAGCTCAACATAGTTGATAACTGTTATCTTTGCTAATTGAATTGACTTTCAATAATCCCAATCTTTTCTTAGGAAATAAATAGGATTCGAAAGTCAAACTAATTAATCCCTTGACTTTCCTTTGCTTTAGCAGTGGTTAACTAAATGGAATTAAGATTCAATCTTCTTTATTATTGAGAAGGATAACTACTTTGGACTTCTAATTTCTCATCCCTTGCCAAAAATTTACTTTACAGTATTTATTTATTTTATTCTTCTTATCATTCAACATACTGCTTCCTTGCTTTCAAACCCCCAATTTACAAGACCCATAACCAATAATAAGAACATACTTCCCTGCAATTTCTTGAGAAGACGACCCGAGGTTTAAATACTCAGTTATCAATTTTAAAGGGTTTTGTTACTTGTGACAACCAAAACGTTTGTATGAAAGGACTTTTGAAGGTTTAGAAACTATACTTGCAACGAGGATTTATCCGCAAATTTCTAGACCATGCAAAAGTTCTCTCATCAAAATGGCGCCGTTGCCGGGAAATTGCAAACGTGTGCCTTATTATTGGTTATTGTAAATATTTGCTTTTAAATTGATTTATTTTCGAAAAAAAAAAATCAACTTTCAATTTTCAATTTTAAAAAAATTCAATTTTCAAAATTTAAAATTCAAATTTTAAAAAATTTCAAATTTTAAAACTTCAAATTTCAAATTTAAAATTCAAAATTCAAATTTTAATTTTTTAATTCAAAAATTTTTTTTTCAAATATGCTTTTATTTTTGTTTTTAAATTTTTATTAACTAACTATGAATTCTCATCCCTCTCGCTTTGAGTTTGGTTCTAATAATGTTGAAAGGAATGGAAGTTACAGCAGGAACATGCATCAAGGTCAAAACAGTCAAGGATGGATGGAGCCAAGAGGATCTGATCAACCCTTTAGGCAACAACACCCTCCGAGATATCATGGGCAAGGACCACTCAACAATGCATACCAAGCTGATAGATATGGTGGACCCCCTTGTGGTTACCAACAAGCCCCACCCTGTGCTTATAGACCATTCTCTCAACATAGCTTCAAACCACCACACTCACAAGCCCCTTTCCACCATTCACCTCCATATGACCCTAACCCGTATCCACCATACCAACCACCTTATGAGCCAAATGAACCATACACAGAACCACCACCTTTCCAACACAACTACTCTCATGAACTACCACCTCAATATTCACCATCTCCATATCATTATTAAGATGAACCACCTTCCTATTATGAACCCTCTCTCCCAACCAATGAATCCTCATATCCACCCCAACCTCCAATGGATGACAGACTTCATGTTATTCTTCAAGGGCAAGAAAGGATGAATAAGAGTGTGCAAAATTTCGTAGCCACCTTCGGCGAGTTAGTAAATATAATAGCTTCCCAATATCTGAACACTCAAAGAACTCCCATGGCTACATGTGGAGAATCAAAAGAAGAGCAAAGTATGAAGGAAACACTAGAAACTTCGGTGGACAATGAGGAACATGGTTTTGTATTGGAACAAGTGGAGGAAGCCATAATAGTTGCAGAGGAAGAAGTGGTTGTAGACTTAGGAGATGCTGAACCTCCATGGGAAAGTCAAGACATAGAATCTCCTTTCAAGATGGTTGCATTTGATGTTAAGGAGGGTGTACAACCTCCTAGGCATATCACAGTTGAAGACTTGGAAGAGGTTGATCAAGAGGTGGAGATTCAAGAAGAAGAAGCACAACCTCCCATGCTCTTGGGAAGCAATGAAGAGGAGATTGAATTAGAAGAAAGCTACCAAGAGGAAGAGTTTGAAATTGAAGAAGCTTGCAAAGAGGTGGTAATTATCAGAGAAGAGCACAAGGGAGTGGAGCTTGCAATTTCATTAAAAATACCTCCCCCTAAGTTTCCATCATCCTTCACAACATTCAAGTGGGTAAAATTCATATCCCTTAGCTTTCTAATTCCACTTGAATATGGGCTACTAGAGACGAATGGTCAACTTAGAGCTCTTTGTGACATTAAGAGTAAGAGAAAGATGGCCAGTGGTAAGAATTGTCCTGCAAGGTTCATCATGGTTGGAAGCTCAAAGTTTAAATGCAAAGGTTGGTGTAAAGCTCAACTGAATGGGTCTAGGAAGTTGTTTGGCCACTTACGTGAGAATTCAGACTGCTTGCCACCCGGATGGGACAATATTGCTCAACCAAAAGACGGGTGCAAAGGCAAGGTCTGGGACCCCGGAATCCATTCTACCAATCACCACTCTTGGGGCCTTGTCACTTGCTTCAACTTGCTTGAAGGCTTTCTGCGCCTAGTTTGGGATCCCGGAGGCTATTGGAAGTACAAACATTGGTGGGGATTCCTGGATCAGTACAAGCACAAGCCACCATAGCAGGAAGCTCATCAAATGTCCAACTTAAGGACTATAACTAAAAGTGCTTGGTGGGAGACAACCCACCATGGTATGATCGTTCATTTTGCAATTTTAGTTTTATTTAGTTTTGTTTGTTTTTTAGATTTATTTTATTTTATTGAACCTGGAATCATGCATAGCATCCACATTAAGCACTGCATTTGCATCTGCATATTGCATTAAAAAAAGGAAAAATACACACGCGACGCGGCATAGTCGCTGACGCGTCCGCGTCACTAGTGCGTTGGGAAGAAAAGAATTGAACAGAGAGTCACGCAAGAGCGTGGCTGGAGGCGCGCCTTTAGCATAATTTGACCCCACGCGACCGCGTCGCTCACGCGACCGCGTCATGTGGCAAAAGAGCCTCCCACGCGTCCGCGTCCCCCACGCGACCGCGTGGCCCTGTAAATCGACGTAAAAAGGTGTATGGCCGAAAGTTGAGCTGGAATTAGGCTGGACTCGTGCTGGAAGCCCAAGCCCTCCCACGCGAACGCGTGCCCCACGCGTCCGCGTCCGCGTCATATTGGAAATAAGGCCCCTCACACGATCGCATGCCCCACGCGATCGCGTCACCCAATATTTGGCAACTAATGATTTTGAACAGAGAGTTGTGCGAGTGCGAGGCTACCCTCGCGCCAGTAGCATAAAACAGGTCACGCGACCGCGTGACCGACGCGACCGCGTCAATCAGTATAAGCGCAAGTCGTGCGACTGCGTCGATTGCGCCGCATAGCTTCCCAGATTTACCACTTATCTTATCTTTTCTTCCCTAATCCTAATTTTTCCTCCCTCCTTTCTTACTTACTTCTTCTTTCTTTCTTTTTCTTCTCATTCTTCTTATCTTTCATTTTATTTTATTTTCTTTAATTTATTTGCATACTTTCATTCATTGCATATTTTTCTTTTCAAAATTTATTATTTTACCATTGGTGTTCAAATATTCTTATTCAACTGTTATATCTTTTCTGGTATTATTTTGGTGCTTCGTGACTTGTTTTATTCTGATTGGGTAATATTATTTAAATCAATGCTAATTTTTATGTTACTGATATTCCTTTTGCATTGGCATGAACTTACATTGTCTTTCATTACCCACTCTCTTCCCCATTGTTGCAAATTTTGCATCATTGGTATGCCATGTGCTTCTATTATTTTCTCACCTGCATGTTGTAGCTACCATGTAATTAAGACCCTTATTATTTGGCATTAACCCACCCATACTGTATTTATTTTCCTATCTTTATTTCTGGGTTACTCCTCTTCCCTTTTTCTTTCAGGATGGCCACCTAGAAGAGAACTGGAAGACGTTTACATGGGGAGACAGGCAAGTCAATCTGCACAATCTATAGAAAAAAGCATCAGTTGAAGCCACCCGTCCACTTGCACATCTTAGCATGCACCGAGGACGGTGCAATCTTTAAGTGCGGGGAGGTCGATACCGATCTCCATGGGTTAGTACCTTTCTGTTTCAACACCAATGTTTAAATTTTCTTTGTTAAATTAGTTATTGCATTTGCATATTTGTTTGATTTTATGCATTTAGTTACTACTTGGTTAAAGTAATAAAATTCTTTTAAGACCCTATCTTTGAAAAATTTCACTAATTTAAATTGAAAAAAATTTTTATGTTAAAACTTGTTTGAAGTTGTATGTGGAACATGGTTTTTAAGCCAAAGAACACACAACCTGTGAGATTTTGAGCTTATTTATATGGTTACATTATTTAACCATAAATATTTTATTCTTGTGTGTTTTCTTCCCTATGATTGAGATCTTTACTTTGTTTCAATCTATATGTCCAATATTTAGTGTATTTACATGTTTGCATATGATTGAGGCCATTATTTGATTTTAGCTCACTTATCCCAAATAAGCTTAGCTTTTAAATCACCCTTGTCAGCCACCCTGAGCCTTTCAATCCCCATTTGTTCTATACTTTACCACATCACTAGCCTTAAGCGGAAAACAAATTAATTATCCCAATTGAATCTTTGGTTAGCTTAAGATAGAGCTTGTGTAACAACTAAGTGTGGGAAAATTGTGGGAACATGGGTTAATAAAGGAATGTAACATGTTTCTAATTTATTTGAATATTGGGAATTTGGGAACCTACTCATAAAAAACCAAAATAGAAAAATAATAGAAAATCCATGTGCATTGATAAGTTATGTTTATTTCTCTACAAAAAAAAAAGAGAAAAGAAAAAAATCCAAAAATATTCAATAAATAAGTAAATAAATAAGGGGACAAAATTACCCCAATGCTAAGTTAATAAAAAGATCAATGCACATGTGATAAAAGTAAAGAAATATCAAAATTTTGGTACATGAGTATGGGAATCATACAAAAGTGAGAATTATGGGTATCTAGGCATGAATTTAAAAGTATAGAGTATATGTATATTAGGTGAGAGTTTAGGTTAATTAAAGATTCATATTATAGCTCACTTGACCATACATATATCCTTACCTTTACCTTAGCCCCATTACAACCTTGAAAAGACCTCATGATGTTTGCATTGGTATACTAAATATTTGTTGATTGGTTAGATGAAGAACAAAGTTTAGGAAGTATGATTAGAGAAGAGTAGAGTGAATAACCCTATACACTTGAGAGATTAGAGTGATATACACTACCAGTGAGGGTTCAATGCTTGATTCTATGTTCCCTGCCTTCATGAGCTGTCTTCTTACAAGTTTACTTGCTTTTTATTGTATAATTTGAATTAGTGGAATTTGATTTATGTTTGTCTTGGAAAACTTATTTACTTTTAACCAAGTAGGTAGAAACATTTTGCATGTAGTTGCATTCATATAGATAGGTTGCATTTCATACATTCTACCATTCCTCTTCATCTTTTTAGCTTCTCTTGAGCTTAGCATGAGGACATGCTAATGTTTAAGTGTGGGGAGGTTGATAAACCACTATTTTATGGTTTATCTTGTGCTCAATTGAGTGGATTTTATCAACTCTTTACCCACTTATTCATAATATTTGCATGGTTTTATATTTCCTTCCTGATTTTGTGCTATGATTGAAAACATGCTTCTTTGATCTTATATTTGCTTATTATTAATCCTCTCTTATTACCATTAGATGCCTTGATATGTGTGTTAAGTGATTTCAGATATTATAGGGCAGGAATTGCTCAGAGCATAGAAAGGAAGCATGCGAAAGTGGAAGGAATACAAGAAGTTGGAGAAATTGCTAAGCTGTCCAGCCTGACCTCTCTGCACTCAAATGGCTATAACTTTAGCTACAGAAGTCCAAACGACGCAGTTCTAGTTGCGTTGGAAAGGTAACGTCCGGGGCTTCGATTTGATATATAATATGCCATAGTTTCCCTGACGCTAGGCGACGCGACCGCGTGCTCCATGCGGCCGCGTCGCAGTGACGAAAATCAGCGTGTTTGAATTTGCAACCAGCGAATTCTAGGCTGTTTCTGACCCAGTTTACGGCTCAGAAAACACATATTAGAGGCTATAAAGTGGGAGAATACATCAATTCATCATCAGGCTTTTACATTCACAATTTTAGGAGTAGATGTAGTTTTTAGAGAGAGAGGTTCTCTCCTCTCTCTTAGGATTAGGATTTAGGACTTCTCTTAGTTTTAGAAGTGACTCTCAATCCCAGGTTCAATTGTTTAATTATTTATTTTCCCAATCTAATTTATGAATGTCTATATCATATTTAAGTTCTTTTGTTAATGCAATTCGAGGTATTTTCAGATTTAATTTTGCTTTGCTTTATTTATATGAATGCTTTCAATTTAATTTAGATTTACTTTTCTCCTTTTGGTCTTGGTTAAGAAATCAATAACTCAGGAGTTATCTTAGCTCAACATAGTTGATAACTGTTATCTTTGCTAATTGAATTGACTTTCAATAATCCCAATCTTTTCTTAGGAAATAAATAGGATTCGAAAGTCAAACTAATTAATCCCTTGACTTTCCTTTGCTTTAGCAGAGGTTAAGTAAGTGGAATTAAGATTCAATCTTCTTTATTATTGAGAAGGATAACTAATTTGGACTTCCAATTTCTCATCCCTTGCCAAAAGTTTACTTTACAGTATTTATTTATTTTATTCTTCTTATCATTCAACATACTGCTTCCTTGCTTTCAAAACCCCCAATTTACAAGACCCATAACCAATAATAAGAACATACTTCCCTGCAATTCCTTGAGAAGACGACCCGAGGTTTAAATACTCGGTTATCAATTTTAAAAGGGTTTGTTACTTGTGACAACCAAAACGTTTGTATGAAAGGACTTTTGAAGGTTTAGAAACTATACTTGCAACGAGGATTTATCCGCAAATTTCTAGACCACGCAAAAGTTCTCTCATCAGCAGCTCTTTCATATACTTAATGTATGAGGGCATTTGTTGGAGAGCCTTGATGAATGGTATGTTTAGATGGAGAGATGCAAACATATCAAGGAACCTTAAGTATATTCTTTTTTGTACACCACCCTTGAGTTTTTGGGGAAAAGGTGCATAGAGTTTCAGCAGCTCCTTCTGTGTAAGTGTGGTTTCTTGGTGATCCTCTTCTTGTGTCTCAACTGAGGTGTCTCCAGGTTGTTCTAATGGTTTATTCGGCTCTTCCTCAGTCCCTTTATCACTTGTAGTAACCATCTTGCAGTCTTCCCATCTTACTTTCTTTGTTTCACCTCTCGGGTTTTTCTCTGTGTCACTTGGGAAGCTGTCAGTGGGTTTGGGAATCTTCTCAGAGAGGTATCCCACTTGAAACTCCAACCTTTTGATGGTGTCTCCCTGGTTTTTGAGATTAGCTCACACCTCCTCTTTGAACACTTTGTTATCTTGAATCTCTTTGCATATGCCTTCAAGTAGAGTCTCAATCCTTGATAGTCTTTCTTCCGATGATGGTGAGTCGAGACTGGAGGGATGAGAAGGGCCATTTTGGCTTTGGTGTGGATGTTGAGATGTGTTGTTAGGTGAGTGCTTATATGATCTCTGTGTGGGATGTTGGTGAGCTGCATTGTTGTTGGGGTTGTGGCATCTCTGATCTTGGCCTTGGTCTTATTGATTTCCCCACCCAAAGTTTGGGTGGTTCTTCCAGCCAGGATTATACATTTTGGAGTATAGGTCATGGTTCTGCCTAGGTGAATTTCCAATGTAGTTGGCTTGCTCCTGACTACCCTCTGCTTCTTTATTCACTCCTTCTTGAGTTGCTGCTGAAGTGGTGATTGCTGCTACTTGATTCCTCTCCATCTTCTTGGTGAGATCAGCCAATTGCTTGGTAATCATTTTGTTTTGAGCTAGCAGTGTATCCACATTGTTTAGCTCCATCACTACATCTATTGTTGCTGTTGCTGTTTTGTTGAATTTCTTACTATGTTGTTGAGTTTTTGTTGTTATTGATATATTGGTAGACTAAATTGGTAGACTAGATTGGCCATATAACAGTAGAAACTTTGGACTTTGCAGGCTATATGTTGGTAGAATTGACATTTTATAACTGTTTAAAAAACTAATCCCTCAATCTTTATGCTCCATTTTTAAGATGTATATCAAATTGGCTCATGCGCATGTTTTAGCTAGAATAATCAATACCTCGTTCTAGTATATAATGACCTTTTTTCCACTTAAATAATAATGCACCATAAAAGCCCTCATTCTATTGTATATATGGCTTGCTGTAATTTGCGCAGCTTCAAGTTTGTTATGAATAACATTGTTTAGAAATCATGAATTAGCCAATAAGTGATTATATAAGTCCCTATGAAATTTGTGGTCTTCCTTATATGAAATGGGTCCAGTTCAGAGAGTGTGGCAGAGACCAGAGATGGAAAAGGACAGCACCAATAAAATGAGCTTTTCGACAAAAAGGAGACACAAAAAAGACGAATTATACAATGTTGTTTGCATGTGGTTGCACTTGTACTGTTTTGTTTAATTTGTCGTAATAGATATATAAAAAGTTGCCTAAATTAACAAAAATAAGGGAATAATCAAAATTAGATAACTTAATTGGCATGACTTTTACTCGATAGACTATCTTGCTCCAAAGTTAAACATAATATTATTTATTAGTTATTCCTCTATAGTCACACTAAATTGTCCAAAGAAAGAACATCTTGGTTGTTGGATCTATAGTAATTGGCCTGGTCTGACTCCGTGAAATGCTTGTTCCAGTTTCACTATAACGTCCATTTTGGTACCAATTCAATGGTAGTAAAGAATCATAATGCTTTAATCCTAATTTAAAGAATCATAGTGCAAGAGTATATGTTTTATGTTCATAGCTACTGTAGTCGTGTATGTATAAACATACTAAAATTTATCTACATATATTTAATTTCTTTTTACCTAAAATTTAGTCCTTTAGCTTCAATGTTCTAAAGGAGGCCACTAAGCACTTCGACGAGAAAATTTTATTGGAGAGGGAGGGTTCAGGCGTGTGATGAATTGATTTTTTATGCTCTAGAATTCACAAATGAATTCTTGTTGCAAGTATAGTTTCTAAACCAACAATAATCCTTTCATACAAAAATTTGTTTGTCACAAGTACAAACCCCTAAATATAATAACCGAAGAATTGGAACCTCGGGTCGTTTTCCCTAGGAATTGCAATAAAGTGTTCTTGTTATTGGTTATGAAGTATGTTTTGGGGTTTTTTAGATGAGAAACAAGAAAACTAAATGGCAAAGGAAATAAACTAACAACTAGCAAAGCTCTTGGCAAGGTATGAGAATTGGAAGTCCTATCCTAGTTATCCTCCTCAATTGTGATGAGAATTGTCCATTGCTCCCACTTAGTTAACCTCTAACCACGGAGGAAAGTCAAGTAGATGAATCAATTTGATTCCTCAAGTCCTAATCAACTCCAAAGGAAAGACTAGCTTTAGAGGCATTCAAATCAACTAGTAACTTCTGATCTTCAATCAACAAAGATATTAGATAACTCAAGAGTCACTAATTACTCTACCAAAGCCAAAAGGAGAAAAATCTACTCTATAATCCAACTAAGCATTTCATCAAACACTTAGAAGGCATAAAAGGAAAGTAAAATGAATTAAGCAATTCAACAATAAAGGAATACGAATCATAAATTGTATTAAAAAAAGAAATAGAAGAAGAAAAGTGCATCAATATAAAAGTAGAGAATTACAAAAATTAAATGCAAAACTAGAGAGAGGAAAGGTAGAAAAAGAAGAATTACAAAAGAAAAAGTAAATCAAAGCATGAAATTAACCTAGATCTAAGAAATCCTAATCTAGATCTAACCTAATCCTAATTCTAGAGAGAAGTGAGAGCTTCTCTCTCTAAACCTAACTTTCCCTCCAAAACTAGACTAAACTAAACTAACATGTTCAAAAAGTTGTGAATCCCCTTCAGTCCTTGGGTTAAATAGCATCAGAGATGAGTTGGATTTGGGCCTGGGAAGCCCAGAAATTGCCCCCAGCGGATTGCCTTTAAGTGAGTCTCGTTCGAGCATCAACGCGTATGTGTGGGTCACGCGTATGCGTTGCTTGACAATTTCTTATCCACGCCTACGCACCATGTACGCGTACGCATCGCCATGCAACGTCACAATCCATGTGGGCGTGGCTGCTGCGTGTGCGCGTGGGTCTCAGCATCCCAAATCTGTGTTTTTTCATGATTTCTCCACTTTGCATGCTTTTTCTCTCCATTCCTTTGATCCATTCCTAGCCTTTTCAACCTGAAATAGCTAACACACATATCAAGGCATCTAGTGGAATTAAAGGTGAATTAAAATCATCAAATTAAAGGTCTAAAAAGCATGTTTTCACACTTAAGGACAAATTAGGAGACAATCATGAAACCATGCTATTCCATTGAATAAATGTGGGTAAAAGCTCATAAAATCCTCCAAATTAAGCAGAAGATAAACCCTAAAAATGGGGTTTATCAGCGTGTGTTCAAGGGATGGATAGATGGGAACAACTATGCTCAAGAGAAACCGGGGCGTAGGATTGTATTGGCCATTAAGACTCTTAAGCCAGAAAGCTTCCAAGGTCACAAGGAATGGCATGTATGTATGATGAGCGGATATTTTATACGCTTTTTGGCATCATTTTCATATAGTTTTTAGCATGTTTTGTTTAAGTTTTATTAGATTTTCTTAGGTTTTAGTGTAAAATTCATATTTTTGGATTCTACTTTGATTTTTTGTGTTTTTGTACAATTTCAGGTATTTTCTGACTGAAATTGAGGAGCTGGAGCAAAAGTCTAATTCAGAGACAGAGAAAGCACTACAAATGCTGTCCGGATCTGACCTCCTTGCTCTCGAAAGTACTTTTCTAGAGTTACAGAAGTCCAAATGGAGCGTTCTCAACGGCTATAAAAAACTGACTTCCAGAGATTTCCAGTAATGTATAATACTCCATACTTTGCTTCAGAATTGAAGGCATAAAACTGGCGTCTAACACCAGCCTCCTACCCAACTCCAAGCGTCCAACGCCCAAAGGAGGAGACCAGCATCCAAATGCCCAAAGAGGACCCTCAAGCCAGCATTCAACGCCCTAGAGGCCTCCTAGCACGTGGATCTCATCAAAGCTCAGCCCAAACACTCACCAAGTGGGCCCTAGAAGTAGATTTTAGCACTAAAAGACAATTTTACCCTTCTTAATGTAATTCTTAGTCATTAGTTTAGTATTTAAAGACTTTTACACCTCTTAACAAAAGGGAGGACGCACACTTTACACATTTATCATTGTATTTTCTATCAGTATGGGTTTTTAAACCTCCTAGGTTGAGGGGAGGAGCCCTACTGAGTTTTATGGATTAATAAAAGTACTACTGTTCTTTCTCAATTCGTGTTTGATTCTCTATTCTAAGAAGTTTCTTTGTTCTTCATCAATATAAATGCGTTGAACTGGCATAAGGTTATCACATTCTACATGGATTCAGAGTGAGTCTTTCATCGACAATGATGAACCACCAGCTTGATTATACATTTCTTAGACGGCTATCCACGACTTCGTTGGGGACTTCTCAAAATACCAGTTCAGCCGAAGTACGGGAAGATTAGGCTCTATGTGGTAGAGGCTAGAATCCAAAGGCGCAGCATGCTCTGATCCAGAAGATTCGACCTTGTCTGTGGCGTTTTGAGTAGGATCACCAAGGAGAATGAACTGCAGGAGCTTCACCTTCAATCAAACTGGATCCGCATGACAATGAGCCATTTTGCATTGGTTAGGAATTTGATTATCAAAAATGTAATTGGCGTTGTAAGCATAGTCCTAACCAAACAAATTGACCATCAATCAAATGTTATCACAATTCAAGATAAATATAAACCGAGAGTATTAACTCCCGGGTCGTCTTCCCTAGAAGTTGCAATGAAATGTACAATTATTGACTATGAGGGAGAGCATGGAAAATTTGGAAAGCAAGAGAGCAAGAGATGTAAATATCAAGAGAGCAAATCATCATGCAAGAATTAAAAGAAAAGCAATTAAAGTAATGGAAATGGAAATTAAATACTAAGAAGGGCTCTTAGTGAGAATTGGAGAATTTAGGATTCCTATCCTAGTTATGGACCACAAACAAGGCAATTATGTGGAATTAATCCCAATTAGTCAATCCTACTTGAGAATTAGTCAAAAGGGCATAATTGATCTCAATCCATAAGTCCTAGTCAACTCACTAATTACTTAGTGAAAAACTAGCGTCAATGGTAACTAAACCAATTAACCATTCTCACACAATGTAGAATGGACATCCGCAACTCAATTCCACCCAAACACCCAATTTCTCAACCAAGAGTATGAAAATTAAACATGCAAGAAATTAGACATCAAAGCAATAAAAGTAAAAGTAATTAAATGCAAGGAACGGAAACTTAAAATGCAAGAAACCTCTTGGCAAGTAATTGAGAGCTAAGGTTACCTATCCTAGACATTGACCACAAACACATGATGATTATGAAGAGATAATCCTACTTAGTCAACCCTACATCGAGGATAAGTCAAATAGGCATAGTTGATTTCAATCCCTAAGTCCTATGTCAACACTAAGGGGTCACATAGATTCAAAGGAGACCAAATCAACTAACTACTCTAATGTATCAAACAAGAATGACATCAATGACTCAACGATCACCAAAGTCACCAATTTCAAGCCAAGAGTGGAGAAAAACTAAGTCAAAACTAAGCCAAGCATTTTATCAAACACTTGGTGTGCATGAAAATAAAATAATATTAAAATGTAATAAAATAAATTCTAAAGCTACCAAAGCAAGAAAATAACAATAACAACTAAAGAAAGCAATAAATGACATGGAAACATAAATTTGTATTAATTAGAATTAAAATAACAAAAGTGTTCATAACATGAGAATTGACATAAAAGAGAAAATAACAAAAAGAGATGAAGAAGATAAAGAAAGAAAGCATAGAAACATAAATGAAACTACATTAAAACAAGAACTAAATACTGAAATTAAAGGAAATTAAACTAAACCTAACCTAATTCTAGAGAGAGGGGGGAGCTTCTCTCTCTAGAAACTAAGAGAAAAGCATATAAAATCTAACCCTAATTGCCCCCCTTCATTCCTCTTCACTTTGGCCTCAAATAGCTTCAGAAATGGGTTGAATTGGGTTCTGAAGGCCCAGAATTTGCCCTCAGTGATTTGCAATTAATGAGCTGACGTAACTCGGGTCACGTGTACGCATGGGTCATGCGTACGCGTCGCTTGCAAATCTTCCTTGTGCGTACGCACGCATACTTGTGTGTAGGCATGGGTACTGGAACTTCCAAAATCCATTTCTTCATGGTTTCTTCCCCTTTTGCATGCTCTTTTCCTCACTTCATCAACCCATACTTGCCTTCGAAACCTGAAATCACTCAACAAATACATCAAGGCATCAAATGGGATTAAAGTGAATTAAAATTGACTAAATTAAGCACAAAAGAGCATGTTTTCACTTTTTAGCACAATTTAGGAAGAAATCTCAAAAGTATGCTATTTAGATGAATAAATGTGGGTTTATGTGATGAAATCCACTCAAATCAAACCAAAATAAATCGTAAAATATGGATTCATCACCGCACTAACCCTGGGGTTCAGATCTGGAGGAGTATTGGCGGCTGCTCAAACCAATGTCAATCACACACAGCCTACCATAGAAGAAATCATTCACAATTGAAGAAGACAGTAAGACCAAAGTTAATCCAGAAGGACAAAGCATCTCCAAGCCTTAACCACCTTCTTATCATAGTTTATACGACGTCTAAGTTCTGAGTACCTTTTTCTCTTCATTTCTTTTATGCAATTAAACAAACATACCTACATCTACTATTCAACTGACTAAGATCTACAAGATAACCATAGCTTACTTCAAACCACAATCCTCGTGGGATCAACCCTAACTCACTCAATTATTACTTGGACGACCCAGTGCACTTGCTTGTTCAGTTGTACGAAGTGTGGGAATTCGTGCACCAAGTTTTTGGCGCCGTTGCGGGAGATTGTTTTAGTTTGGACAATTCATGGATTATCTTGTTCCTTAGATTAAGTATTGTCTTTAATTTTGTTTGAGTCTTTTATTTTTATTTTCTTCTTCTTTATTTTCAAAAAAAAAATAAAAAAAATTTCAAAAATTTTTTTTCTTTTCTTTGTTTAATCTTTGTTTTTTGCTTGAGTCTTTTGTTTGTGTTCTTGGTTGAATTTTCGAATTTCTTTCAGTCTTGTGTCAATCTTTAAGTTTGGTGTCTTCTTGTGTGTTTTCTTTAATTTTTCGAAAATAGTGTGTTTGGTTTTTAAAAAATTTTAAGTTTAGTTTCTTTTGCATGTTCTTGATGTGTTCTTTGAATTCTTTGAGATTTGTTCTTGGTGTTCTTCTTGATCTTCAAAGTGTTCTTATTTTTCTTTTTGTTTTGATCTTAAAAATTTTAAGTTTGGTGCCTTTTTGGTATTTGTCTTCAAATTTTCGAAAACTTAAGGTCCTAGATCTAAAAAATTTTAAGTTTTGTGTCTTTTTGTTGTTTTTCTCTTTCTTCATTAAATTAAAAAAATTCAAAAATAAAAAATATCTTTTCTATCTTTATTTTAATCAATTTTCGAAAATTACATTAAAAATTCAGATTTTAATTTTAAATTATTATCTTATCTTATCTTAGTTTTCAAATTTCAAAAACAAAATCTTTTCAAAATCAAATATTTTCAAAAAAAAAATTATATCTTTTTCAAAATCTTATCTTATCTTTTTATCTTTCTTAAAAATTTCAAAAAAATCTTATCTTATCGTATTTAAATTCAAATTTCAAATTTCAAAATTTAAAATTTAAAAATTCAAAATTCAAATTTCAAAATTCAAAATTGAAAATTCAAATTTCAAATTTCAAATTTTAAATTCAAATCTTTTCAATTTGAAAACTTATTTTTTCTTAACTTCCTTATCTTATCTTTCTTACCTAACTTATCTTATCTTTCCTATCTTATCTTCTTTTAAATTTTAAAATCAAATCTTTTTCAATTTTTTTTTTAATTCTTATCCTATCTTGTTGACTTTTTCAAATATTTTTAAATTCAAATCTTTTCTAATGTTATATCTTATCTTGTTTTCAAATCTTTCTTAATTAGTTACTTGTTTACTCTCTCTTCTTTTTCAAAACTTCCTAACTAATTCTTCTCTCTTTTAATTTTTGAAAACTCTCTTCTTTCTCTCTCTTCTATTTTCGAAAATTTATCATTTAATTTTCAAATTTTTTTAATTTGTTAACTTTTATTTTCGAATTTAATAAATAAATAAAATAAAAACAAAAATTTTTTAATTCTTGTTTCTCTTTTCTACTTCTAATTTTCGAATTCCTACTCTCTCTTTATTCGAATTATTCTTCTTCTCCTTTTTCTATCTTCATTCTTCTTTCCTTTCTTGATCACATCTCACAGGGAGTCCTCTGTTCTTGAACATAGAGCTCCCATCCTCCTCTGTCCTTGATTTCTTCTTTTCAGGTTTATGTCAAGGAACAGGGATAAAGAACCTCTCTTTAATCTTGATCCTGAACCTGAAATAACTTTAAGGAGGAGCTTACAACAAATTAAAGCACAACACTCCGAAAGAAACCTTTCAGAAGATTTTGAACAAGAAACTGAAGACATGGCCGAACATGAAAGAGAAGCAAGAAAGGTTCTTGGTGACTTCACCATGTCTACCTTTGACTTTTATGGCAGAAGCATCTCTGTACCTGCCATTAGAGCTAACAATTTTGAGCTTAAGCCTCAATTAGTCTCTCTTCTGCAATAGAATTGCAAGTTTCATGGACTTCTATTGGAAGATGCACACTAATTCCTGTTAGAATTCTTGCAAATCTGGGACACTGTTAAGACCAATGGAGTGGATTCTGAGGTCTACAGACTTATGCTCTTTCCTTTTGCTGTAAGAGACAAAGCTTAGATATGGTTGGATTCTCAACCAAAAGAGAGCTTAGACTCTTGGAAAAAGCTGGTCAATGCTTTCCTAGCTAAATTCTTTCCTCCTCAAAGGATGAGCAAAATCAGAGTGGAAGTTTAAACCTTCAGACAAAGAAAAGGTGAATTCCTCTATGAAACTTGGGAAAGATACAAGCAATTGATTAGGAGATATCCTCCTAACATGTTCTCAGAATGGTCTATCGTAGGAGTGCTCTATGATGATCTGTCTAAGATGTCCAAAATATCATTAGACAGCTCTGCAGGTAGATCACTCCACTTGAAAAAACACCTCTAAAAGTAAGAGAACTCATTGAGATGGTTGCAAACAACCAATTCATGTACACTTCTGAAAGAAATCCTATGAACAATGGCATCCCTCAGAAGAAAGGAGTTCTTGAAGTTGACACTCTGAATACCATGTTGGCTCAGAATAAAATCTTGACCCAGCAAGTTAATATGATCTCTCAATATTTGACTGGAATGCAAGCTACAGCTGGCAGTACTCAGGAAGCTTCTTCTGAAGTAGAAGCTTATGATCTTGATCTACCCACCATGGAGGATGTGAATTACATGGGAGAACCCTATGGAAATACCTACAATCCTTCATGGAGGAATCATACTAACCTTTCATGGAAGGATCAACAGAAGCCTCAGCAAGGCTTCAATAATAATCAAGGTGGAAGGAACCAGAATAGGTTCAACAATAGGCCACCATTTCCAACTTCTCAAGGGAATATAGAGACTCCTAAATAGAGCCTTTCTGAATTAGTTACTATAGTCTCTAACCTCTCTAAGACCACTCATAGTTTTATAACTAAGACAAGGTCCTCCACCAGAAATTTGGAGGTACAAGTTGGTTAACTGAGCAAGCGGATCC